>NC_080420.1:114546233-115146233 GCF_029873635.1 Malania oleifera
CTTGTGTAAGTAATATCTGCTCCAACTTTAGCATCCCACCAGACAGACCAACACTGCTAAAATCCTTCTTTCTCTACGTCACCAGTTCCTTATCCTCTCAAACAACCATGAAATGTTATGATCTTAGGATTCAGCAACAATGCCCCATGTTGGTTCCATCACAATTCAATTAGTTTACAATTAAAATCCACAAACGAGATTGAGCAAGGACCACATGCACATGAAAGAGAGGGAGGGAGGAGGGGAGAAAAGCAGAGCTCACCATTAAACCATAAATGTCGCAGTAATGATAAAATTCTGGCCTCTCAGCCAACCCCCCACCCCAACAGCGGAGCATGTTAAAGTTCATATCTGCATGAAACTTGATGTCTGTTTCATAACGTTTTTTTGACAGCCGAAGTAAACCATCTGACAATATCCAATTACCACCTCGAATGAAAACAGGCTGTCCATTAACCTTAAACAACCTGCAAATAGAAATACAATGGTTGTAAAGAATACACCTGCTGCTTCTTGGAATAATGCAAATCATACCTTCCACCAGTAGCAGTATCAATATGAGAGTCAATCTTGCGAAATCCAAATAGATGTTTCCACGAATCAGACTCTCCATATCCCTTAACATCAACAGTAATACCAATATTGTAGAGGGACTGCTTTCCCATGCCATTTGGCCACCATAAATTGGGCTTGTAGAAATAAAGCTGCCAATTCACAATATTAGCACTTGAGTTACAATATTGCTGAAGCCTAAAACAATTGGTCCTCACAAAGCGAGGTCAATAGCACAAAGTGGCTTTTTATTTTTAAAATTCAATGCATAAAATAATTACAAATAGTTTGTCTTCAAGAAAAGGTACAGAGCTTTTCAATTCCTACATTGAAGATATTTTTTCAGAAAGGAAAAGAAAGATTGCTTGAATTAATGGTCAAAATGCAATATTTTTTTTTACAAGAGTTGATATGCTACTTGTTCATGCTGTATTATTGACATTGTTATTGCATTACAAATTCCAGCTTCCTTCTAACACGCAATTACATTTTCCCTCATTTATCAGTCATGTGGACAATCTTCCGTACAAGAAAGAACAGAATAACTTATAGAAGATAATTCCAATAAAGAAAATGAATCATGGCACTTACAGCACTAGCATCACAGCCAAATCAAAATATGATTTCTGACAATTCACAACTTTGTTCGGTCCACGACAATTCACTAAATAACATACTCTTTTTAATTAAGAGAATATATTTTCTGCAGACAAATTTTTTTCTAACCATATTATCTTTCTTGAATGGCAATTTTCTGGTGTACAACACCATTTTTTTTTTAATAAATAAAAAATATCATCAAAAGAAGAAAGAAGAAAGAAGAAAGAGGAAAGATGCATGAAAGAGGACAAGGCATCCTACAAACAAAAGAAAAGCAAAAAAAGAACAAAAAGGGAAATGGAACCTCACAAGGTTAACACAACAAAGCTCTCCAAACTATCTGCAGATCTGTCAGAGAGAAAACTCTAAAGAAACCCATTACCCTACTCCAAACCAAATTAGCAGGAGTAACAAAATCCTTAAAGATTATCACACTATGCTCCAAGCAAGTACAACAAACAATTGCAAACACTGCTAACCTCTGAAAATCATTCTCATTCTTCTCGAAACCCCAAAAGGAAAGAAGACATAGGTTCTCCAAAGATTATGCACAAACACAATGTCCCCAAAAACACCAAAAATCAGTTCACAGACCATAGGAAAAGGAGCAGAATAAAAAAAAAGAGAGAACAAGTCTGTATGCTATGATAACAATGCGCAAACACATCATGCAACAATGCTTCATTTGTTCTCTTACACAACACATCAGTATTGATTTTATTACAGGTTGCATTTGAAGTGAAATTCTTTATTTTAGAGGGGACCTTAGTTTTCGAAATGAAAGAACACTAAGAAAAGGATAAGAAATTAGGATCACAAACCAAATAGCAAAAAAAAATTAATACTTGTACTTGCTCTGCTATTCAGCCCAAAAGCCTGGCTGGGGAAGAGTTATGAGGAGTAAAACAAAAACGAAAAAGAAATATTTGGATTGGCCCGTGCATACTATATGGAATATAATGATTCCATCATTCACAATATTTCTCTAACATTTTCATTAAAATTTAAAAGAAGTAGATTGGTATAACCCATGGTCTAATCTTATATCCATTTTAAAGTAGTGCAAATTCTGAGAAGAACCAAAGTCTCATAATGCAGTCAATTCTGTCTCTCCTCAAAGTTGGTTAGGTACCTCTCATTTTGTTCTAGGATTCTTTCTATTTGTAGGTCATTTGCAAGAAAAGTTGCCAGAAGCATCCAGAGTCCGCGAATTGGATCCCAAATTGACGGGTTAGTGTGAGCTTATCCATGCTAACTCTTTTTATCCCTTCCAAAGTATAAGAAAAGAACCCAATGCATTTAAATAATGGATAAGATCATCTGTCAGCCTCATTCAAAAAATGAAAATTCATCAACTCCACACTTCCCTGTGTTAAAAAAAAAAAGAAAAAACAGAAATTGCAATATTGTAAAAGTACAAAATCCAAAAAAAAAAAGAGGAAAAACCTCAAATTAAAGAGCATCCTCAACCCAATCCCAAAAGCAAATACTCAACCTGTTCCCAGCTCTATGACAAACAATGGGAAAGAAAGTATCATCCATCATTCTCATTACTTCTTTCATAATATTCCAATAATTAGAGCACAAAAAGTATAACTTCGGAGACCCCATGAAAAGGAGCAGTACAAAAACAAAACAGAACAAGCCTCCACACTATGATAACAAAGCACACACACATCATGCAACAATGCTTTATTTGGTCTTCCCCTCTGACACAACACACTAGTTTTGATTTTATTAAGGACTGCAGTCCAAGTGAAATTCTTCATCTTAGAGGGGCCCTTAGTTTTCCAAACACAAGAACACAGGAGAAAAGGAAAAGACATTAGGATCATGAGTCAAATGAGCAAAAAGAGACTTGAAAGAAAAGTTCTCAGAAGCATCCAGAGTCCAGCTCTTTTATCCCTTCCAAAGTGAAATGAAAAGAGCACAACACATTCAAATAATGAACTAGATCACTTGTATCCCTCATTCAAAAAACTGAAAATTCGTCAAATCCACACTTCCTTGTGTTAATAAGGAAAAAGAGCATCAGAAATTGCAATATTGTAGAAGCACAGTTGCACAGTTGCTAGAATCTTACGATTCGCAATTCAATTCATATCAATTCCACACCAAATCAATTCAAATCTTACTAGCAAACAAAAAACAATTGGACCATTGTTGAATCTATCGTTTCACATCATGAATCTAAATCAACTTGAATCCATTGATTCACACAATTCTAGATCTATCATATCTTGATAGAACAGACTAGTTTAAAACCCTAAAAACAGTACTTTTTTTCATTGCATAAATTTTTACATGATTACCTTACATTCTTTCTCTACGTCAGTTTTCTGCTAAAAAGGAGGAGAAAAAAAATAGAACTTTACATGTTGCCTTCACAAAACCATTCTTCACTCCTGGAGTAAGTGTTCTGCCATCAAAAAGGGGCAGAACACTCTTCAGTCAACTCATGTTTCATTGTGTTGTTAAGATTCAAAAGTTGGTTATATTTACTATTTTATTCAATTATATCATTATTTTAAGTTAATTATGTTTTATTTTTTATTGGAGAAAGAACATGCATGAAATGTTTTTTTTTTTTTTTTAATTGTTGATAAGCAGCAAAAGTTCAGTTTTTTATTATTTTTTCTTGATTCCTTCCTTTAAATATCATAAAGTTCTTTCTTAATGAATATTTCTTGACTCATTCGCTTACTTTCAATTTGTTTAATTCGAGAAATAATATGGTTTTTTTATTGTCAAATTTTAGATGTATTTTACTATTTTTCTTCTTGTTCGTATATAATATACACGTCACTATGAATTGATTTTTGGAATTTGTACCAAATCTTACAATTCGATTTGATTCTTGATTCTTGTTTCCCAAAATTGGAATTCTAATTCATGACTCAAATCTCGGTATAACAATCATGTCTAGTAGTATAAAATCCAGAAAAGGGGTGAAAAAACCCCTCAAATTAAAAAGCATCACCAATCCGATGATCCTCAAAAACAAATTCTCTCCCAGTTCCCAGCTCTATAACAAACATGAGGAAAGAATGTATCACACCATCATTCCCACACTTCATTTGTAATATTCCCATAATTAGTGCACAAAAAGTATTATATAGTTTACAATGATCCTTTGACACAAGACTTGTGATTCTAGCAACATTCAACACTAAAAGATTTCCTTGTTGCAAGTTTGGCTGAAAAAGAAGGCAAGTTAAAACAACTCTTTAATAATCCACAGTCAAATGATATCAGATCTTGATGAGTCCATCAGTTCCAAATATTGTCTTTTTGCTCGCCTCCATAGCCGACTCTTATAGCCAAATTTTTATTGCTGGACAATTCCTTAGCCTTGATCAATCAGTTTCTTTAGTTTCCTGGGGTTATCCTAGTACATACGATCTTGTGTGTTCCTTTTCCCCAATTTTCCCACAAAAGTATTCAAATACACATTAACAACAACAATAAAAATATTAAAGGTATTCACTTGCCATGATATGTTCATTTAATTGAAAGAATATGTTGAATGTTCCAAAGAATTAAGCAGTACATACAAAAATTTTCTACGATTGACTGAGTATTTACCAACCTCAGGGAATGTATATTCAACACGTGCTCCAGGTGAAAGAGATAAGTGTTGAGTCTGAAGATGCTCCACTAATAAAATGCTTCCTTCAAGCTCAGTTGTCACTTGGATATTCAAAGAACACTCTGCAACCCAATTACTTCTATTTTCCAACTCAGTTGTAGCATGTAGATATACCCTCTTGTAATTGTCAAAGAATGATGAAACTACGTGGGGATCTGTTAATTTGACTGGCTGCAGAGGTCATGCATCAGTATCCAAAGCTAGATCTTCATTATAAAATTATGTTACCATTAGCTTAAAACACAAATCGGCTACTTAATGGTTAAAATTTAAAACAAAAGGCCTTCCAGAGGATATTCAATCAGGGAACTTGAGCAAGGAAAGCAATATTTGGCAATTTTTGTCAAGCTTAATCAAAAAAAAACTTATTTATCATGTAATTCTACATATTTAGAAGGATCCAATAACAAAGCACAAAGGTCAGTCCTTTTAAGAAAGGCAAATATATATATACACACACACTATATATATACAACAGCAGCTGCAGCAAAATTACAACCAGATTGATTACCATATCGAATAAAAATGAAACTACAGATATCAATAAGATAACAGAAATAACACCAGACAAGGCCTGCTAGCAGTATTTAAGCATTTTAATTAAAAACTCACCCCAGTAACAGAAACTGATACCTCATCCCAGATCCCAGTATTTCTATCCCTGTAAAATATAAAGGTCAGTCCAGAAATACGAATAATCTTTTTCCATTTGATTAAGAAATAAGCATTGCAATTCAATGTGCTAAACGATAAAAATGAAGACTTGACGCAAGAAAGCATCTAGTCATACAGCTCATTCTTAAAATTGTCTCGCTCTATTCCCAAAATGAAGCATCATTTTCTCCAACAAAAAGGTTTCTTTTACTTGCAGTTCCCACATTCACAATTGATTTTCAATATGCTTGGGGAATCATATGAAAGATTTAAAATTGCCCAATTGTTTCATTCATTGATTTATTTGAACATCCCATTCAGCAATATTTATTGTGCTCTCTTATGCTGAAATGTCGGGGGAAGTTGGAAATTTCTCAATCTCAATCACAATAATAAGTTTATATCAAGACCAGCATTATCCATCATCTTTTTGCATTGACTGTAGATGCAACTAAGCAGATCCTAGAGGATTTCGCAAAGAGTATGTTCTAGGCAACTAAAAGAGTAAGTATATGTTCTAGGCAACCAAAAGAGTAAGTATAAGCCAGAGAAATGCTTCAAACTAAGACTATAGATTGCAGACTTGGTAAAACTGGAAGTAGATGTAAGGTGTTGGAATTGGAGTATTCCCAAGAGAGGGGGTGAATTGGAATATTTAAACTTTCTTAGGTTTAATTCGAGTCACAAGCAGTATATTGCAACCTAGGGTCTTTCTAAACAAATTCCAATACACACAATATTCAAAGTAGGTATGAAGAACGATCAAGGCAATAAATAATTAAACATACATGTGCATGTATCAAAGTGCGGAAATATAAAGAGTATAAGGGAAAGAGAGAATGACACACAATATGATATCGGGGTTCGGCCAACACTGCCTATGTTCCCGCCTCAAGCTCAAAAGCAAGAGGATTCCACTAATGTTCGCTTAACGGATGGAGCAACACCGTTTACAACACCTTACAGGCTGGTGCACCTAGTTCTCCCAATCGGGTCTGAACCAATCTGGTGCTCTCCTAACCAGGTTTGAGCAAGTCCGGGACTATTCACAGGGCTAGTCTCCCTCTTCTGACAACCAGACGGGAATACAATAGATAATCAATATAAATTTTGTGTACAATATCAATGCTTCTCCAATAAGCAAGTATGTACCAATATAATCAATGCACTTCAATATGATAGGATTTATAAGCTCAATGAAGTATACTAAAACAACTCTCAAGATAATGTCAATATAGCAATTGATATGCGAGAGTGTATTGTGAGAGGTTCTTTGAAACAATATCTATATATATGTATATGCATATATCAATCACAAATATGGTTTCAAAGATTTTAAGAACACTATCAAATTTTTCAAAAATAATTTATCAAGTATTAAGTCTAAAAGATATTTGGATTTCTAGGTTGTCAAAAATATTTTGCTAAAAACACAAGACAAGCTCTTGAATCTTGCAACAAGAATGCAAGACTCACAAGCCCTAGAAAGTTTTCCCAAAGAAACTTATGAATGAAATCACAAGGGAAAACTCAAGCTTACTCTCAATAAAAATCAACACCAATCAAAGAGTATGAGAGTGTAAGCTTATATGGATGATCTTTAAAACACTCTTACCAAAGGAATATTTCAATAGGAATATGTAATCAACACCAATCAAAGAGAGGGATTTTTAAGCTTGTATAGGAAAAATAGGTATTCAAAAATTTAGAGGATTTTTGCTAATGATGTTTTTTAATTTTCTACTAATTAAGCCAAATGAAGGAGTATATATAGACACTCCTCAAAATATGACCATTTGGGACTCAATAGGTATTTTTGAAAATGTTTAAAAAGGTTAAATTAAAAATAACCCATTTTAACCACGTTTTACTGCAGTAAAAATTTTGGCAACCTGAGAGGTTCGGTCGACCGCATTCAAGGTTCGGTCGATCAAATCACTAAGTTCGGTCGACCGTGGCATTTTTGAACTATGGTTTTGGTCGACCATCCAAAGGCGATTTTGAACCCTTCGTAGGTTCGGTCGACCATGGCTTGGGTCCGGTTGACCACTCATAAGGTTCGGTCGACCCAAGCTAAAATGAACTACCCATTCGGTCGACCAAGTTGTTGGCGTGTCAAACACGCTTTAGTTCGGTCGACCGTGGACAACATGTTCATTTCAGAACGGTCGATTGAGCGAAGTCAATTTGTGGACTTCTAGTCAGTTCGGTCGACCAAGACTTTTACACTATAGGGATTCGGTCGACCGTGGTCTTAGTCAATATTTTGACTTTTCAGCCAACAACAGGTTTGGTCGACCAAGCTGGTTATTACCAAAATGATCGGTCAACCGGGGCTTTGTTAACAATGTTCGGTCAACCAAGAAGGTTATTACTAGAAAGGTTCAGTCGACCGGGCCCATTCAAAACATAATTTTTGACCCTTATTTTTATCTCTATTCGTAAACATGTGACATTTTAGCCTAAGGGAATTTTCATTATGTGCATAGGGTCCTAAGATCAATCTATGGCCTAGGCTTCTTAATTGAGCCCCAAAAATCCGGCGTCGGTCGACTGTCTTTGTTAAATCCATTTTGGCCCTTGAACTTTTTCAACCCTACGTGAATAAGATGTGGCATTTTATCTTATGGGTATTGGTTCCTATGTGTCAATCTATGGTCATTGAGCATTCATCCCTATCATGCATGCAGAGCATTATTACAGACCAATTAAATTATTACAGACCCAAAGATTAAATGCAATACAAATAAAGATGAACACTTCTTCTTCTTTGCTCTTTATATTCCCCATGGAATACGCCAGGAGTATGTGCTCGTTAAGTTCCTTCTGGCTTTCATTCCCTTTATCACATGTGCATGTTAAGATATAGACATGTTCAAACATTAAATGCACACGTGAGATACATGTGTTTTGTCAGCATCAAAACAGGGATCGGACTGAAAGAGTCAACATAAGGATCCAGCAAAAATTGTTTGCCAAGAGACATGTAAAACTGATCATTTTCATTATGTAAAAAAGATAATAAGGAGAACGTAACTTAAAGAATTAAGGCAGAATGGATGTTGCGCAGAATTACCTTTAAAGTGTTGTGTGGTCATAGAATACTTAGTAAGTTACAGAATAAATTTAAAAGACAATTAGAAGAACAGCCTCAAGTAGCTATCATAAGGCTTAGTGGACTTGACTATCTTGATGATGGTGGATGAAACTCTGACAACTTAATTCTTAATTCCGAACCCTAAATAAGACTAACACATGAATGATAAGAAAATTAAGGATATGTTTGGTTTGCGGAATTCCTATTTCCAAGAATAACCTAATTTTAGTAGGTTAGTTACAATTAGTTATACAAAAAATTATGTTGTCATAGGTCCATAATAAGTAATAGACAAGGAAGAACCGAAGAACTATTCCCAAATTTCATCATCAAGATGTCTATTCCTTTCTTATTACATGTTGAATAAAATAATTAGGAATGTATAAGGAATAACTACTCTTTTGATTCCTAAAATTTAAATTGTTCCATCTTATTCCAACAAATAGCTATTTTGTCAAACCAAACGAGCCGTAAGAAAACTAAATAAACTAAAATACTAGTTTCCTAAAAAAACCAAAATACTAGTTCCTTGAAGAATGATGCCCTAAAATCTTGCTTCTTAAATAATAATATCCTAGAATCTTGAAGATATGACCCGATAAAAATAACGTACATAAAACAAACGAGAATGCAACACAAATTGGAGAAGTAAAATAAGTTTCGCTTGTGAGCTGCCTCATTCGGTCCAAGTTATTCAAGGTCTATCCATCCCCCTCCTACAACTAACAACTCACTCATTCCTCCTCACTATTGGCACCATTTGGCCAATGTTGCAAATTACTCAGCCATCTTAACCACCCTTCCCTTATCTTACTTCTAAATGTGCTATACCAAGCGTGTGCTCCATTCCTCAATTTATCTTTTAGAGTGATACCACTCATCCACCTTAAGCATTCTCATTTTTCAATACTACTTCTTGGATATGTTGCCTCTTACTAGCCCAACATTTTGATTGAGTTAAAGTTTGAAAAACATTGTTGGGCACAGCATAAAAGCTTAAGAGTCTATTTGGTATTGTTGTTATTTTTTGTTGTCTATTTTTGTTTCTCCACAATGAAGAAACAGATTATAAAAATACATTTGTTTATGTTGTCAGTTTTCTGTTTCTATCGTTAGTTTTCAGTTGTTTGCCAAAAAGTTGAAAACTAGATTTTATGGTTTTCAGTTGTTTTGGCAACCTGCTACCAGAAATTTTAATATCCAGAAATAGTTTTTTTGAATTAACTTACTCATTTTATACACTTCTAAATTAAAATAAAAATAAAAATTAAATGATCATATGAATTTAAATATAATTAAAAGAAAAATATACGTAAATTTCAAAAAATAATTAAAGCTAATTATAAAATACCTATACTATTTTTCAATTGTCATGTCTAATAAAATTTTTATTGTAAAATAAATTTTAAAAGTAGAACAATTAAGTAAAATAATTACAATAAATTAAATTTTTATTATAGTAATTTTTTAATGTGTACTATTTGTAATTTTATTATTTTAATCATATTTTTATAATATTATTTGATTTAATGATGAAAATGAGTATTTTTTAATCAAGTTTTTAATTTGTATTAGTTTTATAAATCTTAATCAAACAGTTTGCTGGTTTCTAGTTTTTAGTTTCTATTTATGGTTTTTGGCTTTTGCTTCTGGTTTTCGTTCCTCTAATTTTTTATAGTGATACCAAACGGCCCCTAAGCTTTTAAGTGAAGTAGTAATCTAACATGGTTTCAAAGCCTTGGTTCCTAGGAGGTCCCAGATTCTAGTCTTGTTGCCTGGGTTTACTCAGTAGTATCATACTCCCTACGGTGGGTTTATCATTTTTTTTCTCTCCACATGCAATTGAGTTGCTCATATAGGGAAGTGTCAAAGCTTGACATACATTGTGCCCACAATGCTTTTAAAAGGCCATACCCAATGCACAAGGCTCCCACTTTGAGTGGGGTCTGGGTGAGGTGGATGTCGGCAAGCCTTACCCTCATTTTTGGAGAGGCCGCTCCCAAGTCTCAAACCCGAGACCACCCGTACCGAGGCGGAGGCACTTGCCATCGCACCAAGGCACAGCCTCTGCCCACAATGCTTTTAAGAAAGTGATAATCTAACATTTGCATATAGAGCACAGCCATCCAATAGAACTCCCTTTAATTTTAACGGTATTCTACAATCACAAAGACTTGAAGGAAACCAAAAGGCACCTGCATCTTATGTGAAATAGCTGAGCCAACCCTAGTGATATGGCTTGGGCCAACCAAAACAATTCAAACAAAGTTAGGTGAAAAAAAAACTCTAGTGTGGATCAGCCCTAAAATAACAGCTCATAGCCCCATACCATCATCCCCAAATAAGGTGATTCCAATTAAAACAATTCCCGTGGGAAGCAAGAAATTTAAGATTTTCTGGATTCATTTGGGAAACGAAATCTTAAATTTCTGGGCAGTTCATTTTTTTCAGGGAGGAATTTTTCAGTGGGACTCATTTGGGACAGGATATTACTGAGCAACTCTTTGAGCTTATGGCTGTTTTGAGGGTGCTGCTTTCAAGATATCACCAAAAGATCGGGATGCTTTAATTTGAATGCTTTATTAAGATGATAAAGTTTTATTTTCTATTTTATTTTATTAGAAGACTTCTTGTTCTCCTTTCTTTCATATTTTTTCTCCTTTTTCTTTTTAATATAATTTATTTTTCTATCTAAAAAAATTTATTTAAAAACAACAAACCAAGCAAAGTCCCACTAGGCAGGTTGCTACATGAATCCCTTTCCGCCAATTTATGCGATCATGGGTAATTTCTTTTGACAAATTCAATGCTATTAAATTCTTACTATCTCATTCCCAAATTATTTTAGGTCTACCCATACCCCTTCTACTACCCCAACAATAACTAATTCACTCTTCCTCACTAGCGCACTATTTGGTTTAAGTTGCAGGTGTCAGACCACTTAAGTCGTCCCTCCTTTATCTCATCTTCTATAGGACCTATGCTTAACTTACCGCGAAAGTGTGAATATGTTCATTCCTTAATTTATCTTTTAACATTATACTACTCATCCATCTAGCATTCTCATCTCAACAACTTTTACTTTTTAGATTTGTTGTTTTTTAATTGCCCAACATTCTTATCCATATAGCATAACTGGTCTTATAGCCATCCTACAAAACTTTCTTTTTAATTTTAAAGGTATTCCACGATCACCCAACACACTCAAAGCACTTCTCTATTTTACCTAGCTTGCTTTAATTCTATGCATAATATGCATTACATCTTCAATTTCTCCTTCAGTTTGCATAATAGATCCAAGGTATCAATTTCTTCATCATCAAGTTTAATTTCGTCTACAATATTCCTCCTACTATTATTGAAATTACATTTCATATATTCCGTCTTATTTCTACTTATCCTAAAGTCTCTAGATTCTAAAGATTCTTTCTACAATTCTAACTGAGATTCTAGTCCATCCCTAGTTTTATTAATCAAGACAATATCATCAACAAACAACATACACCAAGGAACCTCATTTTTTATGCTCCTTGTATGTTTATCCATCACTAAAGCAAAAAGATAAGGGGTCAAAGCAAATCCTTGATGTACACTTATTATGATTGGAAATTCCCTAGTCTCTCCACCTGTAGTCCTAATTCTAGTCATTACTTCATCGTACATATCCTTAATGGCATCAATATACCTACTACATACATCTTCTTTTCATATCCTTAAAAGTTTTTTTCCCAAAAACATTCCATTAATATTCTTAAAAAGATATATAACTTCGTAGTAGATCTCCTATGCATAAAACCAAATCAATTTTCCGATACTTTCATTTCTAAACTTAATCTTTGCTCAACTACCCTTTACCACAGTTTCATTGTATAACTTATAAGTTTAATTCTACGATAATTTATACAATTCTGAAGATCTCCTTTATTTTTTTGTATAGGTATTAAAGTGTTTTTCCTCCATTCTTCTGGAATTTTTTTAGTTTGTTAATTGTGTTAAATAAATTAGTTAACTATATAATTCCGTTATCACCTAGGCATTTGCAAACTTCAATGGAGATGTTATCCAATCCTATAGCTTTTCATTTTGCATCCTTTTTAATGCAAACTTAACAACTCTAATTTTGCAAACAAATCTCATATTTTTAGCATTTTCTTTTATGTCTTCTTCCTTAACCCAGACAATATCATCCTCACTTTTTAAACAATTTATATTATCCAAGTCCTTACTCTTTCTTTGTCTAGCTCTAGCAAGTTTAAATACGTCTCTTTCCCCATTTTTAACCTAATATAGCACATAAATTATTAAATGATCTATGTTTAACTTCATTTAACGACCTTTCTAGCTTATTCTCTTGCCTCTTTATACTCTTCAAATTTTTCCATGTTTCTACATTTTTGTCATATTTTATACCAAATTTTAATTGTCTTTACAGCTTTTTAAACATCTTAATCCCACCACCAACTTTCTTCACTATCCGAAACTCTTCCTCTTGATTCACCTAAAATCTCTTTTGCTATCTTTTTAATAGAGCTAGCTATCCTAATTCAAAGAGTGATTGTCTACACCATCCTCTATTGTCCAATCACCATCTTTGATCATTTTATCTTTAAATTTTATTATGTTTTCTCCCTTTAGATTCCACCACCCAGTTCTCTTGCATATTTTATCCTTTCTCTTCCATTTTTTAATACATATATCTAACACTAAAACTCTATGTTAAGTAGTCAAGATTTCAACTAGGATAACTTTACAGTCCCCACATGATAAATCATTTACCCTTCTAGTTAAAAAAAAATCTATTTGATTTTTACTTTGACCCTTTTTGAAGGTTGTTAAGTGCTCAGTAAGGATTCATATAATAGTGATCTGACAAGTTTTACGTTGGCAGTCAGCTACCTAATGCAACCGTCCTCCTTTACACAGAGTTGGGACTGACTGTGAGTGAAAAAGATTACGACATTGAGTGCAACACAAGCAGAGTTCCAAAAAAAAAATTACTTACTTTTCCAAAATTCAACCAATGAAGTCAGTGGATGAAGAAAAAATTAAATAATTAATTAATTAAATATTACTTTTTACCATGTGTGTTCATGGGTGATGTGGCATGCACCAATTGCTTTGAAACACAATCCAAATCACTGAAAAATAAATAAATAAATAAAACTACAGCACACTTCCAAACCAATTGTACATGCCACATCCAATCTTAAATTTCCACGAAATTGTCAAAATTTCCATCAAAATTTCTGCTACGATCACCCTTGAAATCAGAACAGCAACCAATTTTAGTTTTATAAAACTTTCACAAATCATGCAAAATTTATCAAAATCTCAAAATTTTAGCAAAATTTGTCCAAATTTTAACTATAGAATGAAATTTCATTGAAATTCAAATTTGGGATTCAAAAACAAGATTGAAATTTTTATGTTTATTTATCTTTTTTTTTATTGAACTAAATACTATTAGTTTATTACAATAAGGATATAGCTGGACTTCTGAAATTAAGTCAAAATTAAATTTAGATATTAGTTACAACATTTATTTTCTGAGCTTTTATGCCTAAATTATTTTTATTTGTATAATATATAATATTTAACTGATTTCATGAATTTCATTTATAATATTCAAATATTTTTAATAATTAATATGATCATTTTATTAGTTATTGCACCTTATATCCCACATACTTGTCATTGATGTATTTTATTTGTAATATTTTAGTTATAAATCAAGAATTGTTATAATTAATAGTTTCTAGAATTTGGTTCGAAAATTCCATTATTATTGGAAATCAAAATCAAAACAGGCATCAAGATTGAAATTTCCATAAGATTTTATGTCCCTTCAAAACCTTGAAATTTTAGTTGAAAATTGCAACTTAAAACCTTAACTTTTATGGGTGAGATTGCTCATGATGAATAGCATCATTCAATGAAGAAAAATCTAGATTACTAAAATTCGTAAATATATTACAATGTCATACGTGACTCGATTACACCTGATGGTACCTTGTTTCTGCAAAAAATTGTACTAGTCATTCAAAGTCACTATTGCCAATATTCCACGACTTTCTTTTCCTTTCTTATTGCTATAAAAATTATAAAAATGACTTTAATTACTAAAAAGTATTTCCATATTATTCAATCAATTCTTAAAGGTAGAGTGTAACCTGTCTGGAATTAGGTGTAGCTATATCACAAGCTCATGTTTCTACGATCTCAATCTGTATTTACTCAAATGATGCTACAAATCTCCATCAAATTGGTTATTTATTTATAATTGAAAAAAACAAAACTGGAAACCAATATTTCTAGATAAGATAGTTAATCACTAGGATATTTAATGAAACTTCGAATGCAATGATATATACAGAGAAAAAAAAAAGTTTAGAAATCAACAGAAAAGTTTGGTGGGTTCCTACCCAACTCAAAGGAGTTTTGCAAAAACTCTACCAGTAAGAAAGTGAAAACCCCCTCCCACCCCTCCACTTTAACTCCACTACAATTTTTTCATTCCCATCATGCCACAGTCCCCACCCATCCTCCTCATATAAAGTATATACAAAAAATTAAATAAAAAATAAATAATCTAACAATGTGGCAGCTGCATCTAATACTAAAATTACTAATACGAGAGTCATCAATTGTTCAATCTGCCTCTCATGGTTACACATCAAACCTAAATATAGGCTTTCTTCTAATACTAAATGAGGGAAGAATCTCTATAAAATAACATCAAATCCCATTAGGAAACAATCTCTAGTAAACAATAGCAAATCCTTAATTAATGAAACAAAATAGCTGATCTCTAAATGCTGAAATTTTAAAAATTAAATCTTAAAATGTTTCTACAAATATGGTAAACAAGAACATCTCCAAATTCCTTAATCTTGGTCATATGTGATGTCTTGACATTACCAACATTCTCCTCTGGTTAGAAAAAATTCAACCTCGAATTTGAAACATTTGAAGGGTGACAAAATAATGAATCATGGAAAATCAGAAATGAACAATACAATCCACAAGTTCCAAAAATAAATATGAATGCAACAAAATCAATGAAAACAAACTAATTGGGAACGATATACGATCTCACTCATGTCATCAGCCTTGAACTCAATGGACTCCCGCCCATGGATGGCTTAATCTTTGCAATTTCCACCTCAAGTTCCTCTGTGGATTGTCTGAGTGTATACATCAATTTTGGAATGTCCTGTACGCCCTCAAATCCTATTGCTAGTGGAACTATTGCAGTTCTGGTCTTGGCATGGACTCACTAAGCATCTCCACATGCCTCCCCTTTCTTCTTCACCAATAAACTATTTTCGACCAACCACATTGTGAGTTTCATGTCTGCAAGTTCTTTGTAATATTGTAGATCCAGGTTTCTCCGCTCTACAAGGACATGGATATTCCTGCAGATCCTCAATTTAAGCACTTCTTGCTAAATGGGCTCAAATTGGTCCTTGGTCATCATGATCATTGGCAAGGTTTGTGTAGATGTTATGGCAGTAGGGCTGCAAGAGGTGGGGTGACAACAACCCTTTGAGGATCAAATTGAGCCTGTGGGTTAGGGATTTGAGAAGTTACTCAAATTCAGTAGCAAACAAAAACAGACGATAGAACAGCCATGAATCAGCAATGTTGGAGAGATATGCAGCAGGCAGATTGCAGTGTTGTGACTATTACTGGCAAGGCTTTGACGACAATGGTGCTCTGGTTATAGCCCAAAATTGAAGGAAACGGTGAATGATTCAGGAGTTGTTCCGCGAGGAAGATCTGCTGTTTGGATGCTGTGGGTGGTGGCTGCAGGTGTCATTTAATGTCTCGGCTAACAGTTGCAGATGGTGGTCTGATGATGGTAGCAAGGTATGATCAAGATGAGGCTCTAAACCAAACTGATGCAAGATAAATTGGCACAAGAGAAGGATGCAGAACATGAGAGAAAACAATAGGAAATTAAAATGAAGAGAGTAAAAATGAAGGGAAAACTCAATTTAGGGCTTAATGCTCAATACTCCAATCAGCCACTCATGGTTACACATCAAGCCTTTATATAAGCTTTCACCCAATGCTAAACAAGGGAACAATCTCTAGGAAATAACATCAAAAAGGAAACAATCTCTAGGAACTAATAAAAAATCCCTAAATAAGTGAACATAATTTGGAAAAATCATAGCAAATCCCTAATTAATGAAACATAATAGCAAATCCCTAATTAATGAAACATAATAGCAAATCCCTAAATGCTGAAAATTACAAAACTAAATTCAAATATCCTAAATTATGCGCTTATGCCTAAATGTATGGTAAACAGAAACATCTCCCGATGCCCTAAGTTCCTATATGACCTCTTGACATTGCCCAGCTGCAAGTCCATGGATTAGAACTTCAAAATTAAAACTTTTGCATAGAACAATATTAAGATGGAAACAAAACATAGAATAAAGGAAAACACTAGATAGGATCTCAAAGTGATAAATTTGTCACCTTATTGGAGCCATCCAGTCCCAATTTTTGCATAGAACAATATTAAGATGGAAACAAAACATAGAATAAAGGAAAACACTAGATAGGATCTCAAAGTGATAAATTTGTCACCTTATTGGAGCCATCCAGTCCCAACCTTCAACATATTGTGCAGCAACATCCTTCCCAATCTAACATGAATTTTACCCAAAAAAACAGGGCTGTAATATTAAGCAATAGCAAATTAACAGCAAAAACTCATGCATGCAACTTGGAAGAGAATTAGGTATCCCTTTTTATGAACTGAGAACCACCAAAGGAAATGGAAATAGTGCAAGCTAATTGGATCACCCATTCCTTGGACAGGTTTGAGACTAACATAATCAAGCATGGGTTCATAGGCTTGAGAATAGGAATATGTTTTCTAACTCTAGAGGATTAAAAAAATTAGGTTAAAGAGACTTTAAGTTGATTCTATTCATATTGCTTTTAAAAAAATGCGCAAACTTACCTCAAACAGACACAATTCACTGAGTTCTATACAGTTCAGGTCAGTAGACATTTAGTTAACAAGGATAATTCTTCTAGTTGGATTGAACCCCTTTTTGTCATTGATCCAAAAGAGCATACGTAGCAAATAATATTTGTCAGTCTAGGTTAGATATCAACTATTTATTGTGCTGATGGAAAATCAACCCATCAAAAGTCTGTCAGGTTTTTCATTGTTATTGTGCTTTTACTAAACAATGGAGGAATGTTTTAAAAATGCCCCAAAAAAAAACGAAAAATTATATTTAAAGAATTTTAAGAACCACTTTATAAGCCCAATTAATAATCAATAGCATTACAAAAGCTCAAAATGATAAATATACCTATGATTGCAATCATTTCTAGTTTCCACTTTCTACCCAATAAAACCTTATTTAGACTACTTATACATAAATCAATAAATGCATTATCATTATTCTCACCATTTCTACACAATTAAACCTGACCCAAATTTTTTTTTTTATAACAAAAAAGCCTGAACCAAGTTTTTGAAATCATCAGGAATTATCCTTCTTGCCAGTCTACTTCATCATAGATTAAGTATCCCCTTGTTTATTATTATTATTTTTTTTAGTGCAATCTCAGCCCATTCACTTGGCTTTTTCCTTATACTCATAGCCCTTCGCTGAATCCTGAGTGCAACCACCACTTTTGTCACAACCAAATCACCCCAGCTGGCTCTCTCAACTTATCCCACAATAGGCATTTTTCATATAACTTGGCAAAAATGCATTCTGTTTCAAATGAGTATTTTCATCTATCCACTAATCTATCTCAACAAAATTCCTTAGGATTCTATAAGCAGGTTAATTCTCGACTATTCTTGGTAAATGTACCACAAAAAAGCTTTTCATTTGAATTCATAGATATATGTCAACCTCTTGCTCACACAACAACCCAAAAGTCCACTGCCTTCAAAAAAATGCCCATCCAATCTAAGTTTCCCGCTGCTCCTTTAAAAAAAATTTTAAAAAAAATCAAGTTCTCTTTATTCTCTAAAAAGAAGAAAAAAATGTAATATATATAATTCCTTGATTACCTCAAAAAAATAAAATCTACACCCCCCATTGCTCTAAAAGGCAATGTGTATTCAACCCTCTGCAATGACACTGAATATGGCAAATACCAACATGTTCGATTTTTTTTTTTTAATTCATCAAAGCCCAACTTCGCCCTTACAAAGAAAAAATAAATCAAGTTCTCTTACTTCTCTGAAAAAGAAGAAAAAAGATATATAATTCCTTGATTACCTAAAAAATATAAAATCTACATCCCCCACTGCTCTAAAAGGCAATGTGTATTCATTCTAACCCTCTGCAATAACATTGAATACAGCAAAATCAACATGTTCAAACATTTTTGACAGTCAATTTCTCAGTTCCCCATCACTGTTACAAGTCTAAGCTAAAATATAACATTCTATCCTAATCCTTCTTGTCCAAAAACCTCTTAACAGATACCTTTACCAGGTGAATAAAACAAATAATCACTTTTATCTTGTACAATTGGAGTTACCTCGTGATCGCCACCTTGACCCCCTTCAGGAGGAATTCTCCCAGGATTATCAGGAGGAAACACAAGAACAGCTAGCAAGTTTTGACCTTCAGGATTCAAAATATCAGTAACATCAAAAGAATGTCTTCGAAACATCCCCTTCGGCAGGATCTTCTTGTGCCCGTTCAAATACACTTCCCCAGAGTAGTTAATTGCACGAAAATTTAGATCCAGGCGCTGATTTCCTGACTGAACAGGTTTAAGCAAATTGCAACAGTTATTCGTGAACAAATAAATAAATAAATAAAATAACACAAACTAAAAGATAAATGAGAGTGTAACGCAGAAAGTGCCCAGATACATCAATACATAAACATTACACAACAACAAAACCAAGTCTTACTCCCACTAAGTGGAGTTGGTTATATGAATCATTTTCCACCAACTTATGCAATCATGGACCATTTCTTTTGATAGATTCAAGGATATTAAATTCTTACTCACTGTCTCCTCCCAAGTTATTTTAGGTCTACCCCTACCCCTTCTACTGCCCCCCATAGTAACTAAGTCACTCTTCCTCACAGGTGCACTATAAGGCCTACGTTGCAAGTGTCCATACCATCTGAGTCGTCCCTCCCTTATCTTATCTTCTATAGGAGCTACACCTAACTTATGACAAATATGTTCATTCCTTAATTTATCTTTCAATGTTATACCACTCATCCATCTAAGCATTCTCATATCGGCAACTTTTACTTTTTGGATATTATGTTTCTTCATCGCCCAACATTTCGATCCATATAGCATAACTAGTCTAATAGCTGTCTTATAAAACTTTCCTTTCAATTTTAAGGGTATTCTATGATCACATAGCACACCTGACGCACTTCTCCATTTTACCCAACCTGCTTTAACTCTATGCATTACATCATCTTCAATTTCTCCTTCAGCTTACATAATAAATCCAAGGTATCGAAATCTATAAGTGCTATTTATTTCTTCATCATCAAGTTTAACTTTGCCTCCAATATTCCTCCTATCATTACTAAAATTACATTTCATATATTCTGTTTTATTTCTACTTATCATAAAGCCTCTAGATTCCAAAGCTTCTCTCCATAATTCTAACTCGGCCTCTACTCCGTCCCTAGTTTCGTCAATTAATACAATATCATCTACAAACAACATACATCATGGAACCTCCTTTTGAATACTCTAAGTCAATTGGTCCATCACTAAAGCAAAAAGATAAGGACTCAAAGCAGATCCTTGATGTACACCTATGGTAATTGGAAATTCTCTAGTTTCTCTATCTATAGTCCTTACACTAGTCATTACTGCATCGTACATATCCTTAATGACATCGGTATACCTACAACATACACCCTGTTTTTCTAAAACCCACCATAGAAATTCCCTAGGTATCCTATCATATGCTTTCTCAAGGTCAATAAATATCATATGCAAGTCCCTCTTCTTTTCCCTAAACTTTTCAAAGATAAATAGCTTCTGTAGTAGATCTCCTAGGCATAAAACCAAATTGATTTTCTGAGATCTTCGTTTCTAACCTTAATCTTTGTTCAACTATCCTTTCCCATAATTTCATCGTATGACTCATAAGTTTAATTCCACGATAGTTATTACAATTTTGAATATCTCCTTTTTTTTTTGTATATAGGTATTAAAGTATTTTTCCTCCATTCATCTTAGTTTTTACAATTGTATTAAATAAATTAGTTAACCATATAATTCCGTTATCACCCAAGCATTTCTGAACTTCAATTGGGATGTTATCTGGTCTCATAGCTTTCCCATTTTTCATCTTTTTTAGTGCAAACTTAACTTCGTAAACTCTAATTTTGCGAATAAATCTTATATTTTTAGTCTTTTCCTCATATGACAATTCTAAGTTTAAACCTTCTATTTGGTTTTCGTTAAACAACTTACTAAAGTAACTTCGCCATCTTTCTTTAATATCTTCGTCCTTAACCAAGACAATATCATCCTCACTTTTTATACATTTTACATTTCCTAGGTCCTTGCTCTTCCTTTCTCTAACTTTAGCAAGTTTAAATATATCTCTTTCCCCTTCTTTTGTACCTAATCTATCATACAAACTATTAAAGAATCTATATTTAGCTTCACTAACAGCCATTTTTGCATCTTTTCTTGCCTCCTTATATTTTTCAAAGTTATCTCTATTTCTACATTTTTGCCACGTTTTATACCAAATTCTTTTTGTCTTCATGATTTTTTGTACATTTTTATCCCACCACCAACTTTCTTTGCTATTCGAGATCTTCCCCTTGATTCACCTAAAATCTCTTTTGCTATCTTTTTAATATAGCTAGCTAATCTATTCCAAAGAGTATTTGTATCTATCCCATCCTCTAAAGTCCAATCCCCATCTTTGATCATTTTATCTTTAAATTTTATTAAATTTTCTCTTTTTAGGTTCCACCTTCTAGTTCTCCTACACTAGTTTATTTTATCATTTTTCTTCCATTTTTTAATACATATATCTAACACTAAGACTCTATGTTGTGTGGTTAGGCTTTCACCTGAAATAACTTTACAATCCTTGCATGATAAAACGATCTACCCTCCTAGTTAAAAAAAATCTATTTGACTTCTATTTCATCCACTTTTAAAGGTTATTAAGTGTTCTTCTCTCTTCTTAAAACAAGTATTCATTATACTAAAATCATATGACATAGCAAAGTCTAAGATCATCTCCCAAGACTCTTTTTTGTCTCCATATCCATATCCTCTATATATCCTCTCATAATTTTTATTATCTCTTCTAACGTGTCCATTCAGATCTCCTCCTATAAATATTTTCTCAGTCCCTGGTATGTCTTGTATAATAATACTATCCATATCTTCCCAAAATTATCTCTTAAGATTTTCTGCTAAGCCAACTTGAGGAGCATAAGCATTAATGATATTTATTATCTCTTGTCCTAATACCATCTTGATTTTTATAATTCTATCCCTTACTCTAGTTACATCCACAATGCTATCTTTTAAGTTTTTGTCTGTAATAATGCCTACTCCATTCTTATGGTTTTTCTTTTCCAGTGTACCAAAGTTTAAATCCTAATTTATCGATTTCTCTACCTTTCTTCCCCACCCGCTTAGTTTATTGAAGGCAAATTATATTAATTCTTCTTCTAATCATTGTATCAATACATAAACATTGAAAGTTAGAAATTCCTCAAATATCAAAATATTTAAACTAAAAAGTAAAATAAAATAATTTCTAAGGAGAAAAGATCTTGCCTCTAGGTTGGTAACAAATGGAGTCATAAGGTATAAATTACAGAAGAATTCATGTTTCATGAGATATATAACATCGCTAATTCCAATGCATGGGCTAGTGTTGTCCATGTTAGCTTACCACTCTGAGATTCCAAAAGCTTTACTAAGCTCCACACTTAAAGTTAAACAACTTCTAGATTTTGAATTTGAATTCACCCCTTTTAGTCTATAATCCTTCATTAATAACCACTGATAAGGTACACCATGCCACATTTGGATCCCGAATTGGAATGGGCAGGACTGATAATCCATGAAAGCCATTGTCATTCCCCATGATCGCCATTCCCAACTGCCTCCCCAGGTTCTCCAATCTCGAATTTGCTGCTTTAGTAATCGAGAAAAGGGGCGGTGCCAACAAAACAATTAATACACATGCCTGCATCCTCAAACACCCGATTCCCATCCCCATTCCTAAAGAATCTTTATGGGTACAAAATGTGGCCTGAAATGAAACAATTCTAGATACGAGAAATCTAGAATAATAAGGAACTTAGAGAAAATAACATCTCTTACACTACACTAAAGAAAGCATGAACAAAAGATAGAATCTTGTTCACCAATAGGAAAAACCATATATTTATCTAGAGATGGCAAAAATTTCAAATGGATGAGTTAAAACTCAAACATGACAAAAGTTCAAAAGCATAGTAGAAGTTGAGGACAATGTAAGTGATAACATCCTATAGATAGCTTAAAAACTTCAAGATTGGAAAAAAAAATTAGGTCAAAGAGACACACAACTTTTTGTTTAACATCTAAAAAGGGTATCGTCGTAAAAGACAATAAAGAAGCCAAATACTGAATCCTTTCCCACAGCAAAGAACCATAGTTCTTCTTCTATGAGAAAATATGAGCATTCCTTTCAATTTCACCACAATACTACAAAGCCACAAGTCCACAAAACCAAACCATCTCCATTCTTCCCAAATCCTGTAAAAAGATACGCACTAATATCTCCTCCAAACCTGGATAGATGCAGCTCTTCCCAAAAACACCACACAACTTATTCCAAATCCCCTAAGAAAAAAAGCAATGCAAAAATAGATGCAACGCAGATTTTGAGCTTTCAAAACACAAGAAACAAAGATCTAGAGATAACACCTTCAAAAGCCTCCTCCACCTACTTTGGCACAAGAGCAACCAATCAAATAAAAGCTTTTATATTAGAGGGGACTTTGGCTATCCAAATGAAACAATGAACGGAAAAGGCTTAAAGATTCTAGTCAAATCCTCAATGAAAGAATTAGAAAAATTGACTCATAAAGGATCCAAAACCCAAACTCAACTTCTTTCTCACTTGAGAAATAACAACCCTACAACTATAACAACAAAGAAGATAGTTCCTCCGCCTCCCTATCATTTAGTGGCACTCAAAATGGGAAATCCCACCAAGTAGACTACCTGTTCGAAGAAATAAAGGAAGCATAGACGTTATTATGCACTAAGGAGAGGCAATAAAAACAAGGAAAAAAAAATGAATAATGAAAAATTCCCCACCCAAGTGTCTTCCATAAAACAGATCTGGGATCCATTGCCCACAACATATTTGATATTGAGGGTGAACAAAAAATAGATCTAAACAATGCAATTCCAAAGACCCAGTCATCTTAAACCGAATTTAGTATTTTGCCCATTTGAAATCAAGCGAAAATACTTTGTAACTTTATGACAGAGGGAGTTCACCTCTAAGGGAAACTGCCACAACCATTTTCCCACTAAGGCAGTGTTTTCAAGCACCAATTTTCCAAGACATAACCATCCACCCCAACAACCTTAGATGGACACGCAGTCTCCTAAATAACTAGATGATCCCCCTTCTCCCCTACCCATGATCAAAGAACATCCCTTCTTTCCCAATTTTACTAGCCACCCTTACCAGAATTCTAAAAATGGACTAGAAAAACAAGCCTAAATGAAGCTAATACAACCACCTGGAGAAGACAAAGCAGCCTTCCAACCATCCAATCGCTTAGACACCCTCTCCACCACTAGGTCCCAAAACCCAACAGACCTAGATTACACCCCCGAAGGAACTCCTAAAGAAGCTAGAGGATTCCATATACTACCTTACAATTTGTATGACAAACTATTTGTAATCTTATGGAGGTCTAGTAGGGGGATACTAACTAATTATCCTCATCCGGCATACTGTTGTTTTAAGGGCAATGTCCTAGTCAAATCTCCAACGTGTAAGTCAATTAATTTAGGGCTAAAGACACTCACCTCCCCTAAGATTTGGAAAAAAGACAAGGATCTCCTTTGAGATTTTAAAAACTCCATTGAACTCCCTCAAGGTTTCAAAGATGCCACAAACCTCCCTTGATGTTTGGCAGAAAACAACAAACCTCCCCTCAAAAGACCTGTCTTTTAACAAAATACAAGGGGAGGTTTGTGCCTTTTTGGCAAACCTCAAGGAAGGTCCCTAGAAGCTTGAAACCTCAAGGGAAGTCTCAGGGATTTTTAAAACCTCATGGAAGGTCCTGTCCTTTTTGTCAAAACTCAAGGGAGGTCAGTGTTTCTTGCCCATTAATTTATAACATAGTTGAATGAAAATTTATTAAAAAGTAAATAAAAAATATTTAGAGAGAAAGAAATACATTAAAAAAACTGGGATTGGCCATTTAAAAATATAATGAAAATATTTTGGGTAACAGCTAGAGAATCCTTGTCTTCTAGGAATGGAGGAGGGGGGATGAAATGCCACTGATGAACTCTCTACAAAGTCTACTTGTTTTCAAAACAAACCAAAAAAATAATTGCGAAAGGCTTAAATTTTTTACATATCAATGCACCAATAGACAACCAAGCAGAAATTTGTATGTACCAAAAACATCATCAACTAGAAAAATACATGTTACCTTGGTAACAATGATAAATAAATCTTGCTATGTAAGCAGAATAATTCTAATGCAAGTCAACCAAATTTCACGGCTTACCAGCTTACACTGAAAAGTTGTGAAAAACCAGAAAGTGTAATAATCCCTCCCTGAATCAGCAATATCAATAATTGACTCGTTCTGCAATCCATAGAAAGGATCTGGCACGAGTTTATTCTTCAAAAGGGTTGCCAAAACACTGTCAATCACATTACCATTACCTCAAATAAGTAAACACAACATTAAGTGAAAAAACAAATACAAGCTATTGTTTCAGACTCGGGGCTACATCCTATAAGTTTAGGAATGAGTCCATGAATGCGTGATCAAATGAAGCATAAAGAATCAGCGCCTAGGCCAACGTAAGCTGCCTGGAAATACAACCCAATACAGATCATTACAGGCTTACCCATATGTCATTTTCATGAAGCAATTCGAACTTATATCATCTTCCCAGTTCAGTCTCTCTTTTTTTTTTCAAGTAAAAAGAAAATTTATTAAGCAAATCAAACGCATACGAAAATATCAGACAGTACATCCTGAATACTTTGAAGAACCGGCCTCTATTAATAAGTTAAATAGACATTGCCTTCATTTTTTTTAACATAAATCATCCTAATTTTCAATGAAAGCTGAACTAGTTCGAACGTAAGAAACAGATAAACCCGATATAAATTTGACTAATTCAAAACATTCAGAACCCAATAAAAATTCAAAACTTCATTATCTACTGTAGATTCAGAACAACTTGCTGTCCGAAACGACGGAAACAAAACAGATTCAGGAGAAGTGGATAGTGGCTTTACGTTCCGGGGACCACAGCCTCCATCCACGGCGAGGTGGGGCCGGCGGGAGGGTGGGTGGTGGTGAGCTGAACGCCGGTGAGGTTGACCTCGGTGGATCTAGCGGCGAGCCATCCAGAGTCGAGCTTTGTTTTCCCAATTTCGGCCATTACTGTAAAACACTACCAGAAAATGGAGCTTGGTAGTGAGAGCTCACTGTAGTCTGATCATTGTCTCTCTCTCTCTCTCTCTCTCTCTCTCTGTATCCTCACTGTGTTTTGCCGTTCAGGGAACGGAACGGCATAAGGGGGAGGACTGACGACAGTGACGTGACTTTTGGCCCACTTCAGCTCAGGACCGCCGCGTGAGACACGTGGTTGTGTCTGGCTCCGGAAACTGGGCTGAAAATGTCACAAAAACGATGTCGTTATGAATCTGAGTACGATACTAAACCCTAGCGTAGGCATAGTTCATTTAACGATCGTAGCCTTCAAGTCATAATCAAAACGAAAATTTGGTTCTTCAATTTAAAATTTTTGAAGTCACTAAAAATTGATATGAATCAAGTGTTGAAAACCATTGTGGTCGGAGCCCAAGAAGGAAGGCCCAAATGGATAAATAGGCTTCAATAGAGTTTTGATTTTTAAAATCCAGCCCAAATCTCAATCCCATATCTCATTTTATGCCCAAATTAGCCCATTCCACTTTAACAAAGCCCACACTTATCCTTAACCTTGCTTGGCCCACTCTTCCAATTTTCCCCATCAGCAGTAACACGTCAAATAGTACCGAACTCCCATTTCAACTATTCATGTTACATTCATTACTATCAAACATATAAAACGGGCTCATTTTCAATATATATAAAATTTTAAAAACAAACATATATACACGTAAAAGAAAAAGCCTCCTATATAATTTTTTCCGATCTATCCAATACGTTATACGAAAGACCTCTCACTCTATATATTTATATATATGTTTTCTAAATTATACTTTTATTATAAATGAGAGAGTTTCTCTCTTATATTAATGAATTTAATATTAACTTATTATGTGTCTAACATTTAAAATATAAATATATGGACACGTGGAGAGAAAGGTCCCGATATAATTTTCTGACCGACCCCCTTAGATCGAACTCTCCAATGGTCATCATAATTACCTGGCCCTTTTTACTTGGGAAGAGTGGTGTTTCATTTTTAGTAAATTATGTGAAGTGCTTGCATGCTATTCGGTGGATGACATGCATGCAAGTGAGAAGGCTCTAAATTTTAGATACTTACAAAATTACCTTTGAAGTTGAAAATTGTTAGAAATTTTTTTGAAAATTCTTGAATTTTTTTTAAATCGGGGAAGTTTTTTTTGGGGGGGGGGGGTCTATTTTGTTCAATAAAATTGCAAAAAAAGGTCTAGATACTTTTGAAAATTGCAAAAGGCCCTAATTTTTCAAAATTTACAAAGTTGCCCCTAAAGTTGAAAATTGCTCAAAAAAATCCATAAAAATCTTGAAATTCCTTTTTATAAAATCAAGGGAGCATTTTTGAGTCTATGTTGTCTGATGTAAATCATTTGTGTGATCATTTTGCATGTCTAATCAAGTTATGCTTTATATTTGCCCATGTTTGCGATCCGATTGATGATAAAACAAATGATAAAAGGGTATTTCAAACATAACCCACATTAATTTTGAAGCTAATTTATTTAATAAAAGCCCCTCATCTAGAGGTCTTATAAGACATTATTAAAATTACACCATATTTTGAAATTATTTTAAAATTTTCATCAGTGATAATTTAGGAGTTAATTAAGGATCATTTGAATTAATTTGAGATAATTTACAGTTAATTAAGTACCATTTGTAAAACAGGTGTATAAAGGGTGCTAATACTTTTTTCTCGCATAACTGCACTCTCAAACTCGAATCTAGTAAAAACAGACTAGGACTGCCGATTCTTTGGTCTTAGGATTAACCACACCCAAATAAATAATAGGTTAATGGCGACTTCATGAACCTTAAATAATATTAACTTCTCACCAATTGACATCCTTTATTGAGGTGTCAAACTCCTATAGACTTGCACGTGCCGAAAATAATCAATTTATGAATTTTGAAATTCAAAAATTGAAATTCAAACATTAATAAAAACTCTTAGATTTATAAATTTTAGATTAACACTATACATAAACTTATAAACATCTTGTTGTGAATTATAATCAAAAGTTCTAATAATATAAAAAATAGTAAAAGTAACAGATCAAAGTTTTAAATTGTTGTTGACCAAAAAAAATTATTTAAATCACAACAATTATTAAAGATCACAAGTTTCTGTCTCACTCACAATTTCAAATTACTAAAAATAGTGCAAATGAATTATTGACTTGCCTAATCTAAACAAATCTTATGCACATTCGAATTCCAAGAGGATAAGATGTGTGATGCAACATTCCTATTTTGAGTGAGTTGGAAAAATCCTAAGTCATGAGGATTGGATAACATACCCACTTAGAGAAAACATATTAATATGATTAAAAAAATACTGGGGAATTCAGAATTTCCTTTTTGGTAGAGATACTATTTTAAAATTAATTAAAAAATTTATCTATGCTTTTAATATATAAATTTATGTAGAAAATTACAACTTGAATTGAGAGTTTACATCAATTTCTAAGAATTATGTTTTAAGAATAGTAATGTTTTTTTATTTTAATTTAGATGAATTTACATTTTTGATTACGATTTTAAGAATAGCAAGTTATGCTTTATATTTAATAAATATTTTGCGATTCACTAAATTATAAATTCAAACACAACTGCAATTATTATGTTACTAAAAAAGTTGTCCACTGAATACGAAAAAAAATTGTTCTCATCAATGACACATTATTCGTTAACTATCACAAATTATCCAATTGAGCTACCATTTAATTGAGTCAAATATGGATTAAATATTTTTCATCTGATAATCTGCTTAATCTATCACGAATTATCTAATCAGATCAATTTTGGTAAGTCTAGCTTTAAGCTTTTAACCAAGTAGCAAACTCGGACTTTTATATGTCAAAAAAATGTTCCCACATTTAAAACATTTCTGTCCAAATCTTTGAAAAAAAATAATAAAAATGTCCCAAAAATCTCTCAAATTTCTCAAACATTTGAAAAAAAATCCACCACAAATTTTTTATTTATCCACCAAAAATCCCTCAGACCCTCGACAAAGATTAATTTGAAGACTCTTGTTTCTTCCCTCCCAGCTCTAATCTTAGAATTTGCGTGAAAAATAATGAGGTACTTTGCGATTTTCATTACATCCACCGAACTCACTTGTGCTTTCTAAGAAGATGTAAAATATTAATTTTGTTAGTAGGAGGTGATGAAAAGACCAAATTATTCATAAAATAATTAATTAACTAAAATAAAATATTAACTAGATTAGATTAATATGCATATAAATGTCAAGGTTTAATTAACCTTTCCTCACCTTCAAAAGGGTACTTATCACCGTAAATCATAGTATTGAACAATTAACAACCTTTTAATTTCCCACCATTCTATGAAAAAAGTCTTTCATTGCCACCTTAATAATTTCACAAATTTGCTCACCTATAACACTATCACCAACGAGAATGCAAATGGATTTTTAGGGTGTCAATTTAGCGTGTTTGCAGCCAGCAATAAGCGAGTAGGCCTTGAATGCTGTATGAATATTAATCAAATTAATTAAAATTTTAGTTTAATTAATTAATTTTTTGGATATATTGATTTTTGTAGCACGTTTTGTCAATTAAAATTAATGAAATTGTGATTTAATGTAATTTTAGAAAACAGAAACTATCTCGTTGTTTGTTCTTCAAACGACATATGGAGTTTATTTAATTTTCTTGTTATATTTTTTATAAGCATTGATATCATATATCTTTTTAGAAAGAGACCGATTAGGTAACTTCGACAAATATTGTCGTGAGTTGAACCATTAATTTTAATATTTTAAATATAAATTTACAAATTTCAAGGAAAAAGAAGCTATATCTTTCAATCATTTTATTTAATTATATTTTTTTATTTTTTCTTTTAGATCAATTTTCAATCATCTAGGATTAAAGGTATGAAAGTTTAGAGCTTTTGGTCGTTCAGTCAAATGAAGAATAGTGTTTTGTTTTCGTAACATCCTAATCAATTGCCTAAATTTCTTGCAGTTGAAGAAATCAAATTCAAGTAAGCCACCAATATTCTTTGGATCTCACTTACAATTCGCTATTGGTTAGTTACCATTTACGACATCTCCCTACATATTCTTTTGATGTTTCACTTTTGCACTTGCACATTTTTGCTTTGCTTATTTATTCAACATTTTCGTATTAATTAGATATGCTTGAAATTTCCCTTAGATAAGGGGTGAGCAACAATTATGCATAGTGCATCCATGGATTGCGTCGATTCAAGTTTGCTACATCATCTTGGTCTAGCAGACCTTAAAACATGTATTCTGGTGGCTTTTGGCATTTAGGTTTTTTGTGCTTCTTTCTTAATTAGACTTTTGTTTGAAAATTTATTACTATTATTGTGTTTTATGGATGTTTTTTTAATAGAAGAAAATGATAACACTCACGAATATTGTGCTCATCTCGTGCTAACCAAGCAAAGTTTTAAGTGGAACGCTTCATGAATATGGACTTTCAGGGATGACTCATTGTGATGAAGTTGAAAAGATGAAGTCATTGCATTAGCAACCATGAGATTTTACAAATTCCTAATTGGAGTGAAGGAAAAAAACATATGAATGTTATGCAATTTAAATGAAGGCTTGAACGATACACAGACGCTACTTTCACCTTTTTAGTTGTTAGCACATCTAGTTTATTTCGTTTTTAGATTTACGTCTAAACTAATAAAATATCTCATTTAGAATTTGTATTTATTGGTTTAGTACCCACTTAACCATTTGCAACTTTCTTGTCATTGCTGTTGTAGCTGGAGCCAGGAGACGTAGCTGGAGCCAGGAGCTGGAGATGCAAGCGTCTGCAAACTGGAGACGTGTGCAAGTTGTAAAACCGCGGCCATTTATTTTAGATGAATGTAATTCCTCTGTTTTTTTCTATTGTGATTGATTATTAGCTACCTATAAATAGAGGAGCTGTTGAGAGATAATATGTACAAAGAAAAATAGAAAGGAGGAAGAGAGAGGAGGAAGAGATAAAAGAGACCTGAGAGAGATTGTATTTTCTTTCCCGGCAGTTTAAGTGAATTGTGGTGTGCTCCATGGACGTAGGTCGATCTTGACCGAACCACATAAAATTTTGGTGTCTCAATTTTTCGGGTTGCTCACAAGGTCCTAACAAGTGGTATTAGAGCCCAATTTGGAGTAAAAAGGTCATATTGGAGACTTTCACTGAAATCAGAGCTCTATCCAGTGGCTCGAAATTAAATTTTGAGGCCACCATCACGTTCATCTCGTCGAGACGAATCCAATAGTGCAAGTCGGAGCTCGAAAGGAGTTCAGACGGACGAACACGCGCTTTGCTGGAGTGGTTCACCTCGTCACGCGCCGCCACGTGTCGGTGAACTACCAGCCACGCGCCCGCACGCACGCCATGTGTCTTCCTTACCCAGATGCCTCAACCCGACCTAGAAACCCGCAACCCAAATCCATACCCGGTCCATCCACGTCAGCAAACCAGCGTCCTGTCAGCGCCTCGTCAGCCGTTACGTCAACCGTCGCGTCAGTCGCCACGTTAGTTGTGGGACCTACAGAATCTTCCAACAAGTGGGCCCCACAGTGCCATGTCAGCAACCGTTGATCAGGTTTGACTTGATCTTTGATCTGACTTTTCGGAGTCATTTTGGGTCTGTTTTCCGAACAAATTGAACCATTTTTAAGGTTTTCGACTTTTCCAGATTTAACCGTACTATCCATTTGAGCTAATTTCATCTCTAGATCAGCGAGTCAAGATGTTGAACGAAAAGAGCTTAAAGATCGAGATGTTCAATGAAAACAATTTCGATTTTTAGGATATGCAGATTGAAGATTACCTGTTTGGGAAAGAGTTGCACTTACCATTAAAAGGTAAGCCAGCATCTATGAATGAGGAAGAGTGGGAGTTGCTTAATTGTAAAGCTCTCGAAGCCATAAAAATGATGTTGTCAAAGTCTGTGGCATTTAATATCAAGCATATATCATCCACCAAGTATTTGATGGATGCACTTTCTAATATGTACGAGCAGCCGTCAACCTCTTATAAGGTACACCTTATGAAAAGGTTATTTACTATGACAATGTCTGCAGGTGAAAGTTTTAGCAGACATTTGAATAATTTCAACGAGTTGTCGGATCAACTCTCCTTAGTCGGGATTACATTTGATAGTGAGATTCTTGCCCTACTGATTCTCAGTCAGTTGCCCAAAAGTTGGAATGGTGTTGTTACTGCAATCAGTAGCTCCGTAGGAAAATCAAGCTAGTATACAATGAGGTCGTTAGCATGATTTTGAAGAAAGAAATCAAAATGCAGTCAAACCATGGTTCTACTTCAAGTTCAGCCTTAAACATGGAAAGTCAAGGTAGAGGAAACAGGCATGGACGATCAAACAACCACAGCAGATCTAGACATAAGCAGTCTAAATCCAGAAATCCTAGAGGTTCTCAAGACACAGGTTCCCAGGGCACAAAAATTATTAAGTACTGGAATTGTGGAAAAACTAGTCATTACAAGAACCAATGCAAAAGTTTGAAGAAAGAATATGAAACGAGGGCAAAGACAGAAGCAAATGTTGCTTTAAGAAATGATGATATGTTGATCTGCTCTTTGGAGAGCAAAAAGGAGTCTTAGGTGTTAAACTCTGGAGCTTCATTCCATACCACTTGCAGTAGAGATTGTCTAAAGGAGTATACATCAGGTAATTTTGATAAAGTATATATGGGCAATGATCAACCTTGTGACATTGTTGGCAACGGGACAGTGAAGATCAAGATGAATGGGTCAATATGGAAGCTGAAAGATGTCAGGTATATTGTAGACCTAAGGAAGAACTTGATCTTAGTTGGTTAGCTAGTAGATGAAGGAAATAACACAACTTTTATTGGTGATGAATGGAAGATTTCAAAGGGTGCACTAACGATTGCACGAGGTAAGAAAAGTGGTACTCTTTATGTAACTCCTGATACATGCATGTCTATTATAGTTGCTATAGGAAATGATGATAGCAACATATGACATCTACGACTTGGACACCTGAGTGAGAAGGGACTCAAGGTGATGCACTCAAAAGGTAAGTTGAGTGATTTACAGTCAGTGAAGATTGACACATGTGAGGATTGCATATTTGGGAAACAGAAAAGGGTCAGTTTCCAAACGAACATCAGTACCCCAAAAAAGGAAAGACTTGAGCTAGTCCATTCAGATGTATGGGGACCAACAATCATTTCATCCACAAGTGGGAAGCATTACTTCGTAACATTTATTGACGATCATTCACGGAAGGTATGGGTTTACTTCCTAAAATATAAATTTGATGTTTTTTATGCTTTTAAAATTTGGAAAGCAATGGTAGAAAATGAAACTGGTTTGAAAATCAAGAAGTTGAGAATAGATAACGGTGGTGATTATGTTGATACCGAGTTCAAGAAATTTTGCTATGAGCATGGTATCATAATGGAAAGAATTGTGCCAGGTACGCCTCAACACAACGGCGTAGCCGAGCAGATGAACAAAACGTCAATAGAAAAAGCCAAAAGCATGTGTATGCAGTCAAGCTTGCCAAAGATGTTTTGGGCAGAACCAGTCAATGCAGTAGCTTATTTGACTAACAGAAGTCCATTAGTATCATTGGACTATAGTCTACCAAAAAAAGTATGGAGCAATAAAGAGGTAAAACTTTCAAATTTGAGAGTTTTTGGTTGTATTGCATATGTACATATCAATAATCATGTCAGGAATAAGTTGGATCTAAATCCCAGAAATGCACCTTCATCGGTTATGCTGGAGATGAATATGGGTGTCACATTTGGGATGATGAAAACAAAAAGGTGATCAGAAGCAGAGATGTAATTTTTGATGAAAAGGTGATGTACAAAGATAGACACACAATAGAATCTACAGAGTTTGAAACAACCTTTGTAGATATGGATGATGTTCTAGAAGGTGTAAGGATACGTCAGCGAAACATTGAGAATCCTCAGCAGAATACCAAGAATCCTTAGGTAGAGGAACCTGTGGAGCAGATTGTTGCACCACCACCTCCTACTCCAGCACCAGAGTTTAAGAGATCTTCTCAGCAGCATGTATCAAATAGGAGGTAAGTGAATCATTTACTTCTTACAAATGGAGGAGAACCTGAATGTTATGTTGAAGCATGTCAGGCAGGAGATTCAAGCAAGTGAGAGCTTGTAATGAAAGATGAGATGAAGTCTCTTAACTCCAACAAAACATGGGAACTAGCTAAGTTGCCCAATGGTAAGAAGGCTCTTCACAACAAATGGGTGTAGATCAAAGAAGAGCATGATGGATCCAAGAGGTATAAAGCCTGATTAGTAGTAAAAGGTTTCGAACAGAATGAAGGAAATGACTACAGTGATATTTTTGCATCGGTTGTGAAGCTGACAACCATCAGATCTGTCTTGAGTATTATTGCCTTAGAGGGTTTACATCTTAAGCAGTTGGACGTGAAGACGGCATTTCTTCACAATGATCTTGATGAGGAAATTTATATGCAACAACCAAAAGGTTTCTCAGTTAAAGGTAAAGAGAATATTGTATGCAAATTAAAGAAGAGTTTGTATGGTCTCAAACAAGCTCCTAGGTAGTGGTATAAGAAATTTGACAGCTATATGCAGAGGAACAATTTTCAGAAGTGCAATGCCAACCACTATTGCTACTTCAAAAGGTATCGTACTAGCTATATTATCCTACTATTATATGTTGATGATATGCTAGTTGCAGGATCAGATATAGAAGAAATCAGAAAATTGAAGCAGCAATTGTCAGAGGAATTTGATATGAAAGACTTGAGTCCTGCAAAGTAGATTCTTGGGAGGCAGATCTTTAGAGATAAGTAACAAGGTACATTGCGGTTATCTCAGTCAGAGTACATCAGCCGTGTTTTATAGAGGTTTAACATGAGCAGCGCCAAAGCTATAAATACACCATTGGCAGGTCACTTCCGTATCTCTAAGGATCAGTCTCCCCAGACAGATGAAGAAAAGGATTTCATGGCTAAGGTACCTTATGCCTTAGCCGTTGGAAGTCTAATGTATGTTATGGTTGGCACCAGACCAGATATTGGCCAAGTAGTGGGAGCTGTCAGCAGATATATGTCAAATCCAGGGAAGACACACTAGAAAGCAGTGAAGTGGATTTTGAAATATCTACGTGGCACTATTAATAAGTGCCTATGTTTCAGCAAAAGTGATTTGAAAATCCAAAGGTTTGTAGATACTGATTTTGTAGGTGAAATTGATCATCGCAGAAGCACCACCGAATATATATTCATTGTTGGCACAACAACTGTTAGTTGGATGCCATAGATACAGAAAATTGTTGTTCTATCCACTACAGAAGCTGAGTATGTAGTAGTGGCAGAAGTAAGTATAGAGATGATTTGACTTGAGGGTTTGTTAATGAAGCTTGGATTATAGCAGAAGAGGAATGTTTTGTACAGTGACAATCAAAGTGTGAAACATTTAGCAAAGAACTTCGCATTTCATTCAAGAACTAAACATATTGGATTACGTTATCACTTCGTCAGATCTTTATAGAGGATGGTGTATTGACACTTGAAAAAATCCAAGGTAGCAGAAATCCGGTAGATATGTTAACTAAGGTGGTGACTATAGAGAAACTGAAGTTGTGTTCAACGTCAATTGGTCTTCATGCCTGAAGACATATTTTGAACATATCATTTACTGATACTGGTTAAGGAGGCGTCTTAGTATCCAAGTGTGAGATTGTTGTAGCTGGAGCCAGGAGACGTAGCTGGAGCCTGGAGCTGGAGATGCAAGCGTCTGCAAGCTGGAGTTGCAAGCTGGAGACGCGTGCAAGTTGTAAAACCGCGACCATTTATTTTAGATGAATGTAATTCCTCTTTTTTGTTTTATTGTGATTGATTATCAGCTACCTATAAATAGAGGAGCTATTAAGTGATAATATGTACAAAGAAAAACAAATAGGAGAAAGAGAGAGGAGGAAGAGAGAAGAGAGGCCTAAGAGAGATTGTATTTTCTTTTCCGATGGTTTAAGTGAATTGTGGTGTACTCCGTGGACGTAGGTCGATCTTGACTGAACCACGTAAATTTTTGGTGTCTCAATTTTTTTGATTGCTCATAGGGTCCTAACATTTGCGAGCATTCTTATGAATCTAAAAATGCTTAAATTTGTGCTTGGTTGCTTCTCTTTATTAGTACCACTCATTAATAATTTTATAATTTTATTGGGTTAATGCCTGATCATGAATTCTTTCTATATGTGTGTGTTGAAAAAAAAAAAAAAAAAACGAGATTAAGACCTTATTTGGGGTTTAGCTTTTTGCAACAATAGTTTGTTAGTGCCCCATTAAACATAAGGGCACACATATCTAAATTTAGTGTCATGTATGGAATATAATTTTCATAATTTTACAGCGACAAACATGATCTTTTATTTTATTTGTTTTGGATTACGCACCAGGTTTCCACGTGTCCATTTTACGGTCCACGTGATTAATCTCGCGCCCCTTGAAGCCGATCCCACAACTCCAAAGGGAGGTAAATTTCAGGAATCTAGGGGCGGAAACGAACCCGGGAGGGTAAACATGATCTTTTATTGTTACTATTACATAATGTTGGCAAAATATATAAACTTACCAAAAGTAAAGCAACAAATAATATGAACACAAATTAAGTCATGTCATTGGCTTGAATATGAAAAAACAATGGAAGAAATAGGTAACCAATTGCTTCAGGATACAAATGTAAGTCATCTTAAATGATTAAGAGACATTGAATATAACATGTGATTTTCACATTTACTTCTTCTCTACATCCCATAGTAAGATGGATAGAAGGAATAGGTTAACTAGTTGTTCCACTTATTTTGAAAAAAACAACTTAAAAAGAATGAAAAATTGATAGTTGCTATCAAATATATGCCAAAGCTCGACCTTAAGCTAGCCAAAATATTTCTCATACAAAAGTCACAATAAGATGCTCTTGATACATAAAAGTTGCGGACAAAAGAACTTGCAAGGAGATATATATATATATATATCTAAAAAATTAATCAAATATCTAATAAAAATAATTAATGAAAATATTTTTAATGAGGTTACAAAAATTATATACTTAACCTTCCAATAAAAATTACAAGTATAAATCGCATATTAGATTCTCAAATAATTTTTTTTTATGACTCTTGTAATATATTCATTTATGCAATTAAAAAGGAACAAGACAACTATTCAAGTCCTATGATGTTGGTAGCATGCCATGCCTTGTCTCATGTAGATGTTTGTGCTTCCTAGATCAATCAATGACTTCCAATCATCCTCTATATATATATATATGGACATAGGAAATTAGAACCTAATATTTTGATTTCGGTTTTATCTTATAAAAATTAAGCTACCGATATAGAACATTTTCCAAGAAATAACCATAATGTGTTTGTTCAAAGTCTACCAACTACAATGATATCATCAAATCAATTCATATTCCTCGCGGAACATCCTAGTACTACTCATATTAATATTAAATCAATGGTTCTACATATAAACAAAGAAGTTTAATTTCAATTAAAAGATTAACATAACAGAAGATCAATCCTTTACATTAGAAATAAGATGATTTGAATCCTTCTCCATCATTCAACTAAGTAGAGAACTCTTAGGATAAGGATAGAATCTATTCTTTGCTTTTTAAGATACTTTTATGTTCTTTAAAAATTGGCATCCTCTAGGTCATTTTTAATATTTTTGATGCTTATATCGTTGTTGAGTTGGGATACCACTTAATGCAAGAGTTTTTAGGTTTGGCCTGAAAGAATCTCTTGGAATGTAGTCGAGATAAAAGCAAGGGCTTGCTTTAGATCTCATCCTTTAATGTGACCATATATAGTTGATAATGGTATTTGACTCTTAACTTTTTTGATTCCTTCTCATTTGATTCTATTTTGATTCACTCCGGCTCTATTTAAATTAAGGATATAATTTAGAAAAGGAAAGAAGAAGGAAATAAAAAGAAAATTTATTTTTATTCATATCAGCTAATATTGAAAATGAAAATTTATTCTTATGTGATTAAAATTAAGAAATTAAATGTTAATTATGTATAAAATTAAATTTTTATTCATTAATTTGTTATGTATTATATTTTCTTTCTCACTTTCCATGACGATTAAACAAAAAAAGTGAATTCTTTCACTTTTTTCTTTCATTTCTCTTGTGCTTTTCGAGTTTGAAATTGAGCCTTATGAGCAAAAAATTTAGATGTTAGTTAAGCCTATATCATCTGGTTTGATGGGAATATTTATATTCCTTCATTTGCTGCTTGTTATTTTGAATAGATTATTACTTTAGATATGTTTTTTGCTAGGGGAAAGACCACCCAATTTTATTTTCTCCTTTGTCATAAGCTATCTATTCTTTGGATGGAACTCTACCAAAGGCATTTTCTCGAAGGTCTTCTCTATACTAAATAACAAAAAAACCTTTTTTTTTTATCAGTAAATAATAAATTATATTGATCAAAGGGATATGTACAGAATAACAGAAAAACTTTGTTACCTGAGATGCTTGTCTTTCTCGGATCTCTTCCTCGGGCAAAACAATTCTCTCATTGTTTGTAGTTTAGCTTATAGCGCAACAATTTATTATATTGAAAAAGCCGAGGGTCCGTTTAGTTATGAAAAATAATCAATTTTTTTATTCTTTTTTTAGCTTTTCAAAGAATTATAAAAATTTTAGCTTATTTTTTTGTTTCCAATATTCATATTAAAAGGGTACAAAATAAAGAGTTTATTTATATGTGCAAAATAATTTTTTATTTTTTATTTCCAGATTTTAAAACAATTACAAAAGAGATAACTTTTTTTAATTTTTCAGAAATTATGTAAGGTAATATTTGAGATCATGTGTTTTGAGGCTTGTGAATTTTTGCATATTGAGAAAAAACTCAGTATATAATCCACATAAATCAAAGTCCAAGGTCCGACTGCATGCTCTTGTACGCGAAGTAAGAGTTAGAAATCTAGAAAATAATAAAAAATATTTCCCAAATTTTCTATATAAATTTAAAAATTTGGAAAATAAGGTTACATTTTTTAAAAAATTGGAAATGGAAATAAAATTATTTTCACAAGCAAATAATGCAATAACTTTTTTTTTTTATTGTTTTTCATTTATTTATTACAAATGTTGTAAAAATGAAAAAAATACTAAGTTTCTTTTATAAATTTTTGAAAAATTAAAATAAAAAATTAAAATTATTTTCCATAACAAAACAAGCCCTAATATTCTCATATGTTAGAAAACTCCCCTTTAATTGTTAATCATAAGTGGTTGAGAACATCTCGTTTGATGTTAGGGAAAAATGTGTAGGCATACAAAAACTTGTTTTTGCTTTAAGGCTCATTAGGCTTTCTTTTGTTTTTCTTCATAAGCTAACGTATTTCTTTTTCTATAAAAAAAAATAAAAATTGTTTGTTTGATTATGGATGATCAAGAAACAAGACTTTTGATCTGCAATTGGAGAAGTTTGGGGAAGGAGATTTCGTTCATTTGGAGGAGAGATCTAGAGTTAAAAACCAGTGGATTAGAATCGCCCTTTTGGCTACAAGGTTGGTGCATGTTGGATTTATCTCCTTTGATTTACAGCTTGAAGCATTTCTCTTGCCATAGAATATATGTAGATTGCTTTTTTGGGTGGCGATATATATATTGAATCACAAAGGAAAATTCTTGGAATGCTTCAACTTGTATAATTGATTTATGTTAGGACCCTGTGAGCAATCATAAAAATTAGAACACCAGAAATTTACGTGGTTCGGTAAAGATCGACCTACATCCATTGAACACACCACAAATTTACTAAAAATCATTGGAAAAATACAACTCTCTCAGCTTCTCTCTTCCTCACACTCTCTTCTTCCTCTCTTTTCTTCTCTATATCTACTTTATGCATCTTTCAACTCTAAACAACTCCTCTATTTATAGAAAGCTTGAAATCAATTACAATTAAATACAATAAATCAAAAAGAGAAGTTTCATCCATTTAAATTAAATGGCGGATAACAGCTCCAGCTTGCAACGCGTCTGCGGCTCCTCACGCGTCTCCAGCTCAGCGTCTCCTCGCTCCAGCACAACAATCTCTCACTTTGAGACGGAGACGCCTCCTCAACCAATATTATGAATAAATGATGTGCTCAAAATATGTCTTCAGTCATGAAGAACTACTGAAGTTAAACACAACTTCTCTATAGTCACCACCTTCCTGTCTGCTCGATTCCTGTGGACTAATCTGATGGTTGTCAGCTTCACAACTGGTGCAAAGATGCCAGTGCAGTCAATCCCTTCCTTCTGTTCGAAGCCTTTGACTACCAACCGAGGCTTGTACCTTCTGGAGCCATCATGCTTCTTTTTGATTCTGTACACCCACTTGTTGTGAAGGGCATTCTTACCTTTAGGCAACTCAATTAGTTCCCACGTTTTTGTTGGGGGTGAGGGACTTCATTGTCTTTCATCGCAAGCTCCCACTTGCTCGTATCTACCACCTGACATGCTTCAGCATAGCATTCGAGCCCTCCTCCATCTATAAGAAGTAAGTAATCTATATACCTTCCGTTTGGTACATGAGACTGAGTAGAATCTCCTAAGCTCCGGGGCTAGAGTAGGAGGCGGTGGTGCGACGATCTGCTCCACTAGTTCCTCCACCTGAGGATTCTCGGCATTCTGCTGTTGTGTCCCGACACATTCTGGGACATTATCCATATCTACATAGGTTAATTCTTTCTGAACTAGTTTGGTGGATTTTGTTGTGTGCTTGTCTTTGTACATAACCTTTTCGTTAAAAATCACATTTCTGCTTCTGATAAACTTTTTATTTTCATCATCCCAAATGTGATATCCATATTCATCTTCACCGTAACCGACGAAGGTGCATTTTCGAGACTTAGGATCAAGCTTGTTTCTGACATGATCACTGATATGTACATATGCAACACAACCAAAAACTTTCAAATGTGAAAGTCTCACATCTTTTCCGCTCCATACCTCTTCTGGTATACAATGGTCCAATGGTACTGATGGACCCCTATTAATCAAGTACGCTGCTATGCCGACTGCTTCTGCTCAGAACTGCAATGGTAAGTCTGACTGTATACGCATACTTCTGGCTCTTTCATTCAGCGTTCAGTTCATCCGCTCGGCTACGCCTTTGTGTTAAGGCGTACCTGACACAGTTCTTTCCATCTTGATACCGTGCTTGTAGCAGAATTTCTTGAACCCGGTGTCTTGATACTCACCACCATTGTCTGTTCTCAGCTTCTTGATTCTCAAACCAGTTTCGTTTTCAATCATAGCTTTCCATACCCTGAAAGCATCAAATACTTCTGAATTATACTTCAGAAAGTAAACCCATACCTTCCGAGAGTGATCACTAATGAACGTGACGAAGTAATTCCTTCCACCTATGGATGAGAAGGGCGTCAGTCCCCACACATCTGAGTGGACTAGTTCCAGTCTCTTCTTCTTTGGGGCACATGTGTTTGTCTAAAAACTAACCCTCTTCTATTTCCCGAATATGCAATCCTCACACATGTCAATCTGCACTGACTGTAAACCACTCAATTTTCCCTTTGAGTGCATCACCTTGAGTCCTTTATCGCTCATGTGACTGAGTTGTTGGTGTCAGATGTTGTCGTCGTCATTTCCTACAACAATTGAAATAAACATGGAGACATTGGAGGTTAGATAAAATGTTTCGCTTTTCTTACCTAGCGCAATCATTAGTACACATTTTGAAACTTTCCATTCATCGCCAATGAATGTCATTGTGTATCCCTCATCTGCCAGCTGACCAACTGAGATTAAATTCTTTCTCAAGTTTGGAATATATCTGACATCCTTCAACTTCCATTCTGACCCGTTTATATTGATCTTCATAACTCCTTTGCCGGTTATGTCATAAGGTTAATTGTTGTCAAGGTACACCTTTCCAAAATTACCTAGTGTGTACTCCTCTAGGCAATCTCTGCAGCAAGTGGCATGAAATGAGGCTCTGGAGTCTAAGACCTAAGACTCCTGCTTGCTCTCCAAAGAGCAGATCAACATATTATCATTTCCTGAAGCAACATTTGCTTCTGTCTTCGCCCTCGTCTCATATTCTTTCTTCAAACTTTTGCACTAGTTCTTGTAATGACCAGTTTTTCCACAGTTCTAGCACACAATAATTTTTGTCCCCTAGGAACCTGTGTCCTGAGAACCTCAGGGATTTTTGGATTTAGATCGCTTGGGCCTAGATCTTCCGTGATTGTTTGATCGTCCGTGCCTGCTTCCTTTTCCTCGACTTTCCACGTTCAAAGCTGAACTTGAAGTGGAGGCATTGTTCGACTGCATTCTGATCTCTTCCCTCAAAATCATACTGATAACCTCATCGTACTTCAGCTTTGATTTTCCTGCGGAGCTAATGATCGCAGTAACAATACCTTTCCAACTCTCAGGTAGTTGACTAAGAATTAGTAGGGCATAGATCTCATTGTCAAATGTAATTCCAACCGAGGCAAGTTGATTCGACAGCTCGTTGAAATTATTTAGGTGTCTGCTGAAACTTTTACCTGCAGACATACTCATGGTAAACAATATTTTCATCAAGTGTACCTTATTCGCAGCTGATGGCTGCTCGTACATATTAGATAGCGCATCCATAAGGGATTTGGTGGTTTTCAAGTGCTTAATGTTGAAGACAATAGACTTTACCAACATCATTCTGATGGCTCTGAGAGCTTTTCGATCAAGCAACTCCCACTCGTTCTCATTCATAGATGCTAGCTTACCCTTCAATGGTAAGTGCAACTCCTTCCCAAATAAATAATCTTCAATTTGCATTTTCCAGAAACCAAAATTGTTGCCGTTGAAAATTTCCATTTTTGAGCTCTTTTCATTCGACATCTCAATTCGCTGATCTAGATATGGAATTAGCTCAAATGGATGGCACGGTTGGATCCAAAACGGTCGAAAACCTTACAATGGTTCAAGTCGTTTGAAAAACGAACACAAAACGACTCCGAAAAGCTCGATCAAAGATTAGGTCAAACCTATTCAACGCTGACGTGGCAGGTGATGACGTGTCACTGTGGAGTCCACCCGCTAACGTGGCACCAGGGCCCACTTGCTAATGTGGTACTAGGGCCCACATGCTAGCGTTGCACTGACGTGGCAGGTGAAGTGGAGTTGACGTGTCCCTGGCGGCTGACGTGGCGCTGACTTAGCGCATCACTAGATCCGAATATGGATCCGGATCGGGGTCGAGTCAAGGATTGGTTTTCGGGTCGGATCAAGGATAGTCGGGCCCACTTGCTAATGTGGTACTAGGGCCCACATGCTAGCGTTGCACTGACGTGGCAGGTGAAGTGGAGTTGACGTGTCCCTGGCGGCTGACGTGGCGCTGACTTAGCGCATCACTAGATCCGAATATGGATCCGGATCGGGGTCGAGTCAAGGATTGGTTTTCGGGTCGGATCAAGGATAGTCGGGTTGGGTCAAGGCGGTTCGGGCGAGGAAGATGTATGGCGCACGTGGGGCGCATGAGCAGCAGGTCACCAGCGCATGACGAGGCGTTCTTCTTCTGGAAGGCGCATGGCGGCGCGTGTGCCTCCGTTTGAGCTCCTTTTGAGCTCCGGTTTGCATCGTTGGCTTCGTCTCAACGAGGTGAACGTGATGGTGGCCTTAAAATTCAATTTCGAGCCATTGGATAGAGCTTTGATTTTGGTGAACAACTCCAATCTAGTTGTTCTGCTCCAATCGGACTTTGATACCACTTGTTAGGACCGAAGGAGCCTATGGGTGTGCTTGATACACATGAGTGAACACCAACTTGACCCAAAATCTTAAGCCTATTGGGTTTTGAGCCCAACCATGTATGTAAGCACCCATCATCCACTCGAATTTTCCAACGTGAGACAAGCTCACAAGTGGAATTCTCAACAATCTCCCCCTCACTTGTGAGTTCCAGCTGCTCCCCCTTGAATGGAAACTGTCTCCCTTTTGGGAGTAAGCTCAATTCTCCAATAGTTGCTCAATTGGGCCTTACCACTAGTGCCTTACGTGCCTCGAATTCCATTCCACGTGCCTTTGAAGCAATCCTACCTCACACGCCTTGACCCTATTCGGATCCATCCCAGGCCTAGATGATCCTTATTGGCCTTGGTCACACACTTGGTCCTCTAACTATTAGCACATCAGGAGAATTAGTTTCACGTCTTGAGTTTTATGATGTCGCTCATCTAGAATTATGAACTGTCGGCTCTGGTACCACTTGTTAGGACCCCATGAGCAATCATAAAAATTAGAACACCAAAAATTTACGTGGTTCGGTCAAGATCGACCTACGTCCACGGAGCACACCACAAATTCACTAAAAACCGTCGGAAAAATACAACTCTCTCAACTTCTCTCTTCCTCACACTCTCTTCTTCCTCTCTTTTCTTCTCTGTATCTACTCTGTGCATCTTTCAACTCTCCACAGCTCCTCTATTTATAGGGAGCTTGGAATCAATTACAATTAAATACAATAAATCAAAAAGAGAAGTTTCATCCATTTAAATTAAATGGCGGACAACAGCTCCATCTTGCAACGCGTCTCCAGCTCCTCATGCGTCTCCAGCTCAATGTCTCCTGACTCCAGCACAACAATTCAATCAAAATCTACTACTATTATTGATTTCTTGACCATTTTAATCTTTTCTCCAGTATTCATCCTAGTATGACTAAAATCACATTTCATATGTTATATCTTATTCTACTTATCATAAAATCTCGTAAGTCTAAAGATTCTCTTCATATTTCTAACTTAGAATCTACACCACCTATAAGTTTATCGATCAAGACAATATCATTTGCAAACAACAAAAAAGTTCATCCATCACAAGAGCAAAAGAATATGGGTTCAAAGCAAATCCTTGATATATACCTATTGTCATTGAACATTTTCGAACCTCTCTATTTATAGTCCCAACGCTAGTCATAATTCCATCATATATACCCTCAATGATATGGATACACTAATTACATATGGCTTTTTAAAAAAAAAAATAAATAAATGATAGCTATTCTTTAAAAAGAAAAAAAAAATCATGGGGTAGAGGTATGTGCATAATCTTCGTATTGGTTTGACTAAAGTGAATTGAATTTCAAGGGATGAAATCCCTTTTTTGTGGAGCTAGAGGATAAGATGTGATTTGGGTTTAAAAAACTATTAGTAAAATTATCAAATTTTTTATTTCTTTGTTTGGAAAAAACCCTTGAATTCGGATTTATGTGAATTTGAATAAAATGTAATATAAAATTATATGAACTTTTTTCAAAATCTATACAAATTCAAATCTAAAACTTGAAATTCATACTCCTAAACATTGCCTTATTGAATACGTGTTGTGAGGTTAGACTTCGAGGAACAATGTTTGTATAATCAGTTGTATTTAAAAAATTATTATAGAAGATGTTCCTTTGTGATTCTTTGTGATGAGCTTATATTTGATGTGGAACTAATTTGTGATATTTCAATTTGGATATTCCAATGAGCATGAAAATACTAATGGCTTTTAATTATTTTTGTCACAAATGAGAATTGGACATTCTTTGTGATTGCATTTTCTTATATTTGTTACGTGGACATAAATTTTTTAAAACTATCAAATATCACAGTTAGGGACTCTTAGTTAGCATACATACGATCGCTCTATTTTGTATGTGACGTGATATTATAGTTTTATGTTATAAATATCAAACAGAGACCCCACAATACCAAAGGGATAAAGAATTTCATATTCGTTTTAAATATTTCTGCCCCATCAGTCAATTGTTACTACACAAAAAGAAAAAAAATTAATGACTTTACACCATATTTATGATTTGTCAAAATTATAAGGCTCTCAATATTAAGAAAAGAAAAGAAAAATATCAAGAAATTCTCATTTTTTGTGTTTAATTATCAAGAAAAATGAGAAAGAAAATAAAAATATATACCAAATTTATGAACTAAATTTGAATTTTACATGTCATTAATATTTAGTTTTTCCTAATTTTTATTCATATTGAAACAATCTTTAAATTTTGATAGTATTTAATAAATAAATAAAAATATTAAAAAAATAAATTTCTTCCTTATTTTCCTTTCCTTTCCTACGTAAAATCCTTGATTTAAATGAACCCTAAATGAACAAGAAAATCATTTGCAAAACACACATTTAAAAAGGCGACATTAATTGTCTTCATCAATAATAGTAATATAATAAAAATTAAAATGTTTATAACTAAGACAAATTAGAGTTAAATCACAAGGACGGGAATGAGGGAAAGTGTAGTGATTCCAAAAAATAAAAATAAAAATAAAAAATTAATTAATTAATTAATATAATAATATAATATAATATAATATAATATATATATAAGTTCATTCCTGAAGGAAATAAAATTTCCTGAAAGCATACGCCCCCCCTTCTCTCTCTCTCTCTCTCTCTCTCTCTCTCTCTCTCTCTCGCCAAGTCTCTCTCCTCACTCTCGCCTCAATTTCTCGGCGATAAGTGCGTTGATTGAAAAGCAAAAAATATCATTGGGTTCCTATCTGAGCCACCAACATTTTAATCAGAGTGGATTTGTTGTACGAGCATCATAAGCACCACTTCTGGGGTAAGGTAAGGGGAATAAATTATGTCAATTTATTTTGAAAATATTCCCGATTAAATTGTAGTAATTGGTTTCAAGAATAATATACATGATTTTCTGAGTAATTAGGCTTATGGAAATGGTAATTTTGAATTATTATACGTATGTTTTGGGGAATAAATTTTAATTAAATTAAACTGTAGGGTTTTGATTATATCGGGATTTTTGGGAATATATTCTAATTAAGTTAAATTCTAGGGATTCGATCAAATCAGATTTTTTGGGAATATTTTGGAGTTAAATTAAAATTGCGAGGATTTGATCATATTCAGGTTTTTAAAATATATTAGGAATTAAATTTAAAAATTGGGAATTGATCATACTTGCATTATAATTAAATTTACCAATTATATATTTTGAAAATTTTGCAGGCAATTAGTGAAATTATAATTATTGAATAAATCGTGTGGTATGAAATTTAATTATATTTTACTGCATAATTGAATCTGAGTATTTTTTTTGGTATTATCGTGGAAAAAATGTGATTTATATTGATTGATGAAAATACTAGAAATGTGAGAAATGGTGAAACTTTGAAATGACGGCTAAGTGCCGGGTTTTGATATGACAGCTATATGCTGAGATTGATTTGATGGCTAAGTGTCGGGTTTTAATATGACGGCTATATGCTGAGATTGATTTGACGGCTAAGTGTCGAGTTTTGATATAACGGTTGTATGCCGAGATTGATTTGACAGCTAAGTGCTGGATTTTGATATGACGGTTGTATGCCGAGGGTTTGATATGACGACTGAATGCTGGATTTTTATATGACAAATTTTATACTAAATGACGAAATGAGTTTAAAAAACAGTTTTTATTACTTAAATTGCATTATATGGTTTAAGAACCTTGAGGACCAAATGTGATGAGAGCACGGTATCGTAACTAGTAATTGAGATAGTGCAACCACACTGTTCTGGATAGAAGTGTTGGTATTGAAAAGTCCATTTGGCCACTGAAGGGTTGTGTACCCCCCTGGAGTCTAGACCAGGCTGGGTAGGCAAACGAACTTGCAGACATGAGGTTTGACTTAACCTAATAGGCCAACTAGGGCTAGGTCCAGTCTTTGGACCGCACAACCCGATCATGGGGGTTTATACATGATGATGTTGTATGTCCAAAAGGGGGTTCCTTCAATGCATATATGTAAATTTATGTAAATGATATTATTTACTAAACTTATTATATTGCGAAGAAAATGTGTATTTCCAACTGTATAAGTGTGAGTTATATTATACAAAAGCCATATTTGCTAGATAAAGTAAATTAAGAGAGGTGTTTGATTTCACTAAAACTCATGTTAGCCACACACTGACAATAATTTATTCAATCTTACTTAGAAGTGTCTCACCCTATTAAATATACAAAATTTTCAGGACCTTCAGGAAACTGAGTCTAGGAGTTTCAGGGCGGGACCTAGACGAGCTAGCTGAGAGAGAGTAGTGTTGGGACAATATTTTGTTTATATCTGGTTGTTTTGGTTATTTGCGGTTGCAATATGTTTTTGGGGAGATGTTGATATTAAGGTTGAGAGGTAGTACTCTGGTATGCATGGTTGTAAAAGCATATTTTGTTTCCAGTGCTTGTTTGTTTAAATTAATTATGGGATGGTATTACTTTGGACCCCACTAGGTTTGAGGATATGGTGTGTGTGGTATCAAAAATAGCATTGATGATGTCATTATAATAATTATTTGTGGATCAGATTCTGGGGCGTTACAATTGTGGTATCAGAGCATTATTGGGTTATTTATGGAATATTAACACTTCGGGACCCATTGGGTTTGGGGCGCTACAATTGTGGTATCAGAACCTAGGTTGCTAGGTTCTGCAGATTCTAGAGGAATTATACTACCAAAGTATAGGAATGAGTGGTAATAAGAGTAAGAAAGGGGTAGCCTAGGTAAGGTAAAGTGGGTCAGGTATAGGGTGGATAGTGGATCAAAGTACTTGAGATGTTGGGGTTTGTCTTATAGCTTAGAGGCAGAATTTCCTTGACGGTCTTCTATGGTTTTCCTGAGGCGACGGTCTCAGAAAAATCATGGCAAACCATCAACGATTTTGTTTCTAAGTGGTAAGGTTGACCCTTGGATTGGGGAGTTGGAGGTTAGATGATTTATTTGTGCGAGAAAAGTGCATCGGGGAAGTCTAAGTATTTCATTATGAGAATATAGGAAATTCTATAGTTTTACCTAAATTTTTGTACTGCTCAGGTCCCAGCAATAGGATTCTAAGAAACTATTTTTTACTTTGTTTTCACAATGGATCCCAGGGATAAGGGCGTAGACGCCGGAGGTAATAATAATGTAGATACTTCTAGCGAGGAGGATGTAGATACCTCGACGGTGCTGCAAGATTTAGCCTAGCAAGTTAGGAAGGAAATTCGGCGGGACCCTAGAGGACAAAATCACCCGTAGGTAGATCGGGGCTACACTATCGAGCAGTTTGCCTATATGAGTTCGCGACATTAGTAGGAGGAGCAGACCCAATTGCGGTTGAGGATTGGGTTTAGGAGATAGATGAACTTTTGACTGTTCTACATTGCACCGATGAGTAGAGGGTGTAGTATGCTACTTTCAAGTTGGTCGGGGAGGCTAAGAGGTGGTGGAGAGTAGTGAAGCTGGTGGAGGATTAGAGGCCAGGATTTGCGGCTATCACCTGGAGCCGTTTTTGAGAGATCTTCTTCGACAGGTATTTCCCTGCTTCCATCAAGAAAGTTAAGGCAGAGGAGTTCCTGAATCTAACATAGGGGCGCTTCATCTTACAACAATACGTGGCCAAGTTTGTGGAGTTATCTCATTTCGCCCCATACATGGTCCTGGATGAGCCGAAGAAGGCCCAAAGGTTTGAGAGAGGTCTGAGGCAGGGAATACAAGCGCAGGTGGTGGCGTTGCAAGACCAAAGTTTCTCTAAACTAGTGGAAAAGGCCATGGTAGTGGAGGCCAATATATGATGGGGATCAACATTCCCCAAACATAACATTTGCAAAGATGGTGTCACGTGGATGCATTCGCTGGGATGAAGGCAACTGCGCACCTGTATAAGAAAATGCATAATTTCGTCTACAGAGGCCCAAATAACCCGATTCCAATTGGGCTGGAAAGAAGACTCCCATACCTTTCTTTGGGTATAGGGAAAACCATGTAATTCAAATTTTGCACGGATTGGCAGCTCAATAACAGTAGGCAATCTTCCAGAAATTCTGCATCACATGGACAGCTGCACACCTCTCATCAAATATGCCATAACTTTCCCAAGAAAAGTCCAAATGGAGTGGTTCAAAGTGTGTTGCAAAGAATACTTCCATATCTTTAATTTGGTATATGTTAGGTAAACTAATTCAAAGTATGGAACGTCTAGAAGGCCAAAGAATGAGACTACTTGTTTTGAAAATTTTACATTTTTGACTTTTTGGTGTCATTTTATCATTTTCCATTCAAAGCTTGTTATATTTTATTTACTTATGGTTGGAGGGTTGTTCCAACACCTCTATATATAGCTGGGCATGTAAGTTATTAGGACATCAAGTATTTGAATTGAATCAAGATTTATTGCCTTGTGTTTAAGCTTTAAGCTTGTTCCCTCTTTGTGAGTGAGTGGTGAGAGACCACATCCCTTCTCCTTTGGAGATTGAGTGGTGAGAGGCCACGAGATTATCATTATACATTTTACATATTACCATTCCGATAGCTATTTTGTGAGATTAGTACTTCAACAGTCAAGCAGATCAATCACAACCCCAAGAAAGTCGAGAATCACCATTCGAGATATCGAGCACGGTTCGAGTGTGTTGTGTTCATCATTCCGAATAATTTCAGTAAGCTCATTTCAATTACTTCCAAAATAACTCCTAGAAAGCCAATATGATATTTACCTTCCATTAGCCTTTCAAAATATCCATTGCATGTCTTTGAATAATATCTGCAGACAAACTCTTCAAAGTCCAAAAGATTTTCATGCTTGAATGCTTGATTGTGTCTTATTCTAAGGATATATAATTTGAATGTTTAGGCTTAATTCTAAGGCTTGAATTTACCATCTTTCAAGTAATTATCTTATCCTACTTGATTAGGTCCTTAAGGACAAGTCTACATGAATCCTATAACTTTTTGAATTTTCCACAACTTGTTGTTCTCGCATATAATTTATATTGGTCATTGCGGTTAATTAAATTCTCATCTTAAAGTGTATCTGGTGTGTGCATTTGTGAGAGGGTCTTTGGTAGGACTAGGGTTCCTAGGAGTGTCCTACATCAATATACAGGAGTGTGAGGGGGTAGAGAAATAGAGGAAGAGACCCCTGTCTCATGGGTTTCAGACCGACACCAGTCAAAATACATGCTTAGAGTGCACCAAACCCCTGATCAGATAACTGGCTCGGAAGAACCGAAGTCTACTTGGCTGTTTGTGAACGAATCGAATAAGTCGAGATGTTACTAACAACTCAGCAAATGACTACGCGGCTCGGAAGAGCGAAGGACAGCGCAGATGAGACAAAGGTGGCTTGGATGAGCCGATAAGCTATTTGTAGGATCTAAAGCAGCTCAGACAAATACACGGCTAAAAAAAAAGGTTATTTTCTGACAATGTTTAAAGTTTTTGAACTTCGGAAACGAGTTTCGAAACTTAAGGGGGGTGGGGGGAGGCAACTGATATACCCCAAAATATCATTATTTCAAAGGAGGAACGATTTTGATTCTACCATTAAACCACCTTCCATAACTGACGGGTAAATTAAATTACACAGATTAAAGAGGGGGACAATTACGAACTCATATTCAAACCCCCCCTCATAAATGCCCATAAAGCTTATGTAACTTCCACAAGCACAATAATGTGTTTATTAATATCGGATCAATGAAGGTCAAACTCCACTAATTAACCTATTAACAAGTCTCTTACTTAGGCATTTGAGTGATTTCAAGGATTACACCCCTTGTCCTCCAAGCCATTCCATACCTTCTCTCTGTTAGGTGGTCGTGATCGAGGAACGTATCCAAATATCACTTAATTTTATTCAATAACAAATACGAAATATGTCAGTGAATAGAAGTAGAGAAAGACAAAATACGAGATACACACTCAAAATTAGAAAGACATGTAAACAAACATGTATACTAACACAAAATATGAAAGTAAAGTTAAATAAAGCCTAAATACTTGAAAAGGGGTCTTAGGGGAATTTAAAGGTTCCTAGAATTTTTCTAAATGTTTCTTTGGCTTATTTGAATTTTTGTATATTTTTCTTGCATTTCTATTTTGATTTTATTTGTATTTTTTTTTTAGATTTTTTATGTTAAGGATATTAATGATTTTTAGTATGATATTTTATGTTATTTTTTTTACAACATTTTTATCATTTTTTAATTTTTAAAAACATTATTTTTTTATTTATAAAAACATTACCTATTTGAATTTTAAAAGAATTTTACAAATTTTAGAATTTTAAAACACTTTTTTTTAAGATTTTAATGACATTTTGGTTTAAAGAATTTATTCTTTTTTTTTTTCTTTATTTTTGAAAAAATTTATTAAACAATATTTATTATTATTTTTTAAAAGAAAGAAATTAAGAAAGAAATAAAAGAAAGGTGGAAATGTGGCAACATATAGCTTTGTCACGTGGCTTTACCAAGGGCTACTAGGTGCAGGTGGCAACCTATTTCTATTTTTTAATATTGTATTATCTTATTTATTTATTTTATGAAATTAACCAAAACCCTAAAATACCCTTCCATCTCATCTCTCTATCGTTGCTGCCTTACTACGCTGGTCTAAATAAATAAAAAAGACTAGAAAATGTGACTTTGAAATAGGGGTTTTGCTGTAATTTAATGTGAAACATCCAGGGGTCTAATCGTATTTTTAAAATTATAAGAGAATATTAGTGCAAATAGTATAAAATTTTGGCGTGCGTTTCGTTTAATAATTGTAATTTAACCAAAAAAGGGAACACCCCGCCATAATCAACCGACCACCGTTTTGCTTGTGGGTAGTGCGCAGTGCGCCTGCGGCGAACGTTAGAGTGCGACGCCAGACGCGGCGCTGCCATCGGCAAACGTTCCAATGCGTCATCGTCGCCATCAGCCTCGTCATCTTTCCCAACCTCCGCAGAAGCGGAGATTTTTGCTTATGAAATTCCAACATTTCTCAAATGCTAACAACATCAATGCTTATCTCCCACTCATAAATTCATATATATTATATCTATATGCACATCTTCATTGAATCTCTCTGCCTCTCTCTCTCTCCAGAGGTTCAACAACTCTCTGAAATTGCAACAACTCTCTATTCCTCTCTCTCTGGAATTTCATGGAGTCAGCCGCTGAGCGACGACTGAAATCAGTCCAAGACCATCTCCTTCCCACCACCTCTGATCCTCACTCGCTCATCCATTCGAACATCACCGCCGGAGAGTTTGTCCTCGGTACCCTCTCTCTACCTTTGTCTCCGCGCACTGTAGGAACATGTTTTTCTTCAGTGCGTCTGTGCGTCTTTATAGATTGTCTCCTCTGCCTTAATTCTGCATTTTCTTTTGATATTCTGAACAAATTGCTTGATTGAGTTTGATTTGTGGCATTCCGTGGTGGAGTTTTATGCAGGCCCTAGTCTGCATACTCCTCATGCTCTGCCATCTGCTCCCCCCACCTCAGAGACAGAGAGAGAGAGAGAGAGAGAGAGAGAGAGCATTACCAAAATGTGAGTTTTTGGAGCAACAAATATTAATGTGTGGAATTTTTTGGGATTCGAAAAATGCGGAATTCATGACTGTCATCCCAAGCACAGCAGAGAAGAAAAAAAAAAAAAGAACAGCTAAGCCGCAAATATGACTATCTACAAAATCTTCAAAACGAACAGTGTTTTAAGTTTTAACAGTAGGAACCCATTTTCCAAAATTGAAGAAAAGAATCATTTCTCATTCAGTTCTTCCGAATTGCATTGTTTTCCTTCAAAATCTCCATCCCATTCCTCTCTCCATATGACACTAAACAGTGCAAGAGGAATAGCATACCATGGTTCTTTCGTCCTTTTGGTTCTTTCTTCCTTTTTTCTGTTTGCACCGGAACCCCTTACCCCCTGCAGCTCAGATTTAATACTATCAGCTACCACCAAATTGAATGCCAAAGTAGCATACACTAGGCACCTCAATACTCTCACCTGATCACAAAGAAGTAGGATGTGGTTGACTGCTTCTTCCTGAACTTTATGTTAAAAAACTGTTCACTGTACACACGTTCCTGAGAAGTGCAGAGGGAGCTTTGGTTTATTTTAATTTCGTTGAAAAATGGATCACTTTGCTGAGAACTTGCAAGAGTAATCTAGCAAACTAACATTATCTCTATTAATCTAATTGAAATTTGCAGTTCTATGCAATGAACTTTCACAAGGAAGTGTTTTGTTTTCATCTTCTTGGCCTTGATGATTTTCTACTACTTGAACAATCTATTCTTAATAGTTTGAATGAGATTAATTGGTTGATTCTGGGAATTGATGACTCATGGTTTCAACTTGGGGCATGGAAACACAATATTACTAATAATTTTAGCTCATTTGTTTCATGTAGTATTTGTTCAGAGTGGGGAATCATGGAAATGAGAGCAGCAACTGATTATGTGGTAATACTGCAAATGGAGCCACTGGATAACCGCATGGTCCTTAATGGTCTTAAACAAAATTCTTAAACCCATTTCATCATCTGAAAGAAGTAATATATGGGACTTTTAACACACTTGACTTCTTTATACAAGAGTACCAATAGATTGGGAGGGAAATACTTACCCTGATTGATTACCTACTTTCATTTACTCATGGTTAGATACTATTTGATCTTCTTGTTTATATTATCTTTTCCCGCCATTTTCCTATTACACTTGCATGTTTTCATTTGGTAGAGTTGTGACTTCATATTTTGAGCAGGTCAGAGGTACAGTGTTGTTCTTCCAGAAAAATTGCAAACAGGAAAATGGAATGTATACAGGTAGGATACATTTTCCTGTGCATTAGGTTGGTATATTTAGCTAATTGTCCCTGTGACATTGGTTGAGTTGAGTTAAGTTATTCCTCCATGGCAGATCTGTGCACTCTCCTTTGAACTTTGTGAGCAGATTCCCTGATCATCCTGAAATTGGCACATTGCATGACAATTTCGTGTAAGAATCTTTCTCATCTTATCAATTAACTTGGTTGGAGTAATTTCTTGTTCCATAATGGCTATTTTATCATCAATTAGTAATTGGACTCGAATGGAAAATGCGCTTGTGTGGCCTGTATGATTAACTTTTGAGGCTTAATTGCAACAATATGAACCTGAGGATCTGCCTTTGCAGACAATTAATCAAAGAAAATAAAATATGTTGCTGATAAATCTTTGGATACAGACGTGCAGTTGAAACTTTCCAAGATTACAAATACATGGGTACACGAATCCGAGGGGATGGAACTATTGGAGAGTACGTCAGCTGTCATTTTTCAGTATTTGGAATATGGGATACAAGATGGCTAAACAATAAATCGTTCTCCTACAGAAGTTATTTTTTCACTGTTTTTATTTCTCAACACTTGAAGGTACAAGTGGGCAACATATGGAGAAGCAGGCACTGCTAGATCAGCAATAGGTTCTGGCCTTCTGTATAATGGGTTATCAAATGTAAGTTGTATCCTGCAAACTTGGACTCTTGGTTTAATGATCATATTTAAATCAAATTTGTATATGCTCCTATAGCATCGTATTCTATCGTTTTTCCTTCTTTATTTAATCCCACTCAATGAACTTTTTCAATGGGCATATATCTAGTTTTAAGACTAAAGATAAAAGTTGTGGGCTGACATTTCACATTACCGGGTTTGATTTTTGCTATACATTTGTTATGTGGGAATGGAACAGAATAAAATTTGTCACATAATTTCTTCATGATATTCATTTAATTTTTTATTCATTTCATTCCCACCTCATTCCATTTTGTGAACCAAACGCGTCATTTTTCTATTGAAATAGGGAGCTTGCATTGGAATTTATTTTATCAATCGACCAGAGTGGCTGGTCGTGGATCATGCATGCTCAGCATATTCTTTTGTTTCAGTTCCTCTGTATGACACTCTTGGTATGTATTTTTTCATCAATTGGGTGTTCCCATAGTTTGATCAAATAAATTGAAGTTTAATGATGTTGTGTTTCCTTTGCAGGTCCAGATGCTGTGAAGTATATTGTGAATCATGCTGGTGTACAAGCTATTTTCTGTGTGTCACAAACATTAAACACGGTGAGATAAAAAATATATGCTTCTTTTCAGTGTAGCCATATAACCATGTTTTCTTTCATTTTTATTTTTTTAATGAAGAAAATTTTGTACATTTTGTATGGTTTGTATTACATACTCTTCCAAAGTAGAGTTAATAATGGGAAAAATGTGGAGAACTGCAACTGTTTCCATATATTAATCTCACGGAATCAGTTTTTTGTTTTGCAAGCTGAACTATGTATTGAATCGATGCTAATTTTTTCAAAATAAAGAGGGATACTAAAACTACGAGTAAAAAGATATTTGGATGTGCACAAATGCAGATATTTTATTGTAGAATGCAAGTTGCAGATCTGATACACGGTTCCAGTAATAATTTTGGTCCTAACTTTATGTCTGCATTGGTCTTGAACATTAGGTTTCCTTTGGTTGATCTCTGATAATGGTTTCGCATCAGTAATTTTCAATGTCATGTTATGAATTTTGGATCTCTTAATATTTTGCCCCCTTCTGAATTAGATGCATGGAAGTACTCTTTCTTTAGGGAACTATTCTTTACTTGCTTTTGTTGGAGGATTAGCTATTGGCATCTATTTTAAAACCTTATACATCAAGATTCAAGCTAATTACTAAGCATTAAGTTCTTATTTTATAAAGTTAGCAATTGAAACTGCAATGTTCAAAATGTATGGACGGTATACGAATATGATCTTAAACATCCATAGTGATTGTACTATTCAAATTTTGTATGTATTTTGTGTTTATCTTATTGCAGTTGTTGAGCTTCTTGCCTGAGATCCCATCCGTACATTTAATAGTGGTGAGCAAATATATTAAATATTTCATCCAATACATGTCAAAGCTAACAGTTGCTCGATTCTATCCTCTCAGTAATTATAATTATTTTAATTTTTTGCATCCTCTGTGACTTAGGTTGTGGGAGGGTTTGATGGATTCTTGCCCTCACTCCCATCAACAACTGGGGTTAACATTCTACCATATTCGGAGCTACTTAATCAGGTGATTTTGACTTTTTTCCTACATTTCTTGAGTAGATATTTGGTAATGTTTCTCTGAAGACAGTATCTCGACACTTAAAATTCAAATAATTTTAGACAATTTAGAATTTAACTCCATAAGTGTTGCACTTCAGTCTTCATTCTTTCCTTACACAGCCAGTCCCCAAGCCTTGGTGAAGGTGGAGGCTTGCATTAGGTAGTTGACAGCCATCCTAAAAGTGGTTATATCTAGGATTATTTGTTGGGGTGTCCCTTATGAGTGATTTCTTGGACTTTCCCCACCTGGGTGTAGCAAAAAATGAGAGAGGGTGGGCTAGATCATTGTCCTATAGCGATGAGTCATGTTGGTACCAGGTTTTGGTGTCAGATGTATGAATTCACGCATTATTCTAGACATGGGCCGGTAAAGAAGCCAGTTTGGGATGCTTGGGTTAGGTTAGCAACTTGGAAAATATGGACTCTTGCTCTAGTAAAGGCATGTAGGTAGTAGACACAATGATTATGAGAAAAATTAACTTAATTTGCCTTCAACAAAGGAAGTGGGAAGGGGGAAAAATCTAGAGATATGAGAAATCAGGAATTGAACTTTTACACTGTAGAGAAAAAAACACAAGAATGGGGTAGGCATCATAGTAGACAAAGACCTAAAAAAAGATGCTGTAATATATGTTACGATAGTGGTGAATAGAATCTTTAAAATTAAGATGGATTTAGGACAAGAGATAATAAATATTATCAGAGCTTATGCTACTTGTCAAAGAACTGATTCGCCTAGAAGCTTACGCTTGTTAAATGAGGTCTAGTTTAGTATCTCTAAGACACCCCTGCCTTTGGAAGCCCATTTGGACTTGAAGCATGGATGAAGCACAAATCCACCATACCTTGTGCTACAATTTAATTTTAATTAGAAGAATGTGGGAGTGAGATTTGAACTCTAGACCATTTGGTCATAAAAGCTCTGATACCATGTTAAGTAGGCACTTCATCTAAAATCTTAAGTTGTTAGATTGTGGGCCAACAATGTATATCAAGCCTTAAGGCCCTTAACACTCCTCTAATAGGCTAAGCAAAAAAAAATCCAAAAGGTAATTTTGGGAAAATATGGGTAATAGTATCCAAGAAATATCTGGGAGTGGGAAAATGTTTGTAGGACTTGGATTTGAATGATCATTTTGGAAAGAACAATAAGGATATGAGAGGATGAATGGAGGACATGGATATGGAGGTAAAAACTAGTACACAAGAAATATCTGGGAGTGGGAAAATGTTTGTAGGACTTGGATTTGAATGATCATTTTGGAAAGAACAATAAAGGATATGCGAGGATGAATGGAGGACATTTGTATGGAGGTAAAAACTAGTTAGGTGACATGATATTAGAGTTTGTTATGTCATTTTGATGTACGATGGGAATCGAGTAATTGGATGGATCAGATTGTCCCACTTTGGAGATCAATTTTGAAGGATAGGGTGAAGGGATTGTTGGGTCCTAAACCCATCTGTGGGTGTTTAGTTAATTTGTAGTTATTATGTGTGTTCAGTTTAATTTTTAGTAGACTTATGTGAATTTGGGGGTTGGTTTGTAACAGATGTGTCTTTTAGGGGTTTACTCATAATTATCTTGTAATTTAAGCTGATTGCAGTTTTTGGTGAATTTGAAAGTGGAAGCTAAACATGATGTTCCCCCACCTGTATTTTCTTCCTTTCTTCCTTCTCTCTTCTTTCTTCTTCCTTCTTCTTCCCTCCTATTTTTATTTCTATCCCTATTATCCTTCTGAAAGTACCCATTTCTGTTGTTACTGCATCAATTGGTATCAGAGCGCAGAGTTGATTCAATCACACTCTACTGCTGTAACATTCCACATTCCATATCCCCTCCTCAATGCTCCATTTCTATCCAATTCCACAATCCACCCACAATCTCCACTTCCCTGTACTTGTTGTTGCATCCCAATATCCTTTGAAATAAATAAAGCTGCAGCCGTTTCTGTTACAATTACAGCAGTGCTGTTCATTGCCAGAACAGCTGAAATTACAGTTACTGACCCTGTTTTGAAGACCACTTTTCAGGAACTATTTTGTGACACCTCCACTATCGTTGGAAACAGACATTACCGATCTGCCTCTCTGCCAAATTCCATTGCTGTTCGACAAGTTGTGTTGTCTCATGTGCAGGTGAAATATTATCAAGCTGTCTGCCCTTCAACAATCCCCAATTTCCTGGGCTTTTATCCTCATACCAACACCACTGCTGAAATTTTTAAACCACCATCTGTCTTTGCTCCCAGTTTCATCCCTGGAAAGTTGCTGCTGGTGGTTCACACACCTTATGGACGGTATAATCTCAAAAATTTTTTTCCAAAATTGTGAAGAATTTGTTCCAGCCATGAAATATTGATTTTCTTCCGGAAAATTTGAACCTTTTTGTCTGAGTTCACTGCACGTTTGGAGGTATCTAGCAGCTACCAGCATTAAGAACTAGCTCCATTGCTGCATTATGTAAATTTTCTACATGGATTTGTTTAATTTCTGCATGTTACTTGATATTAAAGGTGAACTGAAGATTGTTCTTGAGAAATTGGGACTTGGGAGTCAAACTTGGGAACTGCATGATTAGACTGACAATTGTAGGCAATTGTGCTAAGGGTCTTTGGTGATGCAGAGTTGCAGTCTGTGTGTTTGTGGGTGTGTGTGTGTATATAAAATCAATAACACTATCACTAATATTGAATTGTCTAGAACGGTACAAAGCATCATGGAGAATGCTTTGGAGACTACTAATGCTTTTAATTGGCTAACTGAAGTCGCAACCCTGGGCTAGAGACCCGTTTATTTTCTACCAACAGGAAAGTGGTATAGCTGCAGTTGCTACCAACATTTTTTTAGTTGCATGAAGATTGAAATGATTGTTTGAAATTGAATAGGGGAATTAAATTGGAAATTTCTGATTTTAACAGTGATGGCTGTCCTGATGAATTTGATGATTGGGTGTATTCTTTGGAGTACTATTTTTGATTCTATGACATGAATGATGCTCGAAAGTTGTACAAACAATTTAGAACTGAAAGTTATTGCTCGAATTTGGTGTATTAAATAATAGAAAATCTTCAGAAGGAGGAGAAATTATGAGATCGAAACTTTAGATGAGATGAAGCAAGATTCGAGAGGAATTTTTACCTCCCAATTACCAGCAGCATGTTCATTTTCAAATCTTTGATTTAAGTAGGAAGGCGAGACAGTGACAAGTTAAACTGGTATGTTTTATCATTTGGCTACTCGTTCCGAAATAGAATGGAAAGAGGATGTGAATCATGTGATGATATCGTTGTACAGGAAAGGGGAAAGGGTTGATGCCAACTATTTCCTCCAAGATTGTTGCATGTTGTCTCGCTACAATTGAGGGTGTCGTGCAGTTTGCCACTCTGTTAGAGGAAGCTAGCCTATGTAATCCTCCTAAGGTTACATCAACCCTTGGGTTGTGCGCAAGTAGTAAAAAGAGCACTCCAGAACAAAATCTAATGTCCAACTTGCAATCAAGTAGTTCAAGGGTTTAAGACATTAAGCTGCGCAATGTCCTGTCCAAGTAATCAAAATTTCCAAAAGAGAAGATGATGATGATGTCATCCAAGTAATTAAGGCTAAGACACAAGTCCCAAGAGACTATTTATTACATTGGTCTATCCTCCTTTTCTGCAAGGTGGAAGAAAATGAAGCTTGGTGATGAACCAACATTTTTCAAATTAAATGATTTGTCACAAGTAACTATGTACTTTGGTCATTGATCTTCATATTTTCACAAGTTTTTGAAGATATAGTGAGAAAGTTAAATTTGATGGTTGAACCATACCCTAATCCATACAAGATTGCATGAGTGAAGAATACCAACTTAGAGGTCCATGTTTGTTGCTTGCTTACCTTTAAGATTGGTTCACTTGTCGAGATAGTGTAATGTGATATCCTTCCTCCCAAGACCTGTCATATCTTTTTGGGGTGTCCATGCTTGTCTAATAGGAGGGTTAAGCATATTCATACCTAAGAAAATTCTTATATCCTCTCATTGACAAGAAGAAGTATAGGTCGATCACTTCTCGAACTCTCCCAATCACCAAAGTGAAGCACTCTGCTGGCTCCTTTCCTAAGAAGCGATATTCTTTTCATGGTGATGGATTCTTGGTGCTTTACCCAACTTGACCGATTCAAGTTCTTTTCGGAAGGAGGGAATTGATGTATGGGAAGCAAGTAATGTGATGGATCACTTTTACCCAGTTTGTAAACTAATTTAAAGAATCAGGTAAAGGGATCATTGGCTTTTAATTTGTGGTAGGCTTATGTGTGTTAGCAGGTTTGTTTGGAATAGATTTGTCTTTTATAAGTTTTATTTGTAATTTCTTGCATCTTTAATGTTTATTTTAACATCTTGTAGTTTAGGCATTGTTACAAACAAGGTCTTAAATTTCAATTTCAACTAAAATTTCAAGGCTACAAAAAGATGGAAATTTTGGTTGTAAAAAATGATGGAAATTAGTGTGGAGCATGGAGTTCTTTTTGAATCTTTGAAACTTGTTAATAAGGTGCTTTGTGCACCGGCCTGCCCAAGATTAAACATATTTAGCTAAAGTAATGAAGTTCATGAATTAGATGACTATTATTTATCCTACAAATACAGATAATTTATATGTGAATGGTCGAATAAACTGTAGTAGCTAATTTCAAGTTTAACTTTTCATGCAATTTAAATAGATGAAAGCTATCATTCCTTTATCACGAGGCCATTACCCTCTCCCCAAAAAGGTACCTTGTTAGGGTGTGCAACGCCCACGCTTATATGCCCTTAGGATCTCCTAACCGTTTCTGATGTGGGACAAAAGCACCCTGCTTGACCTTTGGTGCTTGGCGAGACACCCTACCTACTCCTCTTGGGTGCTTGGTGTGTTACCCTGCCTACCCTCCTGGGCGCTTGGCGTGAGATTCTCCCCCACCCAATCCCACGACGTCCTCCTCGCCGATGGCCACCTTGCCTACCCCCTTGGGCGCTTGGCATGAGTCGAATTGAGTCGGGTTTGCTCTGATACCACTTTATCACGGAGCCTTTACCCTCTCCCCAAAAAGGTACCTTGTTAGTAATTAAAAGAGAATCTCAAATTTGGTTTTGAATTTGAGGAACTTTTATTCTATAGTTAAAATTTTGACATTTCACTGAAATTTCGAAATTTCCATAAATTTCTACTGATTTGTCAAAATTTTGTAAGACGGAAATCAATTGCCATTTCAATTTTGAGGGTGGTGGAAAGCAGAAATTTCAATGGAAGTCTTAACAATTTCGTGGAAATTTAAGACCATGCTTTTAAATACCGTGTGAAAACCATGTAAGAGCATTTTGGTGAATATGAAAGTGAAAATTAAAAAATGTGAGCGCCTTTGCTCCTTAGGTATTTTCTTCTTCCTCCTCCTTCCCTCCTCCTCTTTCTATTTCTCTCCCAATTTTCATTTTGGCAGTTTCCTTGCTACAATTATTGTGTCGCTTATGATGTTATAAAAATGAATATGTCCTTTAAGTAGAGAAAAAAACACTTAATAAATTTCAGGGGTAGAAAAAATAAAATTCAAGCAGATTGTTTCTAAACTAGGAGGGTAGATCATTTGTCATATGAAGATTGTAATTTAGGAAGTGAAAGTTTATTTATAGAATGTAGGATATTAAGTTTAGATCAACGGTAAGGTTGTTCCTTTGTGATCGATTGGTCACGAGTTCAAGTCCAAGGAAACAACCTCTTTGTATAAAAGCAGGGACCGCAGGGTACACTATGATGATCCTTTCCTTACCTTTGCAAAGGGTAGGGAGCCTTGTAGCCCGGGGATGCCCTTCTTATATGTTGGTATCACCGCATTAATATTGGATGTTTCAAAATTAAAAAAAAAAAAAATAACAGTCGTCCATTTTATTTTAATTAAGTATATGTTAAATTTAATATATTAGTTTTAACTTTTTAAAATATTAACTACTACTTTAACGGTTTGGTATTTATGATGCTGGAAGTTATACTTAATTTTATCTATATAAACTGTGATCAAGCTTCATTTCAAGATACGGTTTGCTTCTTCAAAATAACTTTTTTGAGACTTATATTTTGTTGGGTAACTAAATGGCACTACATCTCCCATCGCTTTGGTGTTTGTGAGCACACACACAAAACTGAGCCAGCTGAGTAATCCTAGAGGTCATGTGCGTAGTGACTATGTGCACCGTGAAATGTTCTCCGTAGGCACGAAATCGGCTTTAAGGACAGTGGTCTTCCCACGTCTCAGCTTCTGATAAGTATTTATATTTTATTTAATCTTAATTTTATTACTAAATATTTTTCCTTCTAATATATTTCCAACAATCTTAAAGTCGACTGTTATTATATATTTAAGAAGGAAAAAAATTAAATTGCAAATATTGAAAATTTTTTTAAAAAAAACTTTGAATTCATGAAGGTTGGCTGGAATTGTTGGTATTACTTTATATTTTTCAATAAACACGAGCATGTCTGTTCTGGTTACATGATTGATTAAATTATATATATATATATATATATATATATTTATGAAAATCCCAATTTTATTGATAGCCCTCACTTATGGCGGAGGAATACTGTGGATAAAAGCAGGAGTCGCAGGACACGTGAGATTTACAATTAAACTATCAAAACCATCCCAAGCATCAAAACCAATACTAAAAAAATCTGTACCATTATCCAACTAAAACAATCTAAACATGCCTAAATATAATCAAAACCAAATAAAACAAATATAAACAAATTACCTGCAAAATGATGTCAATTACCTGCAAACATAAATAAAAGGAAAACAAGGAAAACCAAATGATGACAATTAAAGACGAAGGCTTGGAATACTTATCTTATCCATACGAATGAGACCTCTCATTTTATTCGGCAATACATACCTACAAAATATCTCCTCGTGTTGCCTTCCTCGCATTGACGAGCCAAGAAATCCACCACCTGATTATCTTCTCTAAATTGGTGCTTTATAGAAAACCGAAGACCTTGTTACTCCTCCTTTAACAATTCCCAAAAATCCCATAAGTACCAGGAGGAACAAATTCCAGATGTGAGCCATCCCACCACCAATTTTGAGTCGCTTTCAATACAAATATTTGATTCTCCAACTCTTTACAGAGCCGAACACCACTAGTAAGAGCCCGCAACTCCGCTCCATTGTTAGTACTTGACTCAAATTTTTTAGAGAAAGCGGCCTTAATATTACCCGACGAGTCACGGATGATACCACCACCACCACAAGAACCCGGATTCCCTCTACAAGAGCCATCTTTATTTAGCTTCAACCAACCAGAGTTCTAAACTTCGGCATTTTTGTTTTCACTTGAAGCTCTTCCAATAAATACTTATCTATAGAGGGCAGAGAACCTTTCATGCCTTTTGCAATTCTTGTGAGCCAAAACCTCATAGATAACCAAACTACATTCCCCGACTCATACTTATCTTCCATGCGGGCGTTACAATGTCTGAGCCATAGTTTCCAAGATATTATATTAGGTAATAAACTGATGATCGTACCTTTTTGGGTTGATTTTTTGGCACATTTGAACCATATACTAATTTTTACCCTCCATGGTTCAGCCTCAAAATTTAGAATTCCCAAGACAAACGCTGCTCTCTTCCAAACCATACTTGCAATGGATCCCGTACTTAGAACATGATTGAGTGACTCCTCTTTTTTATGCACGCAACAGTTGCAACATGAGACCATATCAATTCTCCGTTTCCGCACTCTCTCATCTACAGGAAGACATTGGAACATGACTTTCCACATACACAGTGATACTTTCTTAGGAAGTAGTTTATGTCAGACCCACTCCATCCACTGGCACTACTCCCCTTTAATTCTTATTACCTCCCAAGCCGAGGCGGTTGAAAATTGTCCATTTATGGAAGGCTTCCAAATAAACACATCAGGCTCTGCTCTGTGCTTTATAGACGACAAAAAAATCTCATCCGTTTTGGGGAGCCCTACCAATTCTTTCAGCATATCAGTATCTCAATTCTCAGACTCCCAGTAGCCTTGAATCTTTAACTTAGGATGATGGACCGTGTAAGAACACTTAGCAAAGGGACCACTGCTCAACCACTTATAAAACCAAAAAGAAGTTTTTCCTTCTCTAACCTTCATATAAATATTCTCATAAACTTCTGGAAAAACCTTTAAGATTGTCTTCCAAAACCGGGAGCCCGTAGGAGTAGAATTGGTTGAAGCCATATGACTTGATTTAACATATTTAGCCTTAAAGAAATTGGTCCAAAGATTATCTAACGTCATAAGTCTCCAAGCAAACTTCATGTCATTAAGGTCCCTTACGCCAACGCCCCCTTCACTTAAGGGTTTACAAACCTTTGACCAAGCACACCATTTCATTTTCACCCTACCATTATTCTCACCCCCAGAGAAAAGAAGAGAGAATGTAATTAATATTTCTGATCGCCACCGAAGGAACTGAAAGAACCGCTAGCTTATGTGTCGCCATACATGATAGAACATGCCTAAACAAGATGAGATGAACTCCTTGAGACAGCAACCTCATCTTCTAACTTGCCACCTTATTTTGAATTTTTGAGACCAACGGCTCAAGCATTCTAGCAGTAAGGCGTCTAGAAATCAAAAGTGCCCCAAGGTACATCGTTGGGAATTTTCCTTCCGCAAAACCCGTCAATTGAAATAGCCCCCTTCTTCTAGAAATGTTGATCTTGTTGGACAAAAAGAGAGCTGATTTTTCCTTGTTGATTAATTGACCAGACCAACTTTCATACACATCCAACGTATTGAAAAGCATCTTTAAAGATCTCCTTTCTCTGTTAGCAAAAACAAGTAAGTCATCCGCGTATAATAGAGGATAGATTAAAGGAGCTCCCCTCAGAAGATAAAAATTTCCAATTTTGCCTTCCTCAAAAATATATATATTTTTAATAATCTAGACAGAATCTCTTCCATCGAAATATATAAATATGGAGATGGTGGATCACCTTGCCGAAGGCCCCGTTGAGACTTGAAAAAACCCCTATAAGTACCATTCATCATGATCGAAAACCATGGAATCTTAACACATTCTGCTATTAAGTTACAAACTTGACTAGAAAAGCCAAAACCCTCCAAGACATCATGCTTGATATTGTGTATTTTCGATTAATTTGTTAATTCTGAAATTTCTTGTCTCTAGTATAACCATGTTTGAGATATGTTAGTCGCATAGCAATATTTTATTGAACTTATTTAAGTATTGTTAGATTTAGAAATAAGATTTATTATATTTGAGTCAAGTATAAGGATTGTGGCTTGAATAATTGAATTAGAAGGTTTTTTTTTTTCTTTTTCTTCCTATTGTTGGTCTTGACTTGTTTAGTTAAATAGGAGATGTATATGTGCATAAATGAGACGAAACTATTATTTTTTTATTGTTATCTAGTAGATAACATTTTAATATTTTATTCTATTTCACTACGTGTATGGAAAAAAATTATAATCTATTTTTCCCAATTATATGATTATGTGATTTTAGTAAGGCAAGTAAATTTGTTATCTTTAATTGTTGGGGTTAAAGTGTTTTAATATTCTATTCATGTGTGAAATAGATAGTGGTGCTGCGTGCATAAATATGCAATTAAATTAATATGCTCGATAATTAATTAATTATTATTAATGTTTTTGCAAAGTGAGATGAGTGCAAATGAGGCACAGTCTTTGCATGAGAGCATTAGTATGGTGATTGAGTCACCTAAATTTGCAAGCCTTAAATGGCACAAGAAAATTAATTCGGGTATGATAATAATACACATAGATGTGTAATTTTACAATGAATTGCCTAAGTGGATAATAAACACATGGCTTTGGTTAGTATATTTGTGTATGTTTAACCTAAACTAATTGAATAGTCAAATTGGGCTATTGTTAGTGTGATCACAAAAATGTGGGGGTACCTAGTACCGATATGATCAAAATATGAAAATTGAGAAAAAACTATTGATTAATGAATTCCTTAATTGAAGGACTAGCTAAAAAAGCGAGTAGAAAATAAACATTGAGGGATGTGTCTTAAGCCCTTAATATAAACTGCTAATGTTGGCAACCCAACCTATGTGATTTAAGACCCCGTGAATTAAGTTCAATGGGTAAAAACAAGTTAGTAAATAGTTTGGTGAGCACTATTATTTGTTTTGGTCATTCCTATGGTGTTTGAATGGTGTGACTGTAATGATTGTGAGGTTGATTCTATCTTTTAATAAATCCATATCCTTTGTTAGGTGGTGTTTTTAGTTACAGTTACACACTTGATGGATTTACTTGTGTCAGTGTTGAAGTGGGGCCACTTCCTATGAAAATTTATTGGGCTATAAAGCTTTCTAGAACACTAATGAATATCCAGGTATGGTGCATGGCCTATTTGTACCAATTTGCAGGAGTTTTGTGTCTAGAGATGTTATGTGAGTGATATGTTTATAGTGTTACACTAAAAGAATTTGGTTTAAGAATTTAATATTCACTAAGTTTTTGTAATTCAAGACATATTTTCTCTACGTGTAATTCAAGCCGAAAGGTATTGTCACCTAATGCATTACATCTCATGGTTATCCAACACCAGTTTTTATCTTTCTTCGTTTTTTTTTTTTTTTTGGTTAATTTGAACCATGTGTGGGATTGTTGGTATTACCACATTAATCTTGGATGTTTCAAATTAAAAAGAATATTATATAACCATTGTCTGTTTTATTTTAATTGACTATACGTTAAATAAAATATATTAGTTTTAACATTTTAAAATATTAACTACTACCGTAACGGTTTTGTATTTATGTTGCTGGAAGTTACACTTAATTTTACCTATATTAATTGTGACCCAACTTCATTTCAAGATACAATTTTCTTCTTCAAAATAACTTTATCTTCTACTCTTTCTTGAGACTTATATTTTATTGGGTAACTAAATGACACTACACTACATCTCCTATCGCTCCTATGTTTGTGGGTGCACATAAAACCAAACCAGCTGAGTAATCCTGAAGGCCATGTGCGTAGTGACTATATGCACTGAGAAATGTTCTCCATAGGTTCAAAATCAGCTTTAAGTACAGTGGTCCTTCCATGCCTCAGCTTTTGATAAGTATTTATGTTTTATTTAATCTTAATTTTATTAATAAAATTTTTTTACTTCTATTAAATTTCCAACAATTTATGCATTTAAAAATGGAAGAGAAGGAGTAACATAGGTCACCACAAGAGACCTAGGTAGTGGAACGTAAAGGGAGAAGATGTAATAAAATTTAGAGATAAAATAATAAAAAAGGTGATTGGACAATAGGAGATAACTTTGACACACACACTCCTTAGAGTAGGATGGCTAGATACTGTAGACACTAACACTATTTAGAGTGGGATGTCTGGTTCTATTGAATAGATCGGAAAATAGGTTCTTTGTTACCTAGAATAGATGCATGGCTAGTAAAGAGAGCTTGTAGTGGGATCAAGAGATGTTTAAAATGATTTAAGACATGGCAACAATGTAGAAATATGGAAACCTTTGAAAAGTATAAGAAGGCAAGAAAAGATGTAGAAAGAAATTGTTAGATTACCACTTTACTAAAAAGTTTAAGTTGTTAGGTTGTGGGCCAACTATCAAGGTTCAGTAGAAGCTAAATATAGATCATATTTATATATTGGGCTAGACACTAGAGAAGGGGAAAAAGACATTTAAATCTGCTAGAGCTAGAGAAAGAAAGAGTTGGGACTTAGGTACAAATGGTCTTAGTATTTTAGCTAAAGAAGAAGATATAAATGAAAGATGATAAACCTATTTTCATGAGCTATTTAATGAAAACTAAGTCTTTAGATTTCACAAATGAGGGAAAGGATAAAAATTTTATATTTATTTGCAAAATTAGAGTTAATGAATTAAGTGTGCAAGGTAAAGAAGATGGAAAATGGGAATGCTTAGGAGATAATAAAATAATACCATTAACTAATTTATTTATTAAAATTATAGGGGCTAAGAAAATGCCAAATGAATGGAGGAAGAATACTTTAATACCTGCGTACAAAAAATAAAGGAGATATTCAAAACTGTAATGACTATCTTACGAGTCATACAATGAAATTCAGGTGATGCAAATATGTGCAGAAATAGAACAAGAAATTCAGAAATAAAGACTGAGATTTCAAGATAGTGTTTTAGCAATCTTTCTTGATTCAAATAGCTATTCACTCCTTGAAATAATTGAGAGATTACTGTTGTCTCTATGCACAACAGACAAATAGGATAGATTTTTTGCACAACAGCTGGTTAATCCTCAGATTAGTACCTGTTCTGGCACTGTTTCAGAACTGTAACAGCGGCTTTCTACTAGCCTCTCACGCCTTTAGCAGTGATGGTGGGATTGGTAGGCACCCCAAGGTATAGTCCTCAAAACCCAAGCCTGTAGGCACCCCAGGGTTGAGTCCTCAAAACCCAAGCCTCCAAATCTTCAAACCCTAGCTGGTTTGGAGGTGAGCTTTGGAGAGAAACCTTCTGGAAGATAAAATGCCAAAAAACCTCTTGGAAAGTAGCTGAAGACTCCTAGTTATGCTAGGCCTAAACCTTCAAAGTGAAGCCAGCTTCTATTTTGCACATAACCCCTCTAAAAACCACTTACCTTCTAAAGCCCCACCAAAAATAACTACAATCACAGAAATACCCTTGAATATTAAAAATGACCCCCAAAAATATTTTGACCAAAATAAACCCCCAAATTTCAGAAATTACAAAAATACCCCAGCACCCATAAGCAACAGCACTTGACATAAACAGAAAATTAAATTTATATTGCAGAATTGCATCATTACCCCCCTTCTTAGTAAGGGCTCACTTCTGTGCGAGTTGTCATCTCTGTGGAACAACACATGTTAGGGTCAATTTCATGAATTCCTCGCTAATCCATGAATTCTCATAATTAGGTCTACCAGGCCATTTTACTAAGAACCTAAAATAAATTCCGGCCCTAGTCTTCACCTCTCAGTCTCTCACACATATATGACATCCTCAATTTTTTCTGTTGCTAGAAGTGACTTTGGTGGAGTTCTTGCACTCAAAACTTTGTATATCACCATGGAATGGGTACAAATTAGTCACATTAAAGATTGGGGATATATCCAAGCAAATAGGGAGTTCAATTTCATAGGCATTTTCACTAAATTTGCACAGAGCTTTGCATGGTCCAATCTTTTTGACTTTCCAACTCGTGGAAAGGGCTTACTGGAAATTCATTTTTTCGAAGGAAAACCATCACCCAATCACCAATCTAAAACTCCTTGTTGATTAAGAGCTTCCTTGTAGAGTTGTTTCACACCCTTTCTTGGCCCTCTTCTAAATTTTAAGCATAAGCAGTATCATGATCACTAGGCCTTGGTTGGTTAGAGACATCCACAAGGTCAACAACCTGATTTAGATTTCTACCATACACCACCTGAAAAGGAATTTGACCCATAGATCTGTTAATGGGCCTGCTATAAGCAAAATCAGCTTGTGGTAAGATCAAATCCCATTTCCGAATGTTCTCCTTTGCAAGGCACCGCAATAAATTTCCCAAACTTCTATTCACCACTTCAGTTTGCCCTTTTGTTTGTGGTTGATAGCCATTATTGTGCTGCAATTTTGTAGCCAATAACTTCCATAAGGTCTTCCAGAAATGGCTAAAGAACTTTGTGTCTTGAATCTTGATCAGATGTACCCCAAGTAATCTGACCACTTTTCAAAAGAAAAGGGTTGCCACATGGGATGCATCTAGTGTCTTCTCATGTGCAGTAAAGTGAGCCATTTTAAAAAATGATCCACAAGCACAAAGATGGAGTCAACACTCCTAGACATTTGTGGCAATTTGAGCACCAAATCCCGCTAACATCACTCACGGGGCTGTTGGTATTGATAAATGAGTGTAACGACCAGTATTATGCTGCTGCTTCTATGAAACTTGGCAAGTGTGACACCAATAAACATACTTATACACATCCTGGCACATGAAAGGCCAAAAGTAGCTGTTTTTTACCACTAAATTTAGTGTCTTATCCCTTCCAAAATGACCTTTTAAACCTCCCCTATGCAATTCAGATGCCAAGTATTCCCTTAAGAACCTTGGGCAATGCAGCTTAACACCCTTGAACCCAAATCCATCATTTACGACAAATTCTGCACGCACATCATGATCCCTAGCTGCAAATTTCTCAAGAATTTCAAGAAAATAAGGTTTCTTTTTGTATTGCCCTTGATCAGCTCCAACCCAACAACACTAGTAGACATAGATTTTAGCAAATAAGCCCTTATACTCAATGCATCTGCCACCTTATTTTGCAAGCTAGCCTTACGGTGCTTGGGTCATCATCTTCTTTATCTCATTAAAGCTTCCTTTAGCCTCCGAAGACCAAATGAACTGCCCTCCTTCAAGACACTCAGTGATAGGAGCAACTATATTGCTGAAATTCCTTATAAATCTCCAGTATAATGTGTCCAAACCATGCAAACTTCTCATCTATCTAAATGTTCTTGGAGTAGGCCAGGTGGCTATAGCTTCAATTGCTGATGGATCAACTTCTATTCCCTTTTTACAGACAATGAAACCTAGGAAGTCCAACCTGTGCACCATAAATCTGCACTTCTTCATATTGGCATAAAGTTGATTTTGCCTCAAGATATGTAGGATAGCCGTCAAATCGTTCACAAGACCTTGCTTGTATGTGTTACACACCAAAATTTTTATCAAAACAAACACAAAGAACTTCCCAATGGAAGGTCTTAGCACCTGATTCAAAAGCCTCATGAAGGTATTAGCCACTAGGTGCGTTGGACAACCTGAAGGGCATGACCAGCCACTCACCCTTCCTTGGTCTTAAAGGCTGTTTTCCACTCATCTCCAAGCTTAATTTGATTGGGTGTTAACCACTGCTCAAGTCAATCTTGGAATAAACCTGAGATCTGGCTAGCATGTCAAGCATATCATCTAATCTTGGAATAAACCTGTATTCAGTGTTGATTTTATTGATAGCCCTGTTGTCCACACACAATTCTCCAAGTCCTTGTCAACGGACAGCAAAAGCTTTGCTGCCCACACTTCTTTCCTTATTTCAGCCCACATTTATTTCCTTATTTTTCCATTCATTATTCTGTATAGTTAGCATACATTAGTTGACATATCATAGTTTACATGTATAGGGCTAGAATCATGATGGAACTTATTTGCTTTCCATTGACAGATTATAGTTTACATGTATAGGGCTAGAATCATGCGGGAACTTATTTGCTTTCCATGTATAACATTCTTGTAAAGTCTATATATAATATATAGAACTCAAGGCCAGACAATTCAGCCATTCACACAATACTTTGACATGGAACCAGAGCCGACTGCTAATTTTTTTATTTTCCCTCGAATTTTTTTGTCTTCTCGGTTTCGGAGGTATCTCTCGTGCCTTTTGGTCAGGTTTGTGTTGACTAGTGCTTTATCCAACAATTTTTTTTTCGGTATTTCTATGGCTGTTGTGGGTCTGTTCTCTTTTGAGATTTATTTTTTGGTTCTCTGGTTTTCTGTATTTCTGAGGCTCAGTGGCTGTCGGCGCAACCTTAATCTTGATTTCTTAGCAACTTTGTGACTGAGTGGCTGTTGGAACGGTCTTCTGGTGTTGTTTACGATGACTCTATGTCCTTGTGATTCTTAGAACAGTAGTCTGAGGGTATTGGAGGTGTTGTACGACGTCCCTTTACAGTTTTCTTGGTTCGTGATTTATTTATTTTTAGTGCAGGTAGGTCGCTCTCAGTTTTTGTTGCACCTGTGTTGATTAATTTTTTGTGCTTCTCAATTTTCTGGTACTATTTGTCTTTCGGCACAGTTTGTTTTTTGGTTATTTTGTTTCTGTCTCAGCCTTTATTTTTTCCCCTTTATTTAGCATGGACTTCGCACCTATGTGTGCCAAGTTTATGGGCAACAATTATTCTATGTGGCTTTTTCAATTTGAACTTTTCCATAAGGGCAAAGATCCTTGGGGCCATATTGATGGCACGAATTGTGCACCCAATCCTGATAAATCCAAGGATTCAGCGTCTTCTCCTTCATGAGTTGTGCTTGATGCTCGAATTATGTCTTGGCTTCTTGGCTCGGTTGAGCCACGTATTGTCCCCAACTTTCGGCCTCATCGCACCGCTCAATCCATGTGGACTTACTTAAAAAAACGTATAACATCAAGGTAACGGTGCCCATCGTTTTTAGTTAGAGCATGCAATTGCCATGTTTCAACATGACAATCGTTCCATCCAAGACTATTATTCGGCTTTTCTGACTCTTTGGAATGAATATTGTGATCTGGTTACCACGGATGTTCCTATTGCCTCTCTTTCCATTGTTCAATGTCTTCATGAGACTAGTCTTCGTGATTAGTTTCTTATGAAACTCTGCCCCGAGTATGAATCTGTTCGCTCTTCTTTGCTGAATCGCTCTCCTGTTCCTTCTCTTGATGTTTTTTTTGGTGAGTTACTTCGTGAAGAACAATGGCTTAGTACTCAAGTTACTCTAGAGCAATCTTATGGTAGTTCAGGGTCCGTCCCTGTGGCTTATGTTGCTCTACAACGAGGATTGCCTGCGCATTCTAGCACCTTGCAGTGTTTTTGCTGCAAGGAATTTGGGGATATCATTGCTAATTGTTCCAAGAAATACTGCTCTTATTGCAAGAAGAAGGGTCACATTATCAAAGACTATCGTATCTGCTTTCTAAATCGTCAGGCCTAGGCATTTCAGACTTCTATTATTGTACCCCCCACAGTGACTTCTGCCGCCCTTGGCTATTCTTCAGGTGATTCCTCTGTTCCTGCACCTCCTGCAACGAGTTACTGCACACCCGAAATGGTGCAACAGATGCTAATTCCAGCATTATTAGCAATGGGGTTCCAAGGTAACAATTCTACTTAACTCTGGTATGTGGACTTGGGTGCCTCTAATTGCATGACGAATTATCTCACTGTTCTGTGTCATGTTCAGCCATACGCTGGTCAATCTTCTATTTAGACTGCCAATGGCAGTTCTTTGCCAATAGCTACTATCGGAGATGCCTCTTCTAAGTTCACTGATGTGTTTCTTGCTCCTCAGCTTTCCACGAATCTAATTTCTTGTTGGTCAATTAGTTGATAACAATTGTGCTGTTAATTTTTTTGGTGATGGTTGTGTTGTGCAAGACCAAGTAACGGGGGAGCCGATCGTGAAGGGACCTAAAGTGGGGCACTTGTTTCCACTACTTTTGCTTGTTCCAACACTTTCTTCAGTTTCTTCTATTAAGTCTTTTGCTTGTAATAATGTTTCAGATCTTAGTATGGAGTGGCATCATCGTTTAGGTCATCCCAATACTCAGATCTTATCTCATGTATTGAACTCTGGTTTACTTGGTAATAAAGAATGTTCTTCTTTATCTCTTGAGTGTGCTTCTTGCAAACTTGGTAAAAGCAAAACTCTTCTTTTTCCTTTGCATGCTAGTAGAGCCTCTCAGTGCTTTGATCTTATCCATAGTGATGTTTGGGGACCTTCCCCGGTTAGTTCACATGAAAAATTTAAATACTATGTGACTTTCATTGATGATCATAGCAGATTTACTTGGGTCTACAATCTTTGCTCTAAATCTGAGGTTTTTCGTACTTTCATTGAGTTTTTAGCGTATGTTGACAATCAATTTTCTGCTTATATTAAGAAATTACGCACATATTCCGGTGGTGAATATTTGTCTACTGAGTTTCAGCCATTTTTGGCTTCTAAAGGTATTATTCATCAACGATCATGTTCTGCTACTCCCCAATAGAATGGAGTAGCCCAACGCAAAAATCATCATCTCCTAGGTGTGGTACGTACTCTCTTGCTAGAATCCTCTGTTCCATCCATATTCTGGGTTGAGGCTTTGAAAACTGCTACTTGATTAATCGTTTACCTTCTCAAGTCCTACTCATGGAGTCTCCCTGTTTTCTCTTATTTGCTAAGCAATCTAGTTACGACAACCTCCATACATTTGGTTGCATATGTTTTGTTCATTTACCTTTTCATGAGTGACATAAATTATCTGCTCAATCTGTTCGATGTGCATTTTTGGGCTATAATGTGTGTCAAAAGGGATTTGTTTGCTATGATTTTACATTACATCGTACATGCATTTCTAGGAATGTTATTTTCTTTGAAAATCAACATTTCTTTCCTATGCCCTCTGTGCCTTCCTCTTGTACCGCGGTTCTTACCTCCTTTGAGTAGCAGTTCTCGGATCTTCCTAAAGTCAGTTCTCGCTTTAAACTAGGTATTGTGTATATGAGACGCTCCCGCCCACAGTCTCTTCCGGTGGCTCACCTGATATCTGATCCTACCGCGCTCCATATTCAGTCAGTTGCAGCACCTCAAGAACCTTTGGTATGTCGCTCTCCTCGAGTATCTATACCCCTGGATAGGTATGTGTTTCCCTTTTCCAGTTTTGGCAACTCTATTTCAGCTCTTACTATTGCATTGTCCAATTTTGATATTCCCACATCCTACCCACACACTGCCAAGGATGATTGTTGGCGACAAGCTATGCAGAAAGAAATTGTTGCTTTAGAGGCCAATCACACCTAGGACATTGGGCCTTGTCATCCCACCATTGTTCCTTTGGGTTGCAAATAGGTTTACTCAGTCAAGGTCCGATCTGATGGAAGTTTGGATCGTTACAAAGCTTGCCTTGTTGCACTTGGGAGTAATCAGGAATATGGTGTCAATTATGAAGTGACCTTTACTCCTGTGGCTAAGATGATTGCTGTTCATACAATTCTAGATCTTGCTGCTTCTAGTTATTGGTCACTACATCATATGGATGTCAAGAATGCTTTTCTTCACGGAGATCTTAAAGAGTGTATTTATATGAAGCCACCCTAGGGTTTGTTTCCCTCTCCGACTTCACATGTGTGTAAGCTTCGTCGCTCTATTTATGGGCTCAAACAAGCTTTGAGGGCCTGGTTTGATAAATCCCGCACCGCTTTATTACAATTTTCATTCAAGCAGAGCAACTATGACACTTCATTGTTTCTTTGGAAATCAGACATGGGTATTGTTGTTCTTTTGGTTTATGTTGATGATATTGTGATCACTGGTTCCGATTCTGCTTTACTTGGTCAGCTCAAGACTTATCTCCCAGAGTCCTTTCATATGAAATATCTTGGGTGTCTCACATATTTTCCTGGTCTTGAGGTGCATCGTAGTCCCTCCAGTATTTCACTCAATCAACATAAGTATGCTAGTGACTTGGTGGCTATAGCTGGCCTTTAGAAGGCTACTTTTGTTGATACTCCCATGGAATTAAATGTCAAGCTTTGCAAAGAGGAAGGTGACTTACTTGCTTATCCCAGTTTATACCGGAAGTTGGTGGGTAACCTTGTTTATCTCACCATTACTAGACCAGACATTTCTTTTGCTGTACAACAAGTCAGCCAGTTTCTTCAGATGCCTCGTCATCTTCATTTGGCTGCTGTAAGTAGGATCATACGCTATGTGCGGGGCACTTCTGCCTATGGTTTATTCTTCCCTATAGGCAATTCTACTCGCCTTGCTGCTTATAGCAATGCTGATTGGGCTGGTTGTGCGGATACAAGTCACTCCATCTCTAGTTGGTGTGTGTTCTTAGGTCTTGCATTGATCTCTTGGAAGAGGAAGAAACAAGACAGAGTTTCTAAGTCATCTATGGAATCTGAATACAGGGCGATGTCTCTTGTTTGTTTTGAAATTATTTGGCTTCGAGGTTTGCTTGCTGAGCTTGATTATTCTAGAGACCAATCCTACACCTTTACATGTCGATAATACGAGTGCTATTCAGATCACGGCCAATCATGTCTATCTTGAGTGCACAAAGCATATTGAAGTCGATTGTCACTCTATCCATGAAGCATTTGAAGCTTGTGTTATCACTCTGCCACATATTTCCATCAAATTACAAATTACTGATATCTTCACCAAGGCCCTCACTCGTCATTGAACTTGCTTCCTTAGTAGCAAATTGATGTTTGTTTATCAACCTGCATCAATTTGAGGGGGGCTGTCAATGGACATCAAAGCCACACTTCTTTCCTTATTTCAGCCCACAATTATTTCCTTATTTCTCCATTCATTAATCTGTACAGTTGGCATACATTATTTGACAAATTATAGTTTACATGTATAGGGCTAGAATTATGCGGGAACTTATTTGCTTTCCATTGACAAATTATAGTTTACATGTATAGGGCAAGAATCATGCGGGAACTTATATGCTTTCCATGTATAGAATTCTTGTAAAGTCTATATATAATATATAGAACTCAAGGCCAGACAATTCATCCATTCACACAATACTTTGACAGTTCTATCTTCTTAGGAGTGAATAAAGCTGGTACGATGCAGGGGCCTAAGCTTTCTTGAATAAATCCCTTTCTTAGATGTTCCCTAACTTGCTTTTGAAGGTCTTCATGCTCCTTTTGGCTCATTCTATATCCCTCATGGGAGGAAGCCCATCAGGTAATTCATTGGCATGACATATTTGAAATCATCTAGAATTTCTTTTGACATCATTTGGGAACTGTAGCTTCTCTTCCTTTTGAAAGAGGATGTAAATCAGACCACTTTCCTTACTTTCTTGAACAAAATCCCTTTGATTTAAGAGAGCAAGTGAACAACCATTTTCTTGCCTCTTAACACCATCATCCTTCATTGGTTTCGGCACAAGCTTCTTCTTTGTCTCACCACTATTCACAGAAAATGAATCAGTATTCTTGATACCACCATGGATTGCGCTCCCGCATATTGCCAAGGCTACCCAAGAAGAATGTGACATGCATCCATGGGAGCCACATCCCAATAAATAGACTCCTTACAGGAACCGATTGAGAAATTAACAAGGCATCTCGAAGAGATGATTACCTCATTTCCTTTGGTGATCCACAAAATCTGATATGGCTGTGGATGTCTTTCTATTTCAGTCCTAGATTGTCTACCATTTCTTGAGAAACCAGATTCTCACTAGTTCCACTATCAATTATCAAGTTGCACATCTTTCCACCCAGTTTGAAAGATATTTTTATGTAGCCAATTGTTGCTGCTGGCTGGATCGGAAAGTAATGACCTTCAAATGACTACTGACTCACCAAGGATGCCACCCTAAAGCTCTTATTCTGGCACATCATTTTCAGATTCTAGTTGCTTCTCTTGGCCCTCAAGAATTGCAAAATTCTCTTCATAGTCAGCCTCTTGATCCTCAGCAAGATAAAATCTGCCTTCAGCCCTCTTTGGACACTTGTTGGACATGTGACCAAGCTCAAAGCATCTGTAGCATTTCACTACTGTTTTCCCCTTGTTTACTTTGGCTGCTTTCCACTATTATTGCTGATTGGTTGGTTAGCACACATAGGGGCTGCTGTTTGACCACCTCTAGCACTGCCACCCACCTTACTAGTTGATGCACCATGCTGCGTTCTATCCCAGGTTTCTTAGGCATGTTGCGCACTAAAAGTTGTGATAACTTAACCCAGGCTTATAACTCAACTTTTAGTGCGAGCTGATAGGCATCACTCAACTTATGAGGATGCTGCAAGCTCACTTACTTTTAGACTACTCACATAGCGTCCAACCCTTCGAGTGTCAGTTTCAGCAAGATTGCATCTCCATGAGCGCCTATGAAACTCCTAGATGTTCTCTTTAACTGACTTCCAATGCTGCCTCAAGTTTTGAACCCTTTGGTACAAGGTTTGCAATCCCAGGGTAGGAATTGAGCCTTCAGCTTCTTTTCACCTTCTTCCATCTTCTGATTTTCCTTTCCCCCTGTTCTCACTTTCATTTTGGTAATGTTTCCACCAAGTAGAAGCAGGTCCCCTGAGCTTTGCTCCCACAAGCTTCACGTTGCTCTCTTCTGGCACATCTTTAAAATAACTCTGAATGCTATCAATTCAGTCCAAGAATTCTTTGGGTTTCATATCACCCTCTGAAATATTCACTTGTACACTTACTCTTTGGAATTTTGTAGAGCACGTGAAATACGATCTTCCCATCTATGAGGCTTTTCATTTTTTCATGCAGGCCTTTCATTTTCAGAACAACTATCATCACCACAGCTGTCAATTTCAGCCTTAAATTGCTCATTTATTTCATTTCTTCGTACTCTAACAAGCTATACATTATGCCCATCATTTTGGCAGCCTCGATTACACATAGCAAGCTGAGTAAATTGTCTAACTTGTTCCTGCAGCTCTCCAAACATCTCAACAGCCATGCACCCTTGCAGCAACAAGATTGAACTTGCTCTGATTCCAATTTGATGCAAATAGGTGTAGAAACAGAACAAGGAATTCATAAATAAAGACTCAGATTTCAAGATATTGTTTTAGCAACCTTTCTTGATTCAAATAACTACTGAATCCTCCAAATAATAAAAGAGATTACTGCTGATTCTACGTACAACAAAAAAAATAGGGCTGTTTTTTGGGACAACAGCAAGTTAATCCTCAGATTAGTACCTGTTTTGGCACTGTTTCAGAACTGTAACAACAGCTTTTTGCTAGCCTCTTGCGCATTTAGTAGTGATGGAGGGATTGGTAGGCACCGCAGGGTTGACTCTTCCAAACCCAAGCCTCTGAAATTACAAAAATACCCCTAGAACCCATATATAACAACACTTGACATAAGCATAAAACTAATTTTATATTGCAGAATTGCATCATCAGGTAAGGGTAATTAAACCAAGTCAAAGGTTAGATTGAGGGTTTCAAAAAATCAACTTGGCTTTATGCCCAGGAGATCATGAAGCTATCTATATATATAGAAGATTAATAAAAAAAATTTAAGGGAAAAGAAGAGGGACTTGCACATGGTCTTTATTGATCTAGAGAAGACCAATTAGGGTGAAACTAGTGCTAGGATTACGTAGAGGATTACAAATGGAGAGTTTAGAGACTTTCCAATTACAACAAGAATGCATCAAAGGTCTGTCTTGAGTCCTTATCTTTTGTGCTTCCGTCATGAATGAACTTACTTGGAATGTGCAAAATCAAGTTCCCTGGTGTATGTTGTTTGCAGATGATGTTTTGTGGATTGATGAAAATATTTGTGGAGTAGAATTTAAGTTGGAATTGCAGAGAGATAGGTTTTAAGGTAATATGTAATCCATAGGGTTAAAATAGTTGGGTAAAATGGAGAAGTGCTTCAGGCATGTTATGCAATCATAAAATATATTGTTAAGATTAAAAGGAATGTTTTAGATGGCTATAAAATGATCTATGCTATTTGGGTGATGCAGCATGCGAGGTGGAAATAGACTCTAGGGTTTGTTGGATTAGAAATCTTGCAACAATGTTCAGTGGAAAAGAGAGATCCTCCTGTGCAGCAACACAGAGATGGATGGGTGAATTCTCAACCCACACTTCCAGATCTCGAGAAAATTCGGAATAAATCAGAACTGGTTAGCAAATGGAAAGGGAAACTTTTGTACTTCCTCCTCATTATTTGGGCTAAGATAAATATAAAATACATAATGGACTTGCGCATTAATTTGCCAGGGAAATGACTATTCTGCATCTTTTTTGACTTCTAGACTCAAAAAGATCTCATAAATACACTTGTGAACTAGACTCATAATGAACTTTGTAAATAAAGTTGGACTTAGGAAATAACACACTTCGACTAGAGATGACACCTAGATAACAATAACTAATAACCATTATTGCAACTAACGAGGAAAAGAGTGAACTATCTTCCGGAAGATGGAAAACATGAAATAATGCTTCCCTGCTGCTGCAGTATTGCATCGTTCCCCCTGGTTAGAAGAAACTTCCCATTGTGAATGCTGCCATCTTTAATGGTTCACATATCTTGGCATCACTCAATACAAGCTCTTCTTTGCTTATCTAAGACTTCCCAATGTCAAGAAATGAAACCTCACAATCCCTCAGAAACCTCACAAGCACTTCTTTTAAATGATAAGTGCTATATGCACGTTTTATAAGTGCTGCCAAACAGTATCTTAGTCTTAGATCATCATCATCTTATTATTATTATTATTATTACTACTACCATATTAACACTACTACTGCTAACTACTATTATTTCTCTTGAATTCATATGCAAATGTGTTAAGTATGGTTTTCAAACCCAGATTGGTCGTGTGGTTTGACTGGGTTGGACTGGGCATAGTCACATGGACACATGGTTTTAAGATTCCAACTGGTGACCAAGTTGGTGAAACCATTGGTCACTGGATTAGAGGACTTGGGAGAAATCGAGAAAAGATATAGCGCGGCACTTCTAGTGCTTTATGTTGATGATATCGTCAACACATGCAATGATTCTAGAAGGATTGCAAATGTGAAATGTTGGTTTCGGAAGCAATTCCAAATCAAGGACCTAGGAAACATTCTGTATTTCCTTTGCATTGAGGTTGCTAGGTGCGACAACGAGTGATTTAGAAATATTTTTTAGATTTGCTTTATCAGATTGGACCGTAGGGGAGCTAAACCAGCTGATAAGACTCCCATGGTCCTAAACAAGAAGGTATTCAAAGATGGCGAACCTAATTTGAAGACCTTCATTAGTATAAGAAATTGGTTGGAAAGCTGATTGATTTTTAACTTGGGGACTCTGTTTGTAGGATCCTTTAGTAGCTCAAAACCTCACCTGGAAAAGGACTGACAAGGGTGCTCTTTGAAATAAAATGGCGAATATCAATGCATTTTCCCTTTTAATTAAATTTGTTACTTTTGAATGCAATTATAGGTGAAAACCATGGAGGTTTTTTTTTTTTTTTTTTTCCTAATCTGTAAAAAAACCAATAAAAGATTTCTTTATTTAAAAAGTTTTAACTTGTCAAGGGAGAATATTAAGAAACTTTCCAAGAGATTACCATTTATACTTATACAACTTCAATTTCCTAACTTCTATATTTTGCTTAAAGCCTTAAAACCTAAGGCTGCCAAAATTTATGCTTGATTTCATGTATAGAAGAATAAAGCAGTCAGCGACTCAGTCATTAATCTACCATGCATTCACTGCCTGACCAGATTCTGATCACAAGGCTTGCTACATGCTTAAGTCATGTTCAATAGGTTTGCACATAAGCTAGGACCTCTGGCTGCAGAGCAAGTCTTGCATGTTGACCTAGACTCAAGTAGTTAGGACACAGCTGCACTATATCTGGTCAGACATGGCTATACATCAGTCTTCTTGTGAATTTATTATATTCTACCTTACCACTTGATTTTGTGCATGGATGTGAAAAGAGTAATATTTTTGGCGTAGTTTCCATTTATAAGAAGGTATACTTGACATGGCTATCATAATGAATAACCAATCTGCTAGTCACTGAATGAGATAATTATCCTGGCTTGAATCATTCTAATAGCATAAATATCTTTGTTTTTGGGCATTTCAACATGCATAAATTCCATTTTGACATACATATGGACTCTATAGTCAAAAACTGTTCATGTGTTGTGAGCAACACTATCATGATTAATGGCATCTAAATTCTTTCTTTTTGTGCACGTGCTTTTGTGCTGGTATTTGTGAACACTAAGCACTATTCATGTTGGTACCTGTTACAGTCTACTTGGACTGTCATACTATTTGCTCTGAAATCTTAGAATGTTTTGTAACTGACAGTTCATCCATCATTTGGTTGATTTTTGCCTCCATTCAGGTCAAGGAACTACCTTCTTGCCCATCGTAGATCTGAAATGCTACGTTTAGGCTGCAAAATTACCTTTATTCTAAAAATATTTTGTTCTTATTCATGCTCAGAATTAAAAATATTTCATTAATCCATAATTGCATTTCTCATAGGGCAAAATAAATCTTCAACCTTTTTGCGCTCCCAAGCCAGAAGACATTGCAACTATATGCTACACAAGTGGTACCACTGGGACACCAAAGGTTGGAAATTTATGGTTTTGAACTTTAATTCTTTGCTTCTGCAATTGAAATGATATCACTATTGTTAGTCAGACACAATGCCATAATTAGTCTCTCTAACTATGGCATGATTTTATATTATTGCTATAAATATTCTGTGATTAGTAGGCTGATTGTAGTTGATATTCTGTAATTAATAGGCTGATTGTAATTGCCTTATTGATGGTTGATTGTAATTGCCTCATTTAGTCTCCTAGATGGCTGTAATTGCTGATTTTCAGCTTTGTAACTGATGTTTCTATTTGCTATATAATACGAGAACCCTCACAGAGAGAGGTATTCAATCCAATTGACATGGTATCAGAGCTTTATCTCAATTAGGGTTGTTCTAATTTTTTTTTTTCTGTTCTTTCCTCTGGGTAGCGGCAATTTCTGGGTTGTCAGCAGTTTCTGATTGTCGGCATTTTTTTGTTCGGTTTCTGGTGGGTGTTAAATTGCTATTCGGCAGTTTCTGTTAGGTTGGGATTGGGCGGTTGATTCTATTTGCTTTAGAATCTTTGGTGGCTGTCAGTGTTCTGTTTCGTCACACAAATCTTTGGTGGTGTTGATCTGTGGTATTGATTTTGTTTGCTTCAGAATCTTTGGTGGCTGTTGGTGTTCTGTTTCATCACACAAATCTTTGGTGGTGTTGATCTTTGGTGTTTGCCGATTCAAGTTTCTGGAGGTCCCACCAAAGGTTGTTGACACGTGAATCAGGTTTTTTTTTTTGTAATTCAATTTTTTGTTGGGTTTTCATCGTGTCTTCTAGAGATTCCTTTGGGGGTTTCATCATGTCTTCTAGTGATTCCTTTGGGGTGTGTTTTACTAGAAAAAATTACTCTGCTTGGGAATTCCAGTTTCGTTTATTTGTTATGGGGAAAGAATTGTGGGGACAGATTGATGGTAGTGATCCAGCTCCTACGGAGCCTAAGGAGTTGGCCAAGTGGAAGGTCAAAGATGCACATGTGATGTCATGGATTTTAAGGTCGGTTGATCTTCTTATTGTGCTCAATTTAAGGGCCTATAAGACTGCGAAGACTATGTGGGAGTACTTGCTAAAGGTTTATCACCAAGATAATACTGCACATTGATTTCAGTTGGAATATGAGATAGCTAGTTACACTCAAGGCAATCTCTCCATTCAGGAGTATTTTTATGGTTTTCAGAATTTATGGGGAGATTTTTATGATGTGGTTTATGCGAAGGTACCTCCTGCATCCATCTCTACTGTCCAAGTTGTTCATGAGCAGAGCAAGAGATCATTTTTTGTTGAAATTGCGCCCTGAATTTGAGGCTACTCACTCAAATTTAATGAATTGAGATCCTTCACTATCTTTGGAGCAGTGCCTTCTCACACAGGCTGAGTTCCAGCAGGATGCTAACCTCAATCCCGTTGCCTATGCAGCCTATGGGAGAGGGAAGGGTAAGGATATGCGCAAGGTCCAATGTTTTGGCTGCAAGGAATATGGTCATATTGCCGCCAACTGTGCAAAGAAAGTGTGCAACTATTGTAAGAAACAAGGCCACTTTATCAGAGAATGTCCCACTCGACCTCCTCATGCCATTGCTTATCAGGCTACAGTGAACACTTCTTCTGCTCCAAGGATGTCCTCAATTTTCATCGTTTGCCACTGGGTCCTCTAGTCTTACCCCTGAAATGGTCCAACAAATGATTATGTTAGCTTTCTCTGCCTTGGGGCTTCAAGGTAATACTTCGGATAAGTCTTGGCTTATTGATTCTGCTACATCCAATCATATGACCAAATCATCTGATGCATTGTGTAATGTTCGTCCATATCATGGTTCGTCGCAAATTTAGGTAGCAAATGAGAGTCATTTAGCTATTAATGAAATAGGAGATATCAATCCTTCATTCAAAGATGTTTATGTATCTCCTGGACTGTCTAATAATCTTATTTCGATTGGCCAGTTAATTGAGAAAAAATGTAATGTCCATTTTTCTCGTGATGGTTGTCTTGTGCAGGATCAGGTGTCGGGGAAGATACTTGCGAAGGGGCCTAAAGCTAGCAGACTCTTTCCATTGCAGTTTTCTATTCCTAGTAGTTTATCTTTGGCTTGTATGATAATTAATACTCTTAGTGAAGTATGGCATAAACGTTTGGGCCATCCAAACTCTGTTGTGTTGTCTCGTATGTTAAATTATGGTTTGTTAGGGCAATAAAGAACATGTTTCTAAACACTTGTCATTTGATTGTTCTGTATGCAAACTTGGTAAGAGTAAGACTCTGTCGTTTCGTTCTTATGGTAGTCGTGCGGCAAAATGCTTTGATATTGTGCATAGTGATGTATGGGGCATTTCTCCTATAATTTCTCATGCTTGATAAAAATATTTTGTGACATTCATAGATGATTTCAGTCGGTATACTTGGGTCTATTTTCTTCTGGCCAAATCTGAGGTCCTATCTGTTTTTTAGAACTTTGTTGCATATATTGAGAACCAATTTTCTACATGTATTAAGATGTTGAGGTCTGATTCTAGTGGAGAGTACATGTCCCACGAGTTTCATGATTATTTACATCACAAGGGGATTGTCTCTCAGTGTTCTTGTCCTCAAACCCTCAGCAAAATGGGGTGGCGGAACGAAAGAACCAACACCTCTTGGATGTTGTTCGCACCTTATTGCTTGAATCATTTGTCCCGTCTAAATTCTGGGTTGAGGCATTATCTACCGCAGTATACTTAATTAATAGACTGCCCTCTTAGATCTTGAATTTTGATTCTTCTTATTAACGTTTGTACCATCAACATCCTAGCTATCTTAATCTGCATATTTTTGGATGTGTTTGCTTCGTTCATTTACCTCATCATGAACGTCACAAACTCTTTGCTCGGTTTGTTAAATGTGCCTTTATAGGTTATAGTATTTCCTACAAAGGTTATGTTTGCTATGATTCTTGTGCTAACAAATTTCGTATATCTCATAATGTTGTTTTCTTTGAGAATCAATGTTTCTTTCCTGCACATGTTGAGTTGTTGTCTGAGATTAGTATTCTACCTTGTTTTGATGAATTGCCATCTCTTCCTGACTGGTTCAAACCCGGACTTGTGTATACTTGACATCGACCAACTCTGCCTCTTCCTGAGACTGACCCTTCATCTGAAACTATTTCGATGACTTCTCCTAAGATTGACATGACATCCGAGACAGGTCCGATCAGTTCTCCTATGCCTCTTGAGGTCCTCGACGATCTACTCGAGTATCACATCCTCCTGATCGGTATGATGATTACCACACTTCTTTAAACACTACTTTGTTGTCTATTTTCATTCCTATATGCTTTTCAGAGGCTGTTAAACATGAATGTTGGCGAAAAGCAATGGATGAGGAACTTCAGGCTCTCTAGGCCAATCATACCTGGGATATTGTTCCTTGCCCCTCTACTGTTAAAGCCATTGGTTGTAAATGGGGTTTCTCGGTTAAGCTTCGTTTTGATGGGACTCTAGACAGGTACAGGGCACTCTTAGTTGCACTTGGAAATAGACAAGAATATAGAGTGGACTATGAGGAGACATTTTTTGCTCGTGTGGCAAAGATGACTACATTGTGTACGATTCTTTCGATTGCTACCTCCCCAAGGCTGGCCACTTCACCAGATGGATGTAAAAAATGCTTTTCTTCATGGTGATCTCAAAGAGGACATTTACACGAGTCCTCCTCCGGGTTTGTTATCTTCTCCGTCTTCCGCGGTATGTAAGTTAAAGTGATCTCTCTATGGCTTAAAACAAGCTCCCTGAGCATGGTTTGAAAAATTTAGGTCTACTTTGCTTCGTCTCTCCTTTGTTCAAAGCCAATATGACTCTTCTTTGTTTTCTGTGCAAGACTCCGACTGGGCTCGTTCTCTTACTTGTATATGTGGATGATATTGTCATTATTGGCACCGACTCCAACTTGATTGATCATCTTAAGCAGAATCTTCAGGATTTTTTTTTCATATAAAAGATCTTGGTCCTCTTACTTATTTTTTGGGTTTGGAAGTGCACACAGATTCTTTAGGTATATTCTTGAATCAAAGCAAATATACCCAGGATTTGATTGGGCTAGCCGGTCTTCAGGATTCGCCTTCGGTGGATACTCCTATGGAGGTCAATGTGAAATATTGAATTGAGGAGGGTGATCTTCTTTCTGATCCCATTGTGTTCCGACAGTTGGTAGGGAGCTTGAACTATTTGACTATTACTCAGCCTGATATTTCCTTTGTGTCCAGTAGGTTAGTCAATTTATGCACTCCCGCCACCTTCATTTAGCTAATGTTCGCTGTATTATTTGATATCTTCGGGAGTCACCTAGTCGTGGGTTGTTCTTTCCAACTGGCTCTCCGCTTCACCTTGCCGCTTATAGTGATGCGGATTGGGCTAGGTGTCCTGATACTCGGCGGCCTGTCACGGGTTGGTGCATGTTTCTTGGCGATTCTTTGATCTTTTGGAAAAGTAAGAAACAAGCTCGTGTTTCTAAATCCTCTACTAAATCCGAATACCGGGCAATGTCTGCTGCATGTTCTGAGATTGTCTGGCTTTGCGGGCTTCTAGCTGAGCTTGGTTTTTCTCAATCTGATTCTCCTCCTCTTCATGCTGATAATCCTAGTGCCATTCAAATAGCTGCTAATCCTGTTTTTCATGAGTGTACAAAGCACATTGAAGTAGACTGTCATTTTATTCGAGAAGCCTTGGACACTCGGATTATATCTTTGCCTCATGTTTTTACTCACCTCTAGATAGCTGACGTCTTCATGAAGGCTATGACACGACAACGCCACCAGTTCCTTGTGGGCAAATTGATGCTTCTAGATTGGCCAACATCAATTTGAGGGGGGGATGTCAATTAGACACGGTGCCATAATTAGTCTCTCTAATTATGGCATGATTTTATATTATTGCTGTAAATATTCTGTGATTAGTAGGCTGATTGTAGTTGATATTCTGTAATTAATAGGCTGATTGTAATTGCCTTATTGATGGTTGATTGTAATTGCCTTATTTAGTCTCCTAGATGGCTGTAATTGCTGATTTTCAGCCTTGTAACTGATGTTTCTATTTGCTATATAATATGAGAACCCTCACAGAGAGAGGTATTCAATACAATTGACAACTATAATGATGTTTCTTCCCATGTTAACTGCATAATGGCTTTTCTTTTTCTTCTTCTTTTGTGCTCTGGACAGGGAGTTGTGTTGACTCATGGGAACTTAATTGCAAGTGTTGCTGGCACGAGTATTTCAATCAAATTTTACCCCACAGACATGTAGTTTTGTACTTAACTTATTACATGATAAACTGCTACCTTTATTATCTCAAAAAGGACTTTCAGTTTTATTATTATTATTATTTTTGCTAGAATTATGTTTTGAATTGTATGTCACTTTCTGACAGTCACATATCCTACCTTCCTTTGGCACACATCTATGAACGAACTAACCTTATTCTGGGAGTATACTACGGCGGTGCTGTTGGTTTCTACCAGGGGGTATGATATTATGTTTTTTAGTTACTCTGGTGTGTTTTTTAGGGCCTTATGGCTACCATTAGCATTAGATTTTTTTTTTTTTTTTTGGTTACATGGTCTTATTAAAGGCTCTAAGTAAAAACTCATGGCCATAAGAATGAGACCAAATTTGTCCAAATAATTTATCAGGTTTCCAATTATGGCTGCCTGAAATCTGTTTGTTGTTCTATTGGACCAATGGATTTGTGAGATCAAGAAATATATCATCTTATGAGTGGAAGTTACCCTCTTCTTTTACCCCTCTGTTTGTCCAATCAAAACTTTTCTTTTTATTAAGAAATTTTGAAACCTTGAACTTCTTCTTTTTTTTCAATTTCATACAACAACAACAAAGTCTTAGTCCTTTTTTAAATTATAGGGAAAAAGAGATCAATCTCGTATGGGATTTGGTAAAAAGATGCGGACCTATGAGTTTGGAAAAAAGACGCGAACCTCCCCAAGATTTTAAAAGTCTCATGGACCTCCTTGGACATTTGACTTCTGGAACACTTACACTTCCTCCTAGGGACTGACAGAAAATTAATGAAGGGGTTATACATGTCCCAAAAATCAAATGCCCAGAGAGGTCTGTGGGATTTTTTTTAACCTTAAAGAGGTCACTTCTTTCTACCAATCCTCAAGGGAAGTTTATGGGATTTTTGAAAGCTCAGGGAGGTCCATGTCTTTCTGCAAAGCCTTGAGTTGGTTCCATGTCTTTTGCCCTTAATTTTATGCAGTGTGTATATGGCGCTCCAACTGTTAAGAGGATGTGGATTTCAATTCAGCTGAATGGTTGGAGAGGATTCATATATGTAGTGGGACTAAGGACTAAAAATTTGATTCCAATAGAAATTTTCATTTCAAAAGAAATTTCAATTTCAATTTCAATTTAAAGGAACAAACAAACTTATAGCAAATTATAGAAATTATGAATGAAATTCTGTGAATGATTCAGGCACAATGAAAAGATCCAAACTTTTCTTGTTTTTTTCCATTATAAATTTAAATATACCGCACCTTCTCCTCAACCAAAAATTTGGGGGGGGGGGGGGGAATAAGGAAAATGATGGTAGGGGAGCTTCCATGGCTAACCATTCCTTTCATAAAAAATAAAAAGCATATTTGATGAATCTAAGATGAAACTGTTAATAAAATCATGAAATATTTATGTTAAACAGCTCATTTATTATGCCAGCTAAAGTTGGATATAAATTATAAAGATTAAAGAGTATAAATCGGGAAAATAGATGTTTAGTGCCAGGTACTCAATGTTTTCGTTGTTGGATGTATGGTAGTATTAAGGTTTAGGTAGATTTAGAGCCATGGAATCGCATAACAGTTGCTGGACATTCAGGTGTCCCTCTAAATCTAGTCTATTAACTGCTAATTGCCAAGTCTGTTCTTCGTGACATATATTTTCAACCGCTTCATTAGGGTCATTTATATTATAAATTTGTTCTCATAAATGCTTATGTGGTGGCACACTTGCTGTTATTTGCAGGACAATTTGAAGTTGTTGGATGATATAGCTGCTCTAAGACCAACAACATTTTGCAGTGTTCCTCGGGTGTACAACAGAATATACGCTGGGTAAAGACACAGGTTACCTTAGCTTAAGTCGATTTACCTAACTGTAATCATTTTGGCCTCCAAGTAGTACCTTAATTGGTTCATTTTGTAGGATTAAAAATGCTGTAAATACTTCAGGAATTTTGAGGAGGAGACTTTTTAATGCTGCGTATAATTCCAAGAAGCAGGCTATAATGAGTGGTATGTGTTTATAAATGTTAGAACACAATATATTATTTTAGGATAGGTGGTGCATATGGTGGTATTTATGTCCTTTGTATCTTTTTTTTATTAATACAATGAGAGCTGGCCTGTAGAGATGCAAATTTCATCCTAGTTTAGCCCGTCACTCATATTTTTCCATTCAACGGTGGTTTCCTCTCTCTCTCTCTCTAGCTCCTATGGTATCAGAGCAAGCTTTGATCCTCCATGTTTGAATTTTTTCATTGTTCTCGAGTACTGGTCATCACTGTTCAGTCACTGTTCATTGCTACTGTTTACAGCTGCTGTTCATTGCTGATGTTCATTGCTCTTTTTGTTAATTCATTCTTTCACAGTCAGTTCATCGCTACTGTTGATCTGAATCAGCTTTCAACAATTTTTTCGGTTTCTGTATCTTCCTCAGTCATCTCTTAAATCTGATGCCCCCTCTTGTTTAAGAGTTGTTTGGGGGAACTAGTTTTCTCGGTTGGGATGTGTATGTCCATTATTGGATGCAATGTGTGGTCACAAGACGTTGCTGAATTTAAAGCAGTTGAATTCTGTTAGTGGTAACTGCTGCTGCTAGTCAATCCATACTTGGGTTGGTTGTGGTGTTTTTAGTTGTGTAAAATTCTGGAATGATCCTTTCCTACATGTACCTGTTTATCTGTTGCCTTTGGGGCTTGATAAGTGTTTGGCTTACTTGTTTCCTGTTCTCTCTTGCATATACATTCAATTATGTCAGGCTGTGCTTTTGTTAGTGGCAAGGCTAATCTTTGCAGCCCTCGGTGATATGTGATTGTCGCAGATCTTCTGGCATTCCGCATGGTTTTCTCCCTGCCTGCCATCCTACTTAGGTTACAGTAGTTTCTGTATTGTGGTGCTGTGTTTTGTTATGGTCATGGTTGCTTGTTGAAGTTTGTGTGCAAAGTGCTGGGTTTTTCTGTTGGCCTTTACAGAGAAAGCTTCTGCTCATACTGTTAAGGTGCAAATCACAGCCATCAAACTAGTTGAGTCCTCAATTTACTTCTTGTGGTCTCAAGCAGTGCAAGTATATATTAATGCAACAGGGAAGTCCACGTATCTCTAGTATTCTCCACCATCTCCAGATTCCAAGGATTAAGAAAGTTGGACGAAGGCGAATGACAAGCTGTTTTGTGGTTGTTGAATAGCATGGAGCTACAATGTGAGGTTTCGTAAAGCTGTCAAAGTTGTAAGGGATGATCTTTGTGAAAAACCTGTGTTTTTGACCTGTATGAGGAGTTTTTAAAATTTGATGAAAAAGGTAGGTCCCTAGTGAGTATTATAGCACTCTCAAGGGTATGTGGGAAGAGCTCAATATCTACCAACCATTTAGAGTTCTAACCTTCAGATGATAAAGAGGCAATATGCGAGTTCTAGGTTGACAAATCTTTGTCTGGGTTGAGACCTGAGCTTCAACCTATCTGTATTGGATTCTTGCTCGTGAATCCATAACATTTATGCATGGACTATATGCTAGAATTCAATAGGCCACCAAGGATGGCTCTCAGCCCTTTTCTTAAGATTCAATTCTTCCCATGAAAGTTCAGCCATGGTTTGCATTGTCTCTAATTGTGGTAAGGGGAGTGTTGGAGGACGAGGCTGCGGTTTGGAAGGTGGTTGTGGTAGACGTAGTGTATCAGGACGAGGATATCATAGTGGCAATTTCTTGCATTTCTACATATTGTGGCAGCGGAAACCCTATTGTTGATTTTTGTTGAGATCTCCATGGGGAAACAGACTTGGGCCTATAAATCTCTTGTCGAGGGTGATTTTATCATTCATACTGCCACACCTGGACACTCCATTGGGGAATTGAGTATTATCTGCAATGTCCTACCACTCAAAACTCAATTTTCTACATATAGGGCTAACTGAGCCCATTCACATACAATCAAGCTTCTTGCCTCTGTCTTCCTCTTAGTTATTGATTTTGGTGCCTCTTCTCACATAACAAATAGTCTTAAACAATTGTTAAATCCCAGTACTTTACGCTCAAAAGCTATTCTTGCTAATGGTTCAGCTACCATAGTTTTTGGTTATGGCCTTCAATGCCTCTTTCATATGTGTTATATGTGCCTAAATTCCCATTGAACTTTTTCCTGTTAATCAATTAAATCATGTAACTGCTCCATAGTTTACTTTTATTGTGTTATTGAGGATCTCTACATGAAGAAGAATTGTGGAGGGTTTGAGAAGGATGACCACACTATCTTTGTTTTGGTGGTGTTAGATCCAATTCCTATCGTATGAATTCTTCAAGTTTTGCTTATGGTGTTTCTTTGGAAGTTGCACACTTATTTTGGCCCCTTAAAACGTTTCATCAATTTTTCTTCATGTTTTCAAGTCTATTTCTCATTTTAAGTGTTTCTGCATGTCAATTAGAAAGTAGGTTATCACTTCTTTGTGTCTAGAGTTGAGTCTCACAGAAAACCATTATTTTCTCTAATTCATTTAGATATTTGGGGTCCAATGCAGAGTCAAGAATTTGAATCATCATTGATATTTGTGTTCCTTGTGGATGTTTTTTGAGTATGACCTAGATCTATTTGTTCAAATAAAGGTCTGGATTTCTTAATGCATCCACTTAATTCTACCAGAAAATAAACACAGTTTGGCATTGGTATTCAAATTTTCGATTTGATAGTGCACTTGAATTAGTTCAAAATGTGCATCAACCATTTTTCTTGGTTAAAGGGATTATTCATCAAACATTGTCTGTACATACTCCTCAACAATATGGAATAGCTAAATGGGAAAATAAAATTTGTTGTGGCATGTTCTTCTTTGTCATATGCATGTTCCAAATTCCAAAAAATTAACAGACAGATGCTCTCCTTATTAATTATTTTCAGATTAAGATGATACCCTCACGTTCTCTAGGGAGTGAATTCCCTTCCCTATCATATACCCAAAGCATCATGTTCCCTGTTTTCCTAGTGTCTATGGGAGCACATGCTTTTTTTTCCATGTTCCACATACTGGTTTGGACAACTTATCTCATGTTTTTAATCGTCTTTGTTGGGTGCTCAAGAATTTAGAAAGTATAAAGATGTTATGATCCCCACACTTGCAGAAATTGTGTCTGTTATGAAACTCGAGACTATTCCACCTAGCTTCACCACAGTTTACTATTGCACAGGCGAATAGAGAGTGAATGATTGTGCAAAGTTACACCTGGTAAATTCCCAGGGAGGGGGTCACAAAGGACCACTTAAGTCCCACTTTCCTAGAAAGAATTTTCCTTAGACATGTAATTAGCACAATATATTACTACAACTATACCCGACAATAGCCAACTACTGAATAGATGAAAGGAAGAACACCAGAATTTAACGAGGTTCGGCTAATTGTGCCTACGTCCTCGGACACTATCTACCAATATTCCTCTATTGCCAAAATATTAAAAAAGGAGAGAGAGAAGAGAGAAGAGAGAAGAGAGAAGAGAGAAGAGAGAATGTGCCTTAGAGAGAAGTAGGCAAGTTTAGGATGGATTTACAAATGGAAGTGATGGGTTTATATAGGTTAGAGAATAACACTATTACAACAACCCATCACTTACCATTGAAAACCAGCCCACCATTGAAGACTTCCATGGCAATCTCAAGTTCAACAATGGTGAGCTTCTAGAAATGAGCCATAATTCAATAAATCTCCACCTTGGCGAAATTCCATCTCTTAAAATCTCTCATGGATTCCATAGTGTCTTCAAACGCGCTTGTGGCGCCAATCTTTCAATTTTCAACAATGTTGATCAAGTTCAAGCAATGTTGAAACTTGACCGTAGTCACCACTTTTGTCATCATATCAATAGGATTCTCAGTGGTTCGAATCTTCTGGATTACTACTTCACCTTCTTCCAGAATTTCTCGAACAAAGTGATATAGAATGTCGATGTGCTTTGTCCTTGAATGATAGACTTAGTTCTTTGCTAGATGGATAGCACTTTGACTATCACAATGCACCTTGATGTGCTTATGTTCAATTCCCAATTCTTTCATCAATCCTTGAAGCCAAATTGCCTCCTTCATAGCCTCTGTGACTGTCATATACTCTACCTCTGTAGTGGACAAAGCAGTTGACTGTAAGGTAGACCTCCAACTAACCAGCGCTTTTGCAAGAGTAAATACATAGCCAGTAGTTGACCATCGCTTATCCAAAACACCAACATAGTCAGAATTATAGTATCCAACAATACTATGACCATCTTGCTTATCTTGCTCAAATATCAGTCCAACATCTACCGTATATAGAATGTATCGTAGAATCCATTTCACAGCTTGTCAATGTTCATTTCCAGGATCATGCATATACCTGCTCACAACTCCAACGACTTGTGAATATCGGGCCTTGTACAGACCATGACATACATCAAGCTACCAACAACACTTGAATACGATACTTTTGACATGTATTCTCATTCTGCTTCAATTTTTGGAGACATAGATGCATTCAGCTTGAAATGAGGAGCAAGCGGAGTACTAACAGGTTTTGACTTCTCATTCATACCAAAACGCTTCAGTACTTTTCTCAAATATTGTTTTTGAGTCAAACAAAGCCTCCCCAATTTCCTATCTCTACTTATCTCCATACGGAGAATCTTATTTGCTTTGCTTAGATCCTTCATCTCAAACTCCCTATTCAACTGAGCCTTCAATTTGTTAATTTCTGTCTGACTCTTGGAGGCTATCAATATATCATCAATATAAAGAAGAAGATATATGTAAGATCTATCTTGTAGCTTGAAAAAATACACACAGTGATCATATTTGCTTCTTCTGTACTTTTGCCCCATCATAAACTTGTCAAATCATTTGTACCACTGCCTTGGGGATTGCTTTAATCCATACAACGATTTTTCAAGTTTGCACACCATATTTTCTTTTCCAGCAACTTTGAAACCTCTTGACTGAGTCATGTAAATTTCCTCTTCCAAGTCTCCATGTAAAAATGCAGTTTTTACATCCAATTGAACTAGTTCCATATCCAATTTTGCTACCAAAGCCAATAAGATTCTAATGGAGGAATGCTTTACTACTGGCGAAAATACCTCATTGTAATCAATTCCCTCCGTTTGTGTGTAGCCTTTAGCTACCAACCTTGCTTTGTAGCGAACACTATTCTTGTCAGGAAATCCATCTTTCTTTGTATATACCCATTTGCACCCAAATGCCTTCTTTCCCTTCGGAAGACTAACAAGCTTCCATGTTCGATTCTTATGAAGGGACTGCATTTCTTCATTCATGGCTCCTCTCCACTTTTCTTCTTCTGAACTTTGAATTGCTTCATTGTAAGTGACAGGAGTATCATTGTTTGCAATTGGAGATGCGTAACCCACCATGTCAACAAAGCGAGTAGGCTTTCTAATTTTTCTCTTTGGCTTACTCAATGCGATAGATTCATGTTGCTGTGGAGGTTCTTGGGTTGAAACCTCTTCTTTAGGCGACTCTTCTTCTACCATAGGAGAGTCTTCATTTTCTAGGAAAACAATTCTTCTATCAAACTCCACCTGTTTTGGAGCACCATCTGTCTGCTTAACACTTTCTGTTGTCACCTTTTTTTTAAAAAGTAGATTCATTAGAGGTAACCTCCCTGTTGAAGATTATCTTCTTTGTTTCTGGATACCAAAGGCAATATCTCTTTACTCCAGAGGTGATTCCCATAAAGATTGCTTCTTAGCCCTCGGATCCAGCTTTGATTCCTTGACATGATAGTAGGCTGGAATCGAATACATGTAAGGAATCATAATCTATAGCAGGCTTTCCAAACCATTTCTCCAATAGTGTTTTACCACAAATAGCAGTAGATGGTAGGCGGATGATGAGGTGGCAGGCATATGTTACAGCCTCAGCCCAAAATTCTCTACCCAACCCAGCATTGGACAACATACACCGAACCTTCTCTATCAATGTTCGATTCATAGGTTCTGCCACTCCATTCTGTTATGATGTACTTCTCACTGTGAAGTGTCGTATAATACCTCCTTCTTTGCTGACTTTAAGAAATGGATCACTTCTATATTCTTCACCATTATCTGCATGGAGGCGCATGATCCTTCTGCTTGTTTGAGTTTCCACCATATTTTTCCATTTGAGGAAGATTCCCAACTCTTCATCCTTAGTTTTCATAGTATACACCCATACTCTTCGAGAAAAATTGTCAACAAAGGTCACATAGTAATGTTTTCCTCCCATTGAAGTTGTCTTGGAAGGTCCCCACACATCAGAGTGAACATAATCCAAAATACCCTTGGTATCATGGATTGCAGTACCAAATTTCACTCTTGTTTGCTTCCCTTTGATGCAGTGTTCACAGAAATCTAGCTTGCAAGTCTTTGTTCCGTTTAATAATCCTTGATTTGTAAGAAGTCTCAAGGATTTTTCACCTGCATGCCCCAAGCGTATATGTCATGACCTGGTTGCTTCTATTTCCTTATCATTAGTAGAAACTGTTGCTGCCGTCCCAATAACTGTACGACCTTGATAGTGATACAAGTTATTATTCTTCCGAATTCCCTTGATTACCATGAGTGCACCAGAGATGATCTTCATGACCCCATTTTCTGCTGTTACTTTGAACCTCTTTGATTCAAGGGTTCCCACAAAAATAAGATTCTTCATCAAACTTGGTACATATCTAACGTCCGTCAATATTTTGATTGATCCATCTTGATTCCTCAAGCGGACTGAACCAATCCCATGTGTGGTAAGAGGGATATCATTTGCTGTGTAGATAACTCCACCTTCTAGTTCTTTAAAATCAAAGAATCAATCCCGATTGGGACACATATGATGGCTCCACCTAGAATCTAGTAGCCATATACTCGAAAAACTAGTTGATGGCGTAACAGCAAGTGAAAGATCTAAGCTTCCATTTTTGTACTCAGTCACATTCGAGACAGCCTTTCCTTTATCAGGTTTGCCTTTATTCTTTAGCTTCGGACAGTCTTTCTTCTAGTGCCCTTTTTCCCGACAAAAGGCACATTCATCTTTGTTTAGTCTGGACCTTGACTTGGATCTCTCTTTCTTTCTTCTATTCTGTCTTTGTGAATGACCTCGAACCACTAGAGCCTCGTTGGCTCCACTTGTGCTTTCAAGTTTGTCCTTCTTCCTCAATTCATAGCTGTACAAAGCAACACAAACCTCGTTAAGAGACACTTTATCCTTTCCATGGAGTAGAGTAATTTCAAGAAACTTAAACTCCTCAAGAAGGGATCCCAACAACATCAAAGCCAGGTCTTCATCTTTAAAAGTCTCATCCAGATTAACTAGATCAGTAACTAACCTATTAAAGTTGGTGATATGATCATTCATAGTGGTACCCGCGACATAAGTGAAGCAAAATAGTCTCTTCTTCATATGGAGTTTGTTCTGAGAGCTTTTCTTCAACAACTTTTCCTCCAGTGCCTTCCACAACTTATTTGCAGAAGTTTCCTTACAGAATGCATACTTCTGCTTTCTTGAAAGACACGATCGAATTGTACCACATGCTAACCGATTGATGGTCCCCCATTCTTTCTTTTCAATATCTTCTGGTTTCTCTTCTTCAATGGCAATGTCTAGACCTTGCTGAAAGAGAGCGTCTAGAACCTCACTTTGCCATATACCAAAATGACTGGTGCCATAAAAAATCTCCACTGCAAATTTGGCATTTATCATAGTAGTTCTTGCTAGAATAGACAAGTTTGATGTGAATTTTTTTGCGCTATCTACCATCTCTGCCATAAATGCTATTTAATAGCTGCCGATGCGGAATGGCAATAGCCCAAGGAAAAATTTTCTGATGTGGAAGATCAGACTAAGCTACAACCATAGAGCATGCTAAGAATAACCTTGGCTCTGATACCAATTGTTGTGAATCTTGGGATTATTCCACCTAGCTTCACCACAGTTTACTATTGCACAGGTAAATAGAGAGTGAATGATTGTGCAAAATTACACCAGGTAAATTCCTAGGGAAGTGGGGGGTCACAACAGACCACTTAAGTCCCACTTTCCTAGACATAATTTTCCTTAGACATGTAATTAACACAATATATTATTATACCCGACAATAGCCAACCACTGAATAGATGAAAGGAAGAACACCAGAATTTAACGACGTTCGGCTAATTGTGCCTACGTCCTCGAATACTATCAACTAATATTCCTCTATTACAGAAATATTACAAAAGGAGAGAGAAAAGAGAGAATGTGCCTAAGAGAGAAGTAGGCAAATTTAGGATGGATTTACAAATGTAAGTGATGAGTTTATATAGGTTAGAGAATAACACTATTACAACAACCCATCACCTACCATTAAAAACTAGCCCACCGTTGAAGACTTCCATGGCAATCTCAAGTTCAACAATGGTGAGCTTCTAGAAATGAGCCATAATTCAACAGTGTCTGATGGCACATTTTTTTTTTTTAGGGGATGCCTTATTTCTCCAATGTCAGGTCTTCCTGGTGTCTATCTCGAGTCCATTGACAATTTTTGGCACCCTCCTGAGTCCCATGTGTTGATTCTCCTCTTCCTACTCTCATTCCTCTAGAGAACACTTCCAATTCTCTTTTCTATCCATAGCTTACTAAGAACATTGAGGGTTTATCAACACCAAAAAGCTGGAGCTGGCATCATTACCACCATTCAGTTGCCTCTTCCTTATCTTTTGGTTACATCATAGAATCTAATGTTGTTGCCTATCATGGTATGTTATTTGTTGCTAAGGAATAGAAATAAGAAAATGTAGTCACTATGTCCAAGGGTGTAAAATGGAATCAACTAGATGTTTCATTGTCATTGAGGACATGTACAGTGGAGCATAATTAGTTTGAGAATGATTGCAAGAAACCTGATCAAATTTCAACCTCAATTGTCTTTTACTTCTTTATGTTAAATATTAATATTAAACCATCATGTTTTTATAGCGGTTGTGACTTATGAATAAACATGCCATGTAGATTTAGAAAATCTCCATGGTTGCGTATTGATGATATTTACTCTAGCGCATTTAGGGAAAAGAAAGTCTCAGAGGTCATACTTACAAAAATAGCATATGTTTGCAACTATACTGATTAGGCAGCAAATAGCCTTACCTTTTTTTTTTTTTTTCTTGCCATGCCGAATAGTTGGAGTAACATTAAGTTATATTGCATTCGAAATTTAGTAATTTTCGCAAAAAATTAAGAAGAGAAACATATGCCTGTCTAGGTAATTGGTGATTAATGCACCTTGGTTGAAATGTTATCATGAAGGAGTTTTATAGAAAGAAAGGAGTTGGGTGATTAATGCATCCTGATTGAAATTTTATCATAAAGGAATTTCGTAGCAAGAAAGGTTAAAATATAGATGCTAAACCTTATCATAAAGGGCAAAGGTGGCACTCTCTCTCTCTTGCCCTCTCTCTGGTTTAAATATATGATTAGTATATAGAAAACTTTAAGGTAGCATTTGGCTCGTGGGATAAAAAATATTCCAGTGGAATGACATTATGAAATCTCATCCCAAGGAATGAAATACGCACTATTATGAATATTTTTGTTTGGTTCTTGTTGTAAGGCTCCCAGAAATATGTGCAACATGCCTATGTTAGTGCGCGATTCAACATGGGAATCCTAGCAAACATTTTAAGAACATTACCACTATATCCTTGACTTTATATAAACAATGAAGCATAATCATATTTTCAGTCCAAAAACTTACTAAGAATATGCACCAAATTAGATCCATGTCCTAAAATTTTCAATCATTATATGTAAAAGGAATTCAACGATGATAATCCAATTAACCAAAATCATGGGGACAATATGGTTTGTAAATATCAACCTATGTTATGTTATTATAAATAATAATAATAATATAAATTTTCTCAAATTTTATTTCTATTGTTATAGTAATTTATTATCATAAATATAATAATAGCATGTAATAATACTATATTATGGGAGCATTAATGTCCAGCCGACCAAAATAATGAGGGCAATTTACTCCCTAAAATTGAATGCTGGTAGGAATCTGATTACCATGAAGCTCACCCATGGGGGAGCATGGGAATGGGATTACCTCCAATCTAGACCCCAAATGGCGCCTGAGTTTGTAGAAATATTGTATTATCCCTCCTCACGTTATTACATCAACACGAAGTCTACATTACCTCTTTGAAGATTAGGTTATTGTTTCATAAATTCCCCTCAAGTTTATGCCCTTTAATGTAGTTAGGGACCATAGGAAGCTGTTACACAAACGACACTCTATGTTAAATGAATAGGACTTCCTAAGTACAAGGCTAACAAACACCAAGATTTTATTAAAATAAAATCATGGGCCAATCTCTTAAACTTCCTACCCGATACGAGTATCATATTTGATTTATCTACATGCCTATAGTTACTAGAAAAAGCTACCATCCTTACATTGTGCATGTTTTGAAGGACAGAATAAGGTGGGAATGATAGCTATTGTATAAGAATATAATATTATGAAAGAAAAGGGCAGTGATGTTCTAAGGCAAATGAACATGCAAAAGTTGGTGTTATTCCAATCATCATGGAATAAGCAAGGAATGACTATTCCCAAATCTCTCAATGAGGAGTGATGCTGTTTCATGTTGGCTGGAATAACACCATCTTTTGCATGCTCATTGGCTTTTGAACGGCTAGGCATTTTTTCTTGTGTATGAAGTTGTATTTATGTACAATAAATATTCCATCTCTGCACTATTTCTATCATTGAACTGTGACTTGAAATGAACATCCCAAAGCATGGTAATCTAAAGTTTTGATTCAAGATTTTCATACTATATAATTTTATTAACAAAGTGGACCGTCATCACATTATAATTTCCATATGGCATACTTTGTTGATAAAAGTGCAGCATTATCACATTATGATTTTCTCTTCAGTCATTATTAATCTACTTCGCTTTTAGATCTTGAAACTGTAAGACATTAATTGCCTCAAATAAAATTATGATCATATTTATTGAGGTAATATGAAAGGTCTTTAATATTAAATATACTAATGTTATCATAATTTACAATAATGATATCTCGTAATATGAGAAGTCTATAATTATGATAAATTATGTATATTAATTAATCACTTGATGGAAGTGATTAATATATAAAGGAGGTTTGGGGTTGGTCCTATCTCAAACTAGAAAGCTTTTTCTAAGATTTCCATCAAATTAAGAAAGAGCACAAGGAAGCGTAAGGTTGTGAGATAGAAACACAGTCTAAGGATATATGCTTGGAGGCTATGGATCAAGGTATGATTTTCTTTTAATGTTTGTTGTGTAAAATTACGAGTTTCGAAGGTCCTTAAAATTAAAATGTATAAATCATGTTTATGTTTAAACTTACATGTAGTATCAGAGCCAAGTTGTAGAAACTCATGATTTTCGATTTTGATTAAAGGTTCATGTTCCGTTAATTTTAGTTCATGAATCAAGGCACAGTAACCTTTTGTTTTTCTAAGGTATAACAATGTAAGTATGGTATGTCTTGGTTAATAAAATCTAACAATGCAGCACGTCTCCAAACTTATTTTATGTGCACTGTGTTTAATTATGTTCTGCCATGATACTTCTTAAAATCTATGTAATAATAATGATGGTGCAGAATGTCTGATGTGATAGTAAATATATATAATGTTAATGTATGCTAATATGAATCTACAAGTATTTTGCCAACATGTTTATGTTACTCACAATATTTTAACATTGTGATGTTATAAAATATTTTGACTTTAATCACCAAAGTGACTAAATCATTAAGTAAAGTACTCATATGTTTGATGCTAGAATGATATAAAATTATTATAAGACATCAATAATCGCCTAAAGGTCGATTAATTGTTCTTATAATATAAGGATAATGTTTTCGTAATATTATTATATATTATTATTTTATCTATTTATCCAAAGATAATAGATACTTATAATGAGTACTTATAATGTTACCAAAGTAATGTTAAAATTTAAAATTTAATTAGCATCATTTTAAAGCTCTTTACATTAGTGTGTTTCCCAAAGGAAAACATTAATATATTTATGTTTGTAATCTTATAAATGTTTCATTCCAAGCATTAAGTGTGTTTAATTCTTGCAGTATCTGTGCCTGGATCGTTACACTTGCATGCTTCATCTGTTCCAATGTTTAATGGGTTGAATTTTGCTGATCGGAGTGAACAAGTTCAATTTCACCTCGGTGTATTGAATTTTGATTTGGCACTCTTAAATGATCAGCCTGCTGCTATTACTGCTATTACTGATTCTAGCAATGCTGAAGAAATAACCTATTATAATAATTGAGAGAGATCAAACATATTAAGTTTGATGTTTATGCGAATGAGTGTTGCAAATAACATTAAGACAACTATTCCCAAAGCTGAAAGTGCCAAAGAGTTTTTAAAGTTTGTGGGAGAGCGTTCCCAAACAGTAGATAAGTCTCTTGCTGGAGCATTAATGGGTATGTTAACCACCATGAAGTTTGATGGTTCACGTACTATGCATGAGCATGTTATTGAAATGATAAATGTTGCAGCAAAATTTAAGACTTTGGGAATGGATGTGAATGAAAATTTTCTTGTTCAGTTCATTTTAAACTCATTACCGACCGAGTATGGAGCTTTTCAAATGAACTATAACACCATGAAAGATAAATGGAATGTGCATGAGTTGCACAGTATGCTAGTTCAAAAGAAAATACGATTGAACAATCAAGGAATTCACTCTATTCGTTATGTGAACAATCAAGGAGTTGAAAAGAAAGTAAAGAAACATGAAAGTGTCAATTGAACATATTAGCACCGATGGTATGATAGCTGATCCTTTGATGAAAGGATTGCCGCCCAAAACATTTATTGGTCATGTTGAAAAGATGGGCATTATTGAATCTTAATGTATGTTGTTTAATTGATACTTGAACTCGATAATGAAAATGTTTCTGTTATTTCTGTTTTCCATTTTTGTATACATAATTGCTATGGAATAATGATAACAGGATTATCTCAATTAAGTCATTAAAGTTGGACCTAATGTATGCCTCTCACTTAAAGATCATCATATGTGGTGGAACTTGTATCTTAGTGCATGGAAGGGACTATGTTAATAAAGATGATATGGAACCGCCATTACTCCTACAAGTTTTCTACATATTGATGATAACTAATGTATGCGCATTATGTTTATATGATCAACTACGTTAAGTAATTTCACTTGAACCAAGTGGGAGAATGTAAAGACATTAATTGCCTCAAATAAAATTATGATCATATTTATTGAGGTAATATGAAAGGTCTTTAATATTAAATATAATAATGTTATCATAATTTACAATAATGATATCTTGGAATATGAGAAGTCTGTAATTATGATAAATTATGTATATTAATTTATCCCTTGATGGAAGTGATTAATATATAAAGGAGGTTTGGGGCTGGTCCTATCTCATCCTAGAAAGCTTGTGCTAAGATTTCCATCAAATTAAGAAAGAGCATAAGGAAGCGTAAGGTTGTGAGATAGAAACACAGTCTAAAGATATATGCTTGGAGGTTATGGATCAAGGTATGATTTTCTTTTAATGTTTGTTGTGTAAAATTACGAGTTTCGAAGGTCCTTAAAAATTAAATATATAAATCATGTTTATGTTTAAACTTACAGAAATACCTCAACATCCTATCTTAAATATCTAAGTGTCGTCTATTCCCCATCCCAAAGCCTCCCCACCCCTTTCAAGGTTTAAACCTAGAGCCTCCTACATGGATATCCCAAGATCAAACTCTCAGGCTGCGTCTGTGGAGACATTTGTGTAACCTTCTTATAAATTCGCTTCAATTAAACCTGCATACTGGAAATATTATTATTTTCATAATCTTTCTTAGCCTACACCATATTCATGAGAGTTGGAGTAAGAACACTCATGAAAAGTATTTCCACTGACCTGACCATGAACACGTTATTGTCAGGACGGAATTCATCATTAATGTGGGACAAATTGGTATTCAATAAAATAAAGGAAAAGATTGGAGGAAGGGTTCGTATTATGACTTCCGGTGCTTCGCCTTTGTCTCCTGATGTCTTGGACTTTCTGAGGGTGTAAGCTATTTTGCTAAAACTATGCTTTTTTTGCAAGTTTGCTCATGGTGACTAATTATCTTTTCTAATGTATCCATTCTTACAGATGTTTTGGCTGTCCAGTAATTGAAGGATATGGAATGACAGAGACTTCTTGTGTTATAAGCAGTATGGATGAGAGTGACAACCTCTGTGGCCATGTTGGGTCTCCTAATCCTGCTTGTGGTGAGCTGTTGTCTTTTGAGTCTGAAAATATTTTCACACCTTTTTTTCATGTAGGAAGCATTTGAAATTGTCCAACAGATACTCTCCATACTATTAGTACTGAGATATAAATAGATTTGTTTAGCCAGAGAATATTCTCCTAAATAGACTCATCTATACAAAATAGATGTTCAACTATGTAGTTGAAATCGAATTGAAGTAGGGGCAGAATCGAAGTGAAGAAATTCTGAGTTCAGACCAAGGGCTGATCCAGAATGAAGCATCCTCCTCAGTGTCATGGATTGGAAGGTGGCTTAATCCGGAAGTTCCTTCATCAGCCCCAAACGGAGGGGGGCGTGAAGCAACTAGTCAACCAACCGAGGTCATGAAGCAGGCAGGGCCTTCCCCAATAGCTCCACCGGGCCCCTCTTCCACTGGCCTGGGGCCTGCTGTTGCCTTGTTCTGCTAAAGATTGAGGATTGATAATTAGTAACTTACATGTAGCCAGCTTCATCACCAGCCACAAGGATGAGAACTCATTTTAGTCATGATGCACCAATAGGAGAAAACTAAAAGATGTTTATGATAATGGTAGCAATCTTAGGAGTGGAGAAGAATAGTACTTGACAAGCAAAATTGTCTCATCTGGGAGATTTTACCTTATTAAACTATTGCAATACACTTATATCGTCTTCTCTCTTTTTGATCCAGGTATAGGCCGTGTATAAAATACCTCTCCTAGATCCTTGAAAAGACATGAGAACTTTGTGCATTGGTTGATATGCTTTTTCCTTTTCTTCTTTTTCCTTAATAAGAGAATAGGGATACAATTCGCAGGAATTTTCTAAAGAACTAAGGTATTTGAAGTTTGATAAGCTCAAAGTTAGATGAAACTAAGTGAAATTTAGGATGCTATGAAATTTTCATTGGGGATTTGAAGCTTGTGGACAATAATGATTGTAATCTAGTTCTATAATTGTTCAATGAGTTTGTAGAGGTCAAAAAAATAAAAATAAAGATAAAGAGCCCTCCAAATGGAGGAAAAGCACCAATATATATATATATATATATATATATATATATATATATATATATATATCAGAATAAACATGATTGTAGAGTTGCATCATCACCATATCAAATATATGAACCTTTTTTTTTCCACATGCCACATTTATAACTTTAAGTTTTCATTCTCATTTTTAAAAGCGCAAGTGCACAAATTTGGAACGTAATATAAAATCACCTTCCAGAAAAATGATGGAATTAAAAATAGACTTGTTTGAAATGCTGTGGTTAAGAACAAAAGGATTTTATTCTTGTTCATTAATATATGTATATATACTTTTTGCTGCCCATCTGGTTCATCCATGTTACAATGTGAAATTGTATGTGATTACAATATGCATGTTGAAGATCCCAAACATAGAATATGTGAGTGATGAATATGAACTAATTTGCAGAGAATAGATTTTGGTTTCTAATTACCAACATTTGTTTTGGGTAATTGATTCTAATATCCAGTATTGTCCTTTGTGTTTGATTTCCCTTGTGCTAAGTTATTTATATATTTGCTTCACAGAAGTAAAGCTTGTGGATGTTCCTGAAATGAATTACACGTCTGAGGATCAGCCTTATCCACGTGGTGAAATCTGTGTCAGGGGTCCCATTGTTTTCCAAGGCTACTATAATGATGAAATTCAAACGTATCAATTTTTATATGTTACTATAATAACAGTGAGGTTGAAAATATGGATTCTGGAGCCTATCTGACCATCCAGTTATTGAACAGGAAAGAAATTATTGACAATGATGGTTGGCTGCATACTGGGGATGTTGGGTTGTGGTTAACTGGCGGGCGTCTTAAAATTATTGACAGGTGAGATCCTATAAACCTTTTCTTCAAATTATTTCAAGGAATCAATACCCATGCTTCTTACTTCCAGTTAAAAGTATCAACAACATGGTTGGTAGTTATTACCCATATTACTGTGATCGAACTTCAACATGTTGAATTTTAGTCTCTCGTGCTAGTTGAACTTTGGTTACTGAGTCTCATTCTGGCTGATCATGTCAACTATGGATAGTATGTTCTGCCAAATTTGAAAAGTGCATAAAAACAACTTAAGGCGTTGTGGACTTTTGCAGGGCCAGCTCATCTCCAATCAGTCTCATGCTCTGTTTCAGACAGTTTGGATTCTTTACTGCTGTTAGATTATACATGACATCTGAAATTGGTCAATGCCAACCGGAAGATAAATCTAATAAATTTTAACCTTCTTGAAAAAATTGAGCCCCAAAAAGGGGAAAAAAATTTGAGTCCCAAAGTGGCAGCTGTTAGATTCAAGTTGGCACTCAGCCTGTTAGATTCCAAGTTATTTTAGGTCTACTACCACCCTTTTTACGACCGCCAACAATAATTAGTTCACTCTTCCTCACCGATGCATTTTCTTTGGCCTACGTTGCAGCTGTTCAAACCAACTCAACCGCCTTCTTTTATCTTATCTTCTACAAGTGCTATGCATAACTTACCATGAATGTGTTCATTCGTTCGTTTATCTTGTAATGTTATATCATTCATCTCCTTGGCATTCTCATTTCAGCAACATTTGCTTTTTGGATATGTTATTTCGTAGTTTCCCAACATTTTGATCCATAATTAGCCTTATAGCCATCTTACAAAACTTTCTTTTTCATTTTAAGGATATTCTATGATGACACAATACGCCTGAAGCACTTCTCCATTTTACTCAACCTGCTTTTGCAGCTTCAGTTTCTCCTTCAACTTACATAATATATCCAAGGTATTGAAATCTACTAGTGCTATTAAGTTCTTGACCATCAAGTTTAATCTTCTCTTTGATATTTCTCCTACTTTGGTTAAAATCAGGTTTCATATATTTTGTCTTATTTTTACTTATCTTAAAACTTCTGGATTCTAAAGCTTTTCTCAGTAATCTAACTTAGATTCTACTCCCTCCCTAGTTTCATCGATACAACCTACACCATGAAATCTCATTTCGGATACTCTTATTAAGTCCATCCATCACCAATGTAAAATGATAAGGGCTCAATGATGGCAATTTATCATAAATTTTTTCTAGGTCAATAAACACCATGTGTAAGTCCCTTTTATTTTCCCTGAACTTTTTCATTAATCTTATCAATAAATGTATAGCTTTTGTTGTTGACCTCCTAGGCATAAAACCAAATGGTCATTTCTAACCTTAGTATTTGTTCAATTGCCCTCTCTCAATGTTTCATTGTAATTTAATTCCACAATAGTTACTACAATTTTGAATATCTCTTTTATATATATATATATATATATATAGGTATAAAGTGTTTTCCCTTCACTAGCATAGCATTTTCTTTGTTCTTATAATTGTGTTAAATAAATTAGTTAATCAAATAATTCTGTTCTCACCTAGGCATTTCCAAAATTCAATTAGGATGCCATTTGTTCCTATAGCTTTTCTATTTTTCATTTTTTTAATGCAATCTTAGCTTCATTTACTGTAGTTTTGTGGATAAATCTTGAATTTTTAGCCTTTTCTTCATTTGTCAATTCTAAGTCTTCTACTTGGTTCCATTAAATATCTTATTGAACTAGCATTGCCATCTTTCTTTTATGTATTCTTCTAAAAACGCTGTCATCCTCATTTTTTATGTATTTGACATTACCAAAGCCTTTGCTTTTTCTTTCTCTAGCTCTAGAAAGTTTAAATACATCTCCTTTCCCTTCTTTTGTACCTAGTCTAGTATATAATCACTATATGCTCTATGCTTGCCCTCACTAATGACCTTTTTTTGCATTTTTTTCTTGCCTCTTTATACTTTTTAAAGTTTTCCACGTTTATATATTTTTATCACATCCTAAACCACGTTCGTTTGCCTTCACAGATTTTTAAACATGCCCCACCACCTAGGGGTGTACAAAAATTACCAAGAAACCAAAAACTGGGCCGGAACTGAACTGAACTAAGTTCCGTTTAGGTTTTTTGGTTCTCAGTTTTGGTTTCAGTTCTTAAGATAAAAATTCAGTTTCGGTTTTGGTTTCCAGACCAAAACCAAACCAAAAAACCGAATTTATTTGTAAATATATACTAATTTTGTATAAAATATATTCATATCCTTATATATTAATTATTTTAATCAAAGTTAATAGCATTTTTAACCAAGATAATTTAAAAATATATAATATATAATTATAAATTACATTTAATAATTAATCCTAGGTGGTGAGGTTCCCTGCATTGTAAACGAGCGATGTGGGGCAAGTCAAGTTCAATGTAAGCAGTAGGCAACAGCTATACCCGCCCCTTAACCGCCTGTGCAGTGTGCACTGCACAATGAGCTACATTGCTTAAAGGCTTTAAGCAAACAAAAAATAAAAACAACAATGTTCTTTGCTTTTGCCTATCAGGGCACGTGAGCTCTGACATATTCTTCTTCTTCTTATCTCTCTATCTCTATCTTCTTGTTTCTTCTATCTCGCACTGGTGAGTTCAGAGAAGGCAGCAATGGCAGCGTCATCGTCTCAGTGGCAGAGCAGCTCGCTGCTCCACTATTGGCGGCCATCAACAAGCTCAAATTTTGTAATCAAAATGACCCATTTAGTGGATCGAAATCCATTTTGTAAACTATTCCATCGTGGCAAAGTGCTGAGCGCTACTGCTGCCTGCCCGGCCAGCCTCCCCTAGTCCCCTTTCAGTATTCCCAGTTACCACTTTGGTTGTGCAAAGGAAGGGAATTGATTTCCCTTTCTATAACTCCTCCCATTCTTTCCTCCATCTTCTGGCGTGGCGTTCTGGGCTTGGGGCTTAAGCCAACTGAAGGCTAGTTGCCTTTGCCCAACTCGTGTGCCTCCTTTCCCATTAAGGCCCATTTAAATAGTTTTAAAATCTAAATCTTGAAAACCAATTTTAACTGAACCAAACTGGGAAACTGACGGTTTGATTTCTAAATTGACTACAGTTCAGTTTCAGTTCATAGAATTTGAAAACCAAACAATTCAGTTCAGTGTTCGGTTTTCCCTCTAACCAAACTGAATAGAAACGATTACAGCCCTACCACTACCAGCTTTCTTTACTGTTCTAGAATCCTCATCTAGATTCACGTAAAACCTCTTTTGCTATCTTTTTAAAATTTTATTATGTCTTCTCCCTTGAGGTTCCACCAACTAGTTCTCTTGAATTGATTTATATTACCATTTCTCTTCCATTTGCGCATATATATAACACTTAAAATCCGTGTTACCTTGATAACTTTAAAATCCTCGCATGATAAATGATCTACCCTCTTAAGAAAAATTCTATTTGACATTTATTCCATCCACTTCGAAGGTTATTAAGCATCCCTCTCTTGACGTGGTAAAGCTTAAGATCGTATGATCTCATTTTTATCTCCCTATCCATATCTTCATGTATCCTCTTAATTCTTATAACCCGTATTGTCCTTTCCAATTTATCCATTCACATACACTCCTATGAATATTTTCTGAGTCCCTCATATTCTTTGTATGGTATTATCCACATTTTCTGAATATTGTGATATTCTACTAAGACTATTTGAGGAGCATGAGCTCTAATAACATTTATTATCTATTTTCCTGGGACTACCTTGATTTTTATGATTCTATCTTCTACTCCTTTAACATCTAGCACGCTATTCTTTGTCTACAATGATTCCTACCCCATTCTTATGCTTTTCTTTCCAGTGTGACACAGTTTAAATCTTAATTTTTTCAATTTCTCTAACTTTTCCCCCTACTCATTTAGATTCTTCGCAGAAGAATATCTTCAGTTTCTTTAAAGCAGGTTATGTTAATTTTTGTTCTAATTATTGTGTCAATTATCTCCAAGTTCCCTTTCCAAGTTGCTAATCTAATTGTAGTCACCAGAGCTTACTTTTTTACCCACCCACGACCAAAATGATGTAGGAACTCTCACATATTTGATATTATGCCCAAGCGCCAAAGCTAACCAAATCCATGCTTCCCCAACACACAACATTATGGAGATTAAAGTTTTGTTGTTACTACATAGTAAGAGCTGCATGAAGTACGAATGCGAAAGCAGTGGAAATACCATGTTACCCTTGAGTGTGTATGTGCGTGTGTTGTTTATTAGTTTCAAGGCTTGTCTGTACATATTGCTTTTAAATATGACAAAAAGAGCTATTGGTAATGCATATTAGTCACAATTGTGTATCTATGTACACATACTTTTGTGAGCATGCACTGTCATCCAATGAATTTAGAACTAACCTTCACTGAATAAATAGGGGGCACAGTTGATACATTCATAGTCATCTGTCTCAGGAAAGGAAAAAAAATAAAAAACTGCAGTTGGGGCAGAATATGTGCCTGCACTTTGCATTCTGGATGCATTGTTGGCAAATTATTAAAAACAAGCTTTTCTGCTAATGCTTAATAGTTATTTCACATGTCATCCCTCAACTTGGTCTAAAATTATCCAAACCTCACATTTTCCTCAAAAAGTTCAGCCAATTTCATTCTCAAACATTTTTTTCCATTGCCATAATTTTTAAAAATGCATTAGAAAACACAACAAAACAGGATCTACGTACCCAGAGTTTTCATAATCTAAGTTCATTATAGGATTAAAAGGCACGTGTAATGTAGGGATTTTCCTCTTCAATTTTTTAATTGTAGAACAGAGAAGTTCTCTTTCCTTTTCTTTTCCCAGATATTAATTCCAATTACCATAAAAACTTGAAAAAAAAATCCAGCCTGCTCTAAGAATTATCCCTTTTTCATTTGATGAGGAATCATCTGATGAAGCATAAACATATAAAGATTATATTCATAACTCTTATCATCATATTAAAAATTTACTTTTGATTTATCAATTATGACAGGAAAAAGAATATTTTCAAGTTGGCACAAGGTGAATATATTGCCCCTGAGAAGATTGAGAATGTGTATGCCAAGTGCAAATTTATTTCTCAGTGTTTTGTATATGGTAAGGAAGTGTTCAATTTTATGCATTTAAAACTGCTGAGCTATTATGTATTTGCTGACTACCATTGGTTTATAGGCGACAGCTTGAATTCCTGCTTGATAGCTATTGTCTGTGTGGACCAAGATGTGTTAAAGGAGTGGGCTGCATCTGAAGGCATCAAGGTGGCTTCTTCGCTCTGTTACTTCATTCACATTGATGTACACATGATATTGATAATCTTTATCTCAGGAACACTGAATCTGAGGAGATTGTGCGGACCCTCATGTTTCAAAGAAGTTGTTGATACATTGATGCTGTGTTTGAGAGCATGGATTTGGGGCCTTGGATTTGGATTTATGTGGATTTATACAAAACTCAATATAATTTTATATTACATTTTGTCCAAATCTACACAAATCCAAGAGTGGTTTTTCATTTCATGGGTGCGAAATGGACTTGCTTAGTTTAAGATACCTGCTTACCCTGATTCTTGGCAGAAAAAATATTTATTTCTCTTAGTTTACATTCCAGGCATATTTATTAGCATTCTTCATATGTTGACCCATGGTTGCTGTACATTTTACTACAATATCCAAAGACTAAAGCTTAATGCTTCACAATTATTGGATTGATCTTTGTGAGGAAAGTTCTTGAACTACAGCAAAACTGCTCAATTCCGCTCCACTAGTTCAAGACATTTTTGTTTATTTATTCAAGAAGCTGGATGTTTGAAACGTTATGAACTAGATAAAAAATCATAAACCTAGGCTTTGTTCCTCTGTGATTCTGATTATTTCAGCACTCTGCATAGATATTTGTCTGTCCATATAGGTCAACATTCCTTGAGAGAGACTTTCTTTACCGTCCCATAATTTTCAAACGCAATGTTGCAGTATCAAGATCTAGGACAACTGTGCAATGATTCAAGAGCAAGGAGAGCTGTTCTTGCTGACATGGATGCTGTTGGAAGAGAAGCTCAGGTAGTCTCTTTAATGGATACATATTCAAGTGGTATGCTGGACCTTTAATTTATTTTTATTTTACCTTTTGTCCCTTCAATACCATGCAGTTGCGCGGTTTTGAATATGCAAAAGCTGTAACGTTAGTGCTTGAACCTTTTTCCATGGAGAATGGCCTTCTCACTCCAACATTCAAGGTAATTTGCAGCATCTTCCCTCATCCAGTCATACAATATCTTTTAGCAGAAAACATTAATGCTCTATCTCATTGCTAAAATTTCGAAAGCAAAAAAAAAAAATAAATAAATAATTGAAGAACCTTATGACTGATTGGATAGGCTGCATTTTTTTTTTTCTTTTTGTTTGCAAAAGAAATTCATTAGATAGATTAAGAATGCACAATCAGGAGAAGAGATATCTACTAAGTAAAATATGATAAACCCCAAAGGAAAAAAAAAAAAAAGTGCAGAGATCAGGTTAGATTGGCTGTATATAATTTCAATTCTATCCAACTTTTAGTTTTTAACAACGAAAGCCTCTCCTGAGTGGAGCAAAAATGAAATTTGGATGTGCATATTTCAAATTCCTTTTTCCTCTTCCTCCTTTCAGATCAAGAGACCTCAAGCAAAGGAGTATTTCGCCAAAGCAATATCAACCATGTATGCAGAGCTTTCTGCATCTGATGTGAAGCTGCAAAAAATGCTGTGAGTGGTCTTTTGGGATCAATCATAAAGGTGGGCTGTGAGTAACAAGCATAAAAGAATGTCATCTATATGTGTAGGTGGTATATAATTGCCTTGATAAAAATCACCGGTGATTATTGTAATTTCGGTTGGTTGGGGTGCCTGCCTGAGCTCCATTTATTGGAGACGACATTGTTTCTTTGTAATGTGTCACAAGCTTTCAAATTTTTGATCAATTTTATCTGAATGTTGAATTCAGAAGGTTTGATTCTTCAAGAAAGCAGGGATGTTGCAATTGTATCTAATTGTTCAAAACATTCCAAAGGTTTGGTAAATGGAAAATGGTTTATAAAATATTTAGTCACCTTATAAGCTTTCATCTACTTCATAGAAATCTTTTGACGACGGGCTTCTGCACTATTCTCAAGGAAAATAAAAACCAGGTAAATGCTTATCATAGAAACAGATTGGAAGCCAAAACTCTTGAACCAAACCTGGCCGTCAAGCCCAAAAGTCCTGTTAGAAACTTAGAATCAGTCTGCAGGACCTTGATTTTGGCAGACATTAGCCAGTTAACTGGTTATGAGCATGTGTAGATATTTTGAATAGGCCTAGTTCATCTCACGGATACGTTATCAGAAACTTGTCTTGGTACAGCAGATGATTTCAAATGACTTGACATTTTTTTTTTCATTAGAACTTGAATTTTTTTTTCATTAGAACTTCTTGAACAAAATCACCATGAAATTTAACAAATTATTAACAAGCAAGAGTATAAGAGAGATGCCCATCTTTGTTTTTTATTTCATTGCCTAGTTATTTATCACGGTTGTGTATTACTATGGGGGAGAGGTTAAACATTGGGATTTTGGCGAAGGATTACAAGATACCGAGGACCTGTATTTTGTTTGGTGATCCATACCATATTTACTATTTTTTGGAAGTGTTTGGCTGGTAAGAAATGCCATCCCATCCCTCATAAGTAGCCTGAAAGCAAATTTCTAAGATGAGTCGTCAATTCAAGTATCTTGGATTTGATTTCTTGTTGATTGTTCACAAGATATTTTAAGTGAATGCTCCACTAATTGTCCCTAAAGAGGCTGATTTAATGTATGGTCTGGCTCCTTTATAAACAAACACATAATAAAGTGTAAAAACCACTTTCCAGATCACAGAGCACCCTTATTCCTACAAGAACTCTTCAATGATGAATTCAAGAAATTTTAAAATCACGCATCAATTTGCCAACCACCAATTACCAGAATAACTGCAACTTGACCCACAAAAGCTTAAATATAATGCATTTCTATAAATTTTCTCATCATATGATTCACTGAATGAGATTATTTACAAGATTTCCAACCATAAATAAACACTAACTAATGTAGTATATTCCGCAACTTGAGACAACCAATTGGGACAGGAGAAATATATTGGAAAGGTAAAAATGAAGCTGGAAATCACTGTTTGGTAACTGGTCTTGTATTGTTCCAGAGCCACTGAAGTGCTGAGCCAGCCAGCAATGGAGAAACCTGTGAGACATTGGATCAGCTATTGTAGTGTTTTTTTCAAGGGGCAAAAAAAAAAAAAAAGTGGAAGTACTTTAAAAGTTCTATAGTGCATATTCAGAAACAAAATATCCAATTCAAGAAAAAGTTATGAGATGGACACAAGACAAACATGTGATTCCAATCAAAACATTGAAGGCGTGTTTCAAAAAAATGAATGCAACTAAAATGAGGATGCTGAGATGGATAAACAGCAAAACATCTCTCTCCATGTCCATGGTCCTTTCTTTAATTCACAAGAGGTCCAATTCATGTTTTTTTTTTGAGGTTTTAGTGAAGTCATTCACTGTGACTAGTCCTAATATGAATCAAATAGTGCTCTGTAGGACTTGAACCTATGGCATCCAGTTTAGAGATCCACAATCTGCATACAGTTAAAAGACAGAAAAGAGTATTATTGTAAAAGCAAGCAAATAATGGCAATGACCAATGAGATGAGAGATATTGTTTTGACAGTAACACCCATGAACATAAATCAAGGGCAACTGGGATAAAGTGGAGGATCACTGTGAGGCTAGGGTGGTTAAAAGACCAAGCATGTAGGCTAGGGTGGTTAAAAGATTCATAATAATTTAACAGAAGAGCAGAAGATAAATTCAGCAAATGGAGAAGAATTCAAGGAGGATGCATTCAACATAGAATAACTGGGTAGAGAGTTGTTATAATTGTTGCTTTAATTCTCATTTTCAATATAGACAAAATAAATAAATGACATATCATATGTGGGGAAATTTTATAGCACAGTTGCATTTATTATGTAATGTATACCCAATTTGGAGGAATATAGGACATGTTTAAAATCTAATCTACTACTGAAGTTGTTCTACAGCTCAATGGTATTAATTAATTAATGTATTACTCAGGTTGTAAAGGTGTTGCCTCTTTGAGGGAGGGAAGCAAGATGGTTCAGCATTTGGAATTGCGGGATCCTGTGAAATAATTAAATTGCTGTTTTTTTTATAAACAAATAAATTTATTCAAAGAGAGAAGAATGTACATCAGAAAAAGAAAAGAGGGTAAAAAAAAGGAAAAAATACTCAAACATATAATTTACCTTCTCCCAAACTTTAGAATGGTACTCATTGAGCCAATCTATCTCCGCAATAGACAGCAAGGATGTGTTAACCATTTTACTCTGCATAACAAAAGCAGCATAATTTTTCAAAAGGTGCAAACAACCAATGCATATATTAATCGCCAAAAATACTGATCTAAGATGTACAACTGAAAACAAATGCACACTAATAAGACAACACATTAAGTGATATATAAGATAAACTTGAAGTCAATTCTATAGGGTTTGTAGCTACCCACATATCACATATTTGAGGGCAAAATAGATTAACCATGAGGCATTGTTCAAAAAATGACATAGCCTCCCTGGACATTTAATATAATGACAATTAAACCCCTTTTACAATGTCAAATGGAAACAAAGCTCAGCTAATGTGCTGCCCTACTTCAAAACTGACATGTAACTTGTGAAAGAATCTGAAGAAATTAACACAGTAGCAAATAATACGTGTATTTTTTAAGGTTTGCATTTTCATATCCAAAGGAGCATCTTTCAATGAGCCCATTTTGCATTGGCAGGTGTCAGTGTTCTTGTTGAAACTCATTCAAGAAAAGTATTGTGAACTTTTTGGCATTAGGGATTCTTCTACTTACCATGTAGGGGATCAAATTTGTTATTAAGACAAATAAACCAAACCATCATGAGAGTCAACTAACTAAGGGTGTAGAAGTAAACCCTGAACATTTTTCTAAACATCAGTGGAGGTATGTGTCTTGGGAAGCTAGTGCATTTTGACCCAAAATCTTTCAGATCGATTTCTCCATGAGAGGCAGCCAGCATGAGAGATCTAACATCTGTAAATTATTTCAACAATCATTTTGATTGGGGATATAATCCACATCCAAAATAAACTATGTGAGGCATTTCAAACAAACTACAACTGAACATCCTAAACCTTGCTTAACAAGAAACATATTAATACAGGATAGCGCTCCCTCGCACAACTACATGCCTTTTTTCTCCTCGCTCATTTTGTTCTCTTTGAGAGGAGGAAAAACATGAAGGAGATGGATTTCCATAAGAGAGCTGAATAATTATACAAACATATAGGAGTATCAATATTATAAAATGTAAACGTACAGCAGAACCAACTTTAATCCAAGAGAAGAATTATAACTACAAACACATAAATTCCAAAACAAGTTAATGAAACCAAAATGAATATGCTCCAAAAGGGTAAAGAACAAACCTTTATAGGCAGAGCATTGTGTTCAATGTCATGATAATTCCTAGCCTATCATAACTAATTAATTCTATATTCCAATTTTTTAACATAACACTAGAGGAATCTAGAACATACAGCCAGCATTGTGAACAGAGAAAATAGCAAGGTCTGTCAATGTTTGGTTTATATCCTGCATTTTACAGCCATTTACTGGTTAGGCATTGTCAGCTAAGCACCATTCTTTAGGTTGGTAATCCATAAAAATAAGCTCGCCACCAAAGACAGGCAGGATACATGGGTTGGTTATCTACCAACATTATTCTGCTTTGCAGCCTCTGAGAGCGGGGATCATTTTTTTTTTTTTTTTTCTTTCTAATATTGATTATCAGCAAGATTGTGGAAGAAATGTGATGTAGGACAAGAAGCAAGACCGTAGGAAGATCCTTGCTGGAGAATAATTAAGAGTTGAGCGAAGGAATTGTTGGGTTTAATTAGTAGTTTACTATGTGTTTAATAAAGCATTATGTGTATTTTGGGGGCTTGTTTGTAGTATTGGTGTATTCTAGGGGTATGTTTGTGGCATTTGTGTATTCTAGGGGTATGCTTGTAATGCTATGTAGTTTTAGGGGTTTATATGTAATTTCATGTGAAGAGGATTTCTTATAAATAGTGTGTGAAATCCATATTGTAGGCAGTTGATGAATTTGAATCATTGATTGAACGTGAGTTTTCCACCTGGTATGTCCTCTCTCCTCCCTTCCCCTTCATCTCTTCTAATTTCTCCATGGCTGCAGAACCTTGATGCTGCCCCAGCATCATTTGGTATTAGAGCCCAACTTCGATCTCCATTCTTCTAATTCAAAACCCCCCCCCGCCCCCAAAATCATCCCCTTCTCGCTTCACTTCTGCCCTGTTCTTCTCCCTCTCTTATTCTTCTTTCCTTCTCTAACTCTCGCTCCCTATCGGCTGCTTCTTCTTCTTTTCTTGCACTCTAGCTTTCAGTCCATCCATTCTCCCTCACTCTTCTTCGCTTCTCTTCTTCTTCCTTTTCTTCTTCTTTCTTTTCTCTGTTCTGTTCTCTCACTCTCCGTTCTGTATTGATCCTCCCTTCTCTGTAATGTTTTTCTCCCTTCTTCTTCTTCTTCTTCTTCTTCCATTATCTCCATTAATCTCTCCTTCTCTGTTACTCTCCCATCTCATCATTTCTGCTATGAAATTTCAGTATTAAAAAAAAAAAAAACCCCCACCGAAAGGCAGAAATTCCAGCCGTGTCCCCATTAGTTCGAACAATACTTTCCAGCCACCATCCTGCAACACTACATACACCATCAACGACATAACACCCCGATGCCCCTTCCCTTACAATTTCATCGCCTTCCGATCACCAGTCTCACATGCCAGCCAAAAGGATTCCAGCTGTCGGCCTTCAAGAATCCCTAGTGTCTTGTGTTTTTCTCATCACAGCAGCACCACCACTGTGCTCCCCACCCACTGACCAGCACTCGCCTGAAGTTTCATCACCAGAATCTTGCAACCAGCATCTCACATGCCCCACACACTGGCAAAGCACGTGAGAAAGTCTCCCAGAGTCTTCTACAATTTCCTGCCTCGCAAGAAATTGCCTATAGGCAAAGATATTTTGAGTTTCTCCATGATAATTTGATCTGCGGCTTGATATTTTGATCGCGGACATAATATATTGCAAGCAAGCACAATAATTTGGCAAGAAACTCTAGAAATTGTCGCTGCCAGCATCAAAAATCAGGTTTTGTTGCTGTAATTTGTGAGTTTTCTTCTTGAATTTGTTTCATTTCAGCAGGGCAATCAATATCAAGGTGAATTAAAGACAGTTTTTGAGAAATTGGGAGCAAGGCTTGAGGGAAATTGTGTTTAAAAGCAGTTGGTGATATGAAGCTGCAGCATATATATATATATATATATACACACATAAATTCAGCAACATATGACAAATTATAGGGCAAAGAAATGCCATTTATCATACCTTGGGCACAATTTCAAGCTCTCCGACACTTTTCTCAAGTGTGGAGAAAAGGTTTGCAAAATCATTATTGATGGAAGATGTCCAATGAATGTGGTTTCTATAAATGGAGTCACTCGAATGCAGCTTCATCCGGAACCTCACCCAGAGCCTCATGTGGTATCTTGGGTTGATAACTCTACTATACATGTTTGCGAGAGATGTTTGGTTCCTATCCAAATGGGTGGTATTTGGCTAAAGTTTGGTGTGATAGCATACCTATAAAGATTGGCCATGTACTCCTTCGTTCTCCTTGGTTGGATGTGTTAGAGGTTACTTATGTCTTTCAGTATTATTATTAAGTTGTTATTATGTTAATTAGTGAGAGTAAGTAAGGGTATTATTGTCATTAGAATGTATGTGATTGTATTATAAATAGAGGGAGAGACCTATCTTCAAGTTAGGTCATTTATTTAATCAGAATCTCAACATGGTACCAAAGCATGATACAACCTAAAACCTATCATACTCAATCATCGCCGAAAAACACCTTCCCATTGCTGCCCTTCTCAGATTCACCTCCACCCTTCATTATTTCAAAAAATCAACCATATAGCCAAAAGCAAAACCCTCTATAGCCAACCCCCAAAAAACCCCATTGCTGGCAAGTGCACAAAGCGCCGCCACACACAAGCCAACTGCCGGTAATGCTGACCCCATGTGCTGGCGCATGGGAGAGTTTCTGGCCACCTTTTTTTTTTTTTTTTCTTTTCTCTGCCATGTTTTGATTCCTTGTCTAGATCATATTATCAAGCTGTTGGGCATGTTTTGCACAAAGATCCAACCTGTTTTGATCATTCACTCGTGGTAATCCGTTAGTTGCATGGTTTTGAATCATGGTAGCGGGTAGTGTAACTTAAAGGTACAAGTGTAACAGGAAGCGGGAGTAGCTGATGTTACATAAGGGGAGCAAGTGTAACAGCTGTGAATATTTTTCAAGCATGCATAATAACCTTGTGCATATTATTAACTAAATTAATTAATAAAAAAAAAATACATTATACACTACATTAATCTATTAGCACATAAGGCATATGAATAATACAAATATAAAATAAATAGAAAAGAAATAAGATCAAAGTTGAAAAATATAGAACATAAATCACGAATTACTAATATTATCAAAATAAAATATTTTCCTAACAAGTTAGTATTTTCAAATTGTTAATTAACGCATCTCTTGTAAGTACGTAAAAAATAAGTAAATTTTGTATCATTATCATCCTTATTATAATCTTTCCCTCTTTTGCCACATAGTATATTGAGAATAATTTATGAAAGGGAAAGGAAAAAAGTGAGAAGAAATAGTAAAAAATAAAATAATTTTTTTTGGTGCAACAGTCATGTAGCGGATAGGTAAAGGCTGCAGCAGCCTTTACATAACAGTCCCGGTGTGTAACGGCCTCCACAGTCGTGATTTTTCTTTTCACCGATTTCGAGGTGTGCAATGGTATCGGTAACCCAAAAAATCATTATGTAACGACGTTATGTAACGGTCATGGCCGTTATTTAAAAACCATGGTTAGTTGCTGTTTGGTGTTCGTAAAGGCTTCTTTGTGAGTTTCTTGGAGCCGTGGCAGTGTTCGTAACTTGAGTTGTGAGGTTGCAGCATTGCTATATCAGTTGGTAAGTCGTTCACCTCATCCATGGTTGTGTCGGTGCTTCACATCATTTGCAATTGTGTTCCAGGTGTGGCTGCTTATTTGTGAGTGTTGGGATGGAGTCTATAAATCCAAAAAACATGTTTCCTTCATCGTTGCCACAGATAACGACTCAAAAGTTGGATGGAAAGAATTATGTTCACTGCTCTAAAGTTGTTCAAGTTTATTTAGCAGGATCAGGAAAATCTGACCACTTGCTACAATTTGATTCTTCTGATAAGAAGAGAAAAGAAGTGTGGATTCAAGAAGATGCATTGATTGTTTCCCTCTTGTCGAATTCAATGGAGCCACAAATTGCACAAATGTACATGCATCTAGATACGTGCAAGGGGATTTGGGATTATGCCAAGCTTGATAGTCTAGTAACACTGAACCTATTTATGATTTATCCTAGGAGTATTTTCATTTACAAGGAGGAGATAGGAGCATTTCAAATTATTTCGGAGAGATGAAACGTATTCATGAGAAGCTTAACGTCGTGCAACCTATAACCACCAATATTCGTGAGACGCAGAAGAAAAAGGAGCATATGACAGTTCTTTGAGTTTTAGCGGGCTTGATACCCGAGCTTGAGGCAGTCCAGTCCCAGAAAATTAGTAGTGCATAGTTGCCATCATTTGTCGATGTTTATTCTTGCGTCCTTCGTGCTCCATTTTGCACACATTCTTCTGCTCTTGCATTTGGCTCTAAGAGGACAACATGTTGTGACACAGGGTGATTCTAGTTCTCTACCAAACAACTGCAGAAGTTATCGCGGTGGTTCCAGTGGTCATGGTGGTAGAGATAGATGCGGTAGAGGCACTCCTGGCAAGTGCACTCATTGTGGATAAGGTAATCATACATTGAGCAGTGTTGGGATCTCCACAGTAGACCTTCACGTGTTACCAATGCAGTCACCACCGACTTCACACCTTTGGGGGCAGCCAATGCAACCAACACCAACTCCACACCTTTGGGGCCAAGTGGGGGGCAACATACTATATCCATGTTAGAGGAAGAATATTCTAAGTTCCAGCAGTACCAAGCATCACAACAAGCTTCTCTTCCATTGCATCTCTTGCCCAAACAGGTAATCCCAAAGCATGCATGTGATCCACTACTTCTTGTCCTAGTCCTTGGGTCATAAACTCCGCTGCCATTGATCATATCATAGGTATACCTAATTTCTTCTCTACTTTTCAGTACCCTGCAAATTTACCTTATGCTACTCTTCTTGATGGATCCACCACCACTATCAAAGGAATTGGAACAGTAAATCCGACTTCTTCTATTTCTCTTCCTTCTATTTTGTATATTCGCAAGTTTCCTTTCAATCTTATGTCCGTTAGCAAGATTACTAAATCCATGAATTGTTCGGTAACATTCTTTTCTGATTCTTTGATTATTCAAGATTTGAAATCAAGGAAGACGATTGGCGGAGGGCCTGAAGCTAGTGGACTTTATCATTTTGAGTCCTTAGCTCCTTCTACTGCCCGCACTGCTGCTGCCACACCTCTCCAAATTTATTGTCCTCTTGGTCATCCTTCACTAGAAAAGTTGAAATATCTTGTTCCTGATTTGAAATTTGTGTCTAGCCTTGACTGTGAGTCTTTTCAGTTCGGAAAGCACCACCGTCTTCCTTTCGCTTCCCGAGTCAATACACGGGCTGCAAGCCCTTTCATGTTAGTCCATTCTCATGTTTGGAGTCCTAGAAGAGTTGTGTCCAAGTTGGATTTTTGGTTCTTTGTAATCTTTGTGGATGATCATTCAAGAATGACTTGGCTATATTTAATAAAAGATCATTCCGAGTTATTTCATATATTTGTGCCATCTGTTCTGAAATAAAGACTCAATTTAGTTTGCTAGTTCAAATATTTTGAAGTGATAATGCTAAAGAGTATTTCAATTCACAATTCACTAATTATATGACCTAGTTTGGTATTGTCCATCAATCATCCTATGCCCACACTTCTTAATGAAATGGGGTTGAAGAGAGCAAAAATATACATATCCTTTAAATCACTCACACCTTACTTTACCAAATGGATGTACCCAAAGTATTTTGGAGTGATATCGTACTTACTGCTTGCTATCTGATCAACAAGATGTCATGCTCTATTCTTAGTGGTAAAATTACCTACTCCATTCTCTTTCCTAATTCACCCTTATTCTCTCTCCCTCCTCATATATACGGGTGTGTATCCATTGTTCATCTACTAACTCTTGGGGTGGATAAATTGGATCCTTGTCTTATAAAATGCATCTTTTTTGGCTACTAATATGCGTAAAAGGGATATCGTTGTTATAGTCTTGTGTCGCATCCCTTTTGTGTTCTTGCAAATGTCACCTTCTTTAGGTTTACACCTTACACACCCAGTCCCTAAGTGCTTCTGAGCTCAATGAGTCTCTTCCCCTGCCTAATCTTCTAGATTCTAGTTTGTTTTCCTTGCCCAATCAACGATCTAAGTCTCCATGAAGTTCCAGTCCTTCTTAGCCTCACGTGTAGTGCTGCCAGCTACAAAATAAATTGGAGCATATTCCAACATGTAAGTCGTTAGTATACCATGGATTAATTATTAAAGAACAAGAACTACCGGTCTATTGCTTTTTAGAATCATTATTTACCATATTACTTTAAACTTTTTGCAGCTTCATAGCAAAAGGAGAAATAGGCAATCCTAGCAACGCTTGAATGATTTGGTATTTGTGAAATATAATCGAACTCTGAGGCGTCAATACGAAAAACACAACACCATTGATCTCATCCTCCTAAAGGACATTGATAATAGTAATGAGTGGTTGATTGGTAGGATGGATGGCGATTCCGATGAGGATGATGAACTTGTGTTTGAAGATGATATTTTGACTTGGGATTCTGTTGCTAGAGCTGCTGGACTAAATAACCCCCCGCATCACACTAGATCAAGAATAGGTGCAAATATGCCATCATCGTCTAGAGGAAGAGGACGAGCTTCATCTAGCAGTGCAACTAGTGCTAGGGTCCGGACCACAATATTGGAACTTGTAGATGAGGATGAAATCCAAGTGGATAGTACAGAGGAGACGGAAGAGGAAAAAGATGTTGGAGAAAACAATTCTGATGATGAAGAGGAGGACGATGGTATCTTCACGGACTTAGTTGATGATGAGTGATGATTGATGATTGAGGAGGATTTTTAGATTTTATACTTTGAAATCTTTTATTGTACTCTTTTCTTTTGATGTTGAACTATGTTGAATTGTTGATGCTTTTGGGCTTCGTCTTGGCAATTTTATTAAATTTCCAATTTTGTTATTGAATGTTTTGGCATTTTAAATTCTAATATTACTAGATATTCATATGTTCATATATCAATTACCCCAAATAGACATTTTACACCATTTTAATAATTGTACACCTCACCTTCGTGAGGCACGCGCCTTTGCCTCGTGCCTTGCGCCTTAGCTTCAAAGACCCTTTGCGCCTCAGCTCGCCTTGCGCCTCTGATTACTATGGTATTCACAATGGCAACTTCAAGGAAGAGAGTCCCCTCTAGCTTCTACTACCACACCTTTGGTTTCCTCATCTGATGATCATGTTTCCCATGATGTTGATCCTTCCATTGCTATCTAGAAAGGTAAACGCACATGTACCCAACATCCCATTTCCAACTATGTTTGTTATAACTTCTTATCACCCTCCTATTATTGTTTTGTTACTGCTCTATCATCTACTACACTTCCTAAATCTGTTTTGGAAGCCTTAGCCTACCCTAGGTGGAGGAATGCTACGGTTGAAGAGATGCATCCTTTATAGGACAATGGCACTTGGGATTTGGTATCTCTTCCTCCTGACAAGTCAGTGGTTGGTTGTCATTGGGTATACACTGTGAAAGTCAACCTTTATGGTTCTACGGCTCGTTTGAAGGCCCATCTTGTTGCTAAAAGGTATACTCCAGTGTATGATTTGGATTATTCTAACACTTTTTCTCCAGTTTCCAAACTTACATCAGTACATTTGTTCATCTCCTTGGCTACTACTTGTCACTAGCCTTCACATTAGTTCGATGAGAAGAATGTTCTTGCATGGTGATCTTGAGGAGGAGGTCTATATAAAGCAACCACATGCATTTGTTGCTCAAGGCAAATCAAGCTCAGTGTGTCGGCTCAAAAAGGCACTATATTGTTTAAAATAGTCTCCTAGAGCATGGTTTAGTCATTTCAGTGTTGTAGTACCTGACTTTGGTCTTTGACGATGTGTAGTGGATCATTTTGTGTTCTATCATTATACTTCATCAAGTAGGATCCTTCTTGTTGTGTATGTGGATGGTATTGTTATAACAGGTGATGATAATAAACGTATTCAAAGTCTCAACCTTTTTCTACAAACTAAGTTTCAAATCAAAGATTTGGGACCGTTGAAATACTTCTTGGGAATAGAAGTATCTAGATCTCATATGGGAACTACTTTGTCATAGAGGAAGTATGTTCATGATCTGTTGGATGAAATTGGATTTTTGGGATCCAAACCGGCTGTTACACCCATGGATCCTAACAACAAGTTAGTGCCAGATATGGGTTATTTGTTGTCTAATCCTGGGCAATACCCGAGTCTTGTTGTAAAGTTGAATTATCTCACAGTCATTCGGTCGGAAAAGTCTTTTGCAACAAGTGTTGTGAGTCAATTTCTAGATTCTCCAAGGACAAATCATCGGGACGCAATCATTTGCATCTTGAAGTATCTCAAAGGTGCACCTTGGAGAGGTCTTTTATATCATGAACAGGGTCACACTTATATTTATGGATACACGGATGTAGATTGGGTTGGGTCGCCTTTCGACTGAAGATCCACTACAAGGTATTGTATCTTGGTTGGTGGTAATTTGGTTTCTTGGATGAGTAAGAAACAAACTATAGTGGCCAGGTCAAGTGTTGAATCAGAATATAAAGCTATGGCTCACACTACTTATGAGATTGTCTAGTTGAATAACATGTTCAAAAAATTGAGTTTTTCACATTCTTAGCCTATGAATTTGATGTGTAATAATCAAGTTGCTTGTCATATTGCCTCCAACCTGGTCTTTCATGAGCAGACGAAACACATTGAAGTTGATTGCCATTTTTTTCGGGAGAAACTTGTGCAGAAGCTCATTACTACTGCTTATTTGAAGTATGATATGCAGCTTGCTGATTTGTTTACCAAAGCTTTGAGGGGTGCTTGTGTTAAATTTATTTGTAACTAGATAGGAGCATGCGATATTTATGCTCTAGCTTGAGGGGGAGTGTTAGAGGTTATTTATGTCTTTTAGTATTATTATTAAGTTTGTAAGAATGTTAATTAATGGGAGTTGGTAAGGGTATTATTGTCATTAGAATGTATTTGATTTGTATTATAAATAGAGGAAGAGACATATGTTCAAGTTAGGTCATTCATTTAATCAAAATATCAAAAAGATGATTTGGGTGTGACTCAAGGACATGAAAACACATATGTCTTACACTATAATAGAAGAAAGTCATTTTGAAGTCTGCTCCACCAACCAACCAAGATAAAGAATATGAGATTATTGATCATGTCAAAGTTACTCAAGTTGAAGACACTACAAGCAAGGCAATGAATGTGTTTGAAGACATCCAAAGTCTTTCAAACATTCCTGTTGTAGAGTTTGCCACCCCCGATTAGTTCATTGATGCTAATTCTCAAGTCAAGTTTATGGTGCTGCCAATGGAACATGGTTTCTTGTCTCACTCAAGTGCTGGCTTTTGAAGAGTCCAAGTTTGCTTCTCCCTTTTGATCCTCCGAACATTTCAAAATTCAAGGCTAAATGTTTTCTAACCGGGGGGAGGGGAGTTGATGTAGGACAAGGAGAAAGACCGTGGGAAGATCCTTGCTAGAGAATAATTAAGAAGAGTTGGGTCAAGGAATTGTTGGGTTTAATTAGTAGTTTATTATGTGTTTAGTTTAATTTGTATAGTATTATGTGTATTTTGAGAGCTTGTTTGTAGTATTTGTGTATTCTAGGGGTATGTTCGTAATGCTATGTAGTTTTAGGGGTTTATATGTAATTTCATGTGAAGAGGCTTATAAATAGTGTGTGAAAGCCATATTGTAGGTAGTTGTAAATGAATTTGAATTGTTGATTGGACATGGATTATCCCCCTGGTATCTCCTCTCTCTCCTCCCTTCCCCTTCCTTCCTCTCTTCTAATTTCTCCATGGCTGCAGAACCTTGATGCTGCCCCTGCATCAAACTGTCTTGCCTTTTACTGCATTAACGAAAGAGTTGGAGCATGGAGATCAGTCATGCTAAGGAGTCAGCTCTGAAGGCCTTGTTTCTGAAGACTGTTTGGAAGACTGATTTACAGCATCTCGATGGAAAAGAAAGGATGTTCTCTTCTTCAACCAGAACTGAAGAATATTTGCTTGAAGGGAGTAGATCAGTAATTAGAGTCCAAGTTCATTATTTAGATGTTGTGAACTCCAGCAATAAAAGATTATTGCTGTAATTAGAATCAGGGCTTATGGTTTATTAGATATTGTGAACTCTACAAATATAAATTGCTGTTTTGTTTTATTTGGACCAATAAATTGGATTTTCTTGTAAAAAAAAAAAAAAACTAGGTGAATATGACCTCAATTCCAAATCTCCAAAGCATAAGCAAATAGCACATTCTGTTCATGACTTTTATTGGCTAGCAAATGTTTATCTCAAAATTGGTTTCAGCATCTGTAGATATACTAGAACAGAAATTATCAAGCCGCCTCATTAAAATAGTATTCTTTGCATAGAAGTTATGCAGTAACAAGCATTCGCTATAATACCTGAATGGGAACAAAAGTCAGCTTCTCAAATCCTAAATATCGCTTTCCTCCAAATCGATTTGGGGTGACAACCTCTTTCACACAAAGTAGATTCTGCATGAAAAGATGACTCATATTACAGTAAACCAATGAAAATTGAAAGACATAAAATACTGAATTTTTTCCATGTAGTAGGAGGACAAACACACAAAAAAAAAATAATGTCTATGCATCAGACTGGTCCACAATATTTGCATATATGAAAATTTTCAAAACAGTCAGCAATATTTGCATTTCCTTCAGCTCACTGCTACAATACCTTTTTTTCTAAATAAGCAAAGAGAAAACCTTTAGTTAGAGCACCAAGGGGGTGCAGCCCTATGACAAAAGAAGAAATTACAAGGATATAGCATCAACAAAATCATTCCCAGCCTGACTATTGATTAAATGCTGCCAACTAAATCAAAATTAAAATGTTTTGAGCAATTTATCCTCTACATTTCTGACAGCAATATCAACTCCTTCAAAAACCCCACAATTTCTCTCTCCATCATCTAAAAAATAGTTAACAGGGATTAGCTCTACAATTTTCTTTCTTTGTGAGCCTTAAAGTCCCTCCAACCCCACAAATCCCCCAAGACAGATCCTGCTACCATCCATAGAATTCCCATCATAGCCAAAGCACTATCCCGCAGCTTTTTTCAACTGCAACCAACCAAAGGATGATGCACTGAACCAGCCTCACTCTTACATAGGAAGCATCTATCACCATGTTAAGACTTGACATACATTGTTGGCCCACAACCTAACAGCTTTAGGTTTTAGATAAAGTGATTGTCTAACATAGTATCAAAGCTAGTTATGAGGAGTAGGAGTATAAGTGAGTCAAACTTTATTCGCAAGCTACTCAGACTCAACTTGTTCCCTAACTCGACTAGACTTGATTCTACTCGAGTTTCGAGTCGAGTTCAGGCTACTCAAATATTTTAGCGAGTCAAGTTCTAGCTCAGTAATAGTATTCGAGTCGAGTTTCAAGTCTAATTGAGCTTTTTAATTTTACTATTTTCATATTATATATGCTATATAATATATTTTTTTTATAAATGTGTATTATATATATTAATTTGTATTTAATATTAATTTATAATCAAGTCGAACTTGAGTTTTATGAACTTGTAACTGAGTCGAGTTTGAGTTTAACACTTTTGAAATTGATCAAGTTCGAGTTGAGTTTCAAGATAAACATTTTTGAGTCGAGTCGAGTTCAAATATTTTATTATGTCAACTCGACTCAGCCCAAATACACCCCTAACCAGGATGTCCTGGGTTCTAGTTTCATTGCCCGCATCTAGTGTGCGGTGTTTAAAAAGTTATAGTATTCCCTATAAAGGTTCTTATTTATCCTGTTTTTATCTCCCCGTGTGCTGTTGAGCTGCACATACCGGGGAGTGTTAAGGCTTCATATACATTGTTGGCCCATAACCTAACAGTTTAAAGTGTTGTCTCTCACACCATAACCATGCCCCCTTGTGCAGGTTCTCAAGCATCAATCTTAATCCATATAGTCTCCCAAGCAAAAGCAAACTTCTTTAGGGGGAGCACTAGTGTTCCAAATGGCCTCCAAGAAATAAATGTTTTTGGCCCTTCTCAATAAGGGAACATCCTAAATTACCCATCTGTAATATGCATACAAGAATCAGAGCATTCCAATCTCAAGTCTACATAAAAAATCTGGAAATTGCCTCTTCAAAGGGGAATTCCAACACCAGCTATCATCCTTCACCTCACCCCCCTTCCCCCCACCCACCCTAAACCACCCAAAAAAGAAAGGAAATGTCATGGTGAAGCTGTTGGGCCCTGAAGCCTCAACGCTGCTACAGTCTTTTAAAGCCGCCACCACCACATCATCATCAAGGATCTCACGACTCTCCACGCAGCTGACCATAGAATCCACTATTTTTTCAAAGTCTATGCCTTCTGCTGAAGGTCTTTGGTCCACTGGCTGTGTGTAGAATTTCTGTAAAAGTTGCATATAGCATTGTTGGCCCATAACCTAACAGTTTAAAGTATTGTCTCTCACACCATAACCATGCCCCCTTGTGCAGGTTCTCAAGCATCAATCTTAATCCATATAGTCTCCCAAGCAAAAGCAAACTTCTTTAGGGGGAGCACTAGTCTTCCAAATGGCCTCAAGGAAATAAATGTTTTATGCCCTTCTCAATAAGGGAACATCCTAAATTACCCGTCTGTAATATGCATACAAGAATCAGAGCATTCCAATCTCGAGTCTACATAAAAAATCTGGAAATTGCCTCTTCAAAGGGGAATCCCCACACCAGCCCCCACCCCCCACCCCCCCTAAACCACGCAAAAAAGAAAGGAAATGTCATGGTGAAGCTGTTGGGCCCTGAAGCCTCATCGCTGCTACAGTCTTTTAAAGCCGCCACTACCACATCATCATCAAGGATCTCACGACTCTCCATGCAGCTGACCATAGAATCCACTATTTTTTCGAAGTCTATGCCTTCTGCTGAAGGTCTTTGGTCCACTGGTTGTGTGTAGAATTTCTGTAAAAGTTGCATATAGCATTCTCTTCGGTCCACCAGATCTGTGCAGAACTTTCTGTGAAAGTTGCATATAGCATCCTTCACCTTCTCTTCCTCATAATAAATTATATGTTCCACCTCCACCTTTCTAAACAGTTCTACCTTTTGTGAAAGTTTGCAACCGTTAGAAGACCACTTTACCCAAAATCTTAAGCTGTTAGGTTGTGGACCAACAACATATATCAGCCCTTAACACTCTCCCGCACATGGAGAGATAAACAAACATTAAACAAAACCCTTTACAGGGAATATAATAAATTTTTAAACATCATATAATAAATGTGAGCAACAAGACTAGAACCCAAGACCTCTTGGTAACCAGCTCTAATACTATGTTAGATTACAACTTTACCTAAAAGCTTAAGCTGTTAGGTTGTGGGCCAACAATATATATCAGGCCTCAACAGAAACTCAATGAAAAAATTGTGTTTTTATCCCCCTTTTTTAGCCAAAGAGCTCTTTTTTGTCTCCAAGAGATTTCCTCCATCCCAATCACACTAGAAAGCTGTTTCTACACACACACACACACAAGAGAATCTTCTCTATTTAGTGAAAACCGACCCCTCCACAGCTTCTTTACTATCCCCCTCATAGGCTCTCCTTCATGACATTCCAATCCCTAAATACCTCTTGATTCCAGTTCTTAGTTTCTGTATTCAAACTCTCAATTTGTTGTGCTCACCACATAACCACTCCTCTGGGAGTGTATCGTTGGGCCGTATACAGAAGTAAACCACCAATCCCCAACCCCCATGATCTCAAGTACTACGGACAAGGAGAAGGAACCTAAAACATATTCCTTACAAGACATAACCCTCCCAAGCCACACACTGCCCCCCTGAAGCCCCAAAAGAAGGCAGAGATACCCAATCCTTAAAACTAGTATCCCAAATGGTCCTAAAAGCAAAGGAATCAAACCTCACCTAATTTAGACTCTTGTAAAAACAAAATGTCAGGGTTCACTCTATTCACCAGGTCTCTAACAACTCTTCTATTGTCTAACCTCCCCTAGACCTCTAACGTTCAAGGATAAAATCTTCATTTGGTAACACTATCAGCTCCCAAGCACCTGCCCCTTTTCTCATAGTTCATTGAGGCCGCTAATCTAACTAATTCTCTACTCAACTTATTAGCTCTTTTTCTATCCTCTATCCCCTCCTTCGTAAGTTGGGCCAAATCCTCAGAGGGAACTGCAAAGGAGAAACTCAAATCATCACTTCTTGGGCCACTTGGTTTTCTCTCTTATCCCCCAATAGATCAACAACATTTTGGTTTCCCTCAGATCCTAATTCTTTATGGCATTTCAGTAAATCGAAGTTAATATGGGAAGACACAAACTTAGAATGGTTACCGGTGGGAGTTGTAGAGTCCCCACGCTCACTCCTGGATCATTGCTTCTTCAAATCCTTATTTGATGAATTGGCATTTAGAAGGGGAGTAGAAGGTTCAGATTTTTTGGAAGAATTAGAATATTTAGTAGCTGTGGATAGGTTGATTCCTTACAAGTCCTGGCAGTATCCGAACCTTGAATTCTCGAACCCAATTCAAGGCAGCGATCTGCTAAAGAATGAGACCCTGAATTTAAGCCAACATCAACTTCTCCATCCTCCCAGTGGTTCTTGCAATCCACTTTGTCTCTTTCTTCAACTTCTCTCCTCAATTTATCAATTAACAGTTCATCAGCTTCAAGATCAAAAAAGGAAGTTGACTCCTTCCCATCTTCCGTGAACTCAAACAAGTCGTCTTTTTATTCCAAGAGTCAGTAACCTCTTTTCCTTTTAATTTTTCACAAAAACCTTCCTCTTCTATCTTTGTCTTCACTTGTTTGCATGCTCCTAAAAGTCTTTTTAAGACTATTGACCATTTCTCAGACACAATCGGAGCCTCTTCCATCTCACTGTCTAGCACCTCTTTTGCCATGTTTCTATTTATCCCACTTGCCTCTTGTTCTCTCCTTTCTTCTTCGTCATTTTGTAATTCCTTTAACTGAACCATTGATCACTTTTCCTTTTCATTTTTAAAGACCCAAAAAGAATGATTCACATGAAGAGGAGGGCCACTGTCCACTTAAGTGTACAAAGGCCTGAATACCTCCCAACCAAACAAAACTATGATCTGTCTCAATTTCCATTTCCACTTCTTTTATCCCTGTTTTCAGCACTTGACAGTAGGTTGCACCCCAATTGTTGGGATTAGATTTTTCTTAGGCCCACTAAAATTATTCACTCTGGACCAATTAAAGTTGGACATGCCACAATTATTCTATCGGTCCTTTTAACACCTTTGTCTACTGAACTTGCCCCAAAAATATCTTCCCCTGTAATTACGCGTATTATAGTAATTATATCCAGAATTCCAGCACTGAAATAACCTTCCCCTGTAATTACACATGTTAACCCAGAATTCCAGCACTGAGATCTCTCAAAACTCCCCCTATTCAAGGTATTATGAATCTGTCCCTGAATAGATTCATTCTTTTGTCTCCTTTCTCAATTACCATCACCAGAGTTTCTCCCTCTCCGCTGATCTTTGCCAGAAAACCCCTCTCCTGTCTGGTTTGTAGCCCCCCCAAACCACTATCTGACTGCTTGTTCCCGCTAAGCCTCTGATTGGTGTGCCCAACCTTTGGTCATATATTTGTTGAACCACAGTCCAAACAGCACACAATATCAGCCCCTCACAATTCAAACTTACGTTTTTCTTTTCTTTTGAGAACTTTGATTATTGAAAAATCTTATCCATCCCCCTACCTCCCTCCCTTCTAGTATGCACACCATCCATATCACACCTTGGTTTGAGATCCTTTCCAAGGATAAGAACTAGGGGTGTGCAATCGCTCAGTTCAGCCAGTTTGGCCAATTAACCGAATTTTTTCGATTAACCCCACCCCATATCTAGAATGAGATAGCTTCTTGTGGAAATAATTCTCATTAATCGTAACATAGGCACAAGTCTATATAAATAGATGTACAACAGAAGAATAGAACGAAAGAACCAAAGAGCTAACTTCTAAGGAAACTAAATATTCTAGGCTATTCACACATTTACAGCCAAGATTCTCTTAGAAAAATAGGAAAGTTGACTAAACAGATTTGAAACTTTCCAACACTCCCCCTCAAGCTGGCTTGAGGATATCTTCCATGGCCAGCTTGCTAATGAAGTTTTCAAATTGTTTCTTCGGCAGTCCCTTTGTCAATATGTCTGCTCCTTGCTCAGTTGTCGAGATATACGGCAGACAAATTACTCCCTCATCTATTTTCTCCTTGATAAAATGCTTGTCTACCTCCACATGTTTAGTTTTATCATGAAGAACTGGATTGCGAGCAATAGCTATTGCAGCTTTATTGTCACAATACAGTTTCATTGGTAGTGAATTAGTAATCTTTAATTCTTCCAGCAACCTTTTGATCCATAGTGCTTCACAAATTCCATGCGCAACAGCCCTAAATTCTACCTCTGCACAACTCCTTGTCACCACATTTTGTTTCTTATTATGCCATGTTACTAGGTTTCCTCCAACAAAGGTGCAATAGCCAGAAGTTGATCTTCTATCAGTGATACTTCCAGTCTAATCTGCATTAGTGTATACTTCAACCTGTAAAGTCCCATGTCCTCCAAATAATAAACCTTTACTTGGAGTCCCTTTTAGGTACCTTAGAATCCTATACACAACATCAAAATGCTTGGGTCCTGGTGAGTGCATAAATTGACTTACCATGCTTGTTGCAAAGGCTATGTCAAGACGTGTATGAGAGAAATAAAGGAGTTTGCCTACCAATCTTTGGTATTGCTCTCTGTTGATCACTTCTTCAACCTTAGCTGGTTGGAGTTTTATGTTCAGCTCTATAGGTGCTTCTGCTGCTTTGCACCCTAGCAGACCTATTTCTCCAAGTAAATCAAGCACATACTTGTGTTGGGAAACAAAAATTCCTATTCTTTGACCTAGCAAATTCCATACCAAGAAAATACTTCAAGTTGCCTAAGTCTTTGATCTCAAATTCCTGAGCAAGGATCTTCTCTAACCTCTCTAGCTCATTGCTATCATCACATGTCAGAATTATATCATCTACATAGACAATAAGGATAGCCATTTTACCTTCACTTGTGTGTCTATAGAACATAGTATGATCGGCTTGACCTTGGCGATAGCCATGACTCTTTACTACCTTCCCAAAGTGTTCAAATCAAGCTCTAGGAGATTGTTTGAGTCGATACAATGATTTCCTCAATCTACACACCTTGCCTTTGCCACCTTTCCCTTCAAATCCTGGCAGTAGATCCATAAAGACTTCCTCCTCTAAGTCTCCATTTAAGAAGGCATTCTTCACATCTAGTTGATATAAGAGCCAGTTAGAGTGAGCTACTTGAGAGAACAACACACAGATTGAGTTCATCTTGGCCACAGGAGCAAATGTTTCCTGGTAGTCAATTCCTGAGTGAACCCTTTCGCCACAAGTCTTGCTTTGTACCTTTCTATATTGCCAACAGCCTTGAATTTTACTGTAAATACCCATTTATAGCCAACAATCATCTTCCCTTCCAGTAGGTCACCAATTTCCCAAGTGCCGTTAGCAATTAGTGCATCCATCTCTTCTTGAACAGCCAATCTCCATTCCGGGTGATCTAGTGCTTCCTGAATGGTTTTTGGAATAAACAGATGAAAAACATTTGAAGTAAAAGCCTTATAAGAGTCGGAGAGTCAATGATAGGATAGATGGTTGGAAATAGGATGTGTGGTATAGGTTCTAACTCCTTTCCTAAGGGCAATGGGCAGGTCAAGATCAAAAGAATTATCAAAACAAGGATCTAGAGAAGAAAAAGTACCTGGAGTATGTGAAGGAGTACTAACTTGTGTAGGTGATGATGATTGGCCTTGCTCTATATTTGAAGAAAAAGCTCTATTATTCTGATGATTTCTTCTTCTGGTATAAACACGAAGTTCAAATTAGGGAATATTTGATAATACTTCTCCCCCTGTTTGTGAATCAAGTATGCCTTGTATAGGTAGACTAGGATTTCCATAATTTTCGCCAGTTAAAGTATCAGTTTCCAGACCCTTTAAAGAGTGGATGTCAATGTCAAGGAAAATATTTGAAAGAGGCTTAGAGATTTGCCAGAACTCATCTTCAACTTCCTTTTTCTCCCCCTGAAGATAATTATGGCCAAAAAAGGGCTGGTTTTCAATAAAAACAACATCCATACTGATATGAATTTTTCTTGTTAGAGGGTTAAAACATTTGTACCCTTTTTTATTAGGAGCATATCCAAGGAAGACACATTTTTTCTGGCCTAGGATCAAGCTTGGATCGAAGATTGGTAGGTATATGAACAAAAACAGTGCATCCAAACACTTTTAGTCGCAAGTCTGATGTTATCTGACATGTAGGAAACAATTTTTTTAGGCAATCTAAGGGAGTGATATATTTTAGCACTCGAGTAGGCTTCCTATTAATGAGATAGCATGCAGTTAAAATAGCATCACCCCATAGATATTTAGGAACTTGCATTGAAAACATTAGGGCCCATGCAACCTCTAACAAATGGTGAGTTTTTCTCTCAGCAATGCCATTTTGTTGTGGGGTGTCACAAGATGTAGGTTGATGTTGAATACCCTTTGTTGAAAGAAACGTTCCTAAACATTTGTTAAAATATTCAGTACCATTATTAGTTCTAAGGATACTGATTTTCATTTGGAATTGGGTTTCAACCATATTATAAAAATCCTGAAAAAAAAAATTCAACCTCAGATTTGTCACTCAATAAGTACACCCAACACAAACGTGTATGATCATCAATAAACGTAACAAACCATTTCTTATCAGAAGTAGTTGTGATTTTTTAGGGACCCCAAACATCACTATGAATTAAATAAAAAGGTTTGGAAGAATGATAAGCTTTTGATTGATAGGTGCTTCAGTGACTTTTGGATATGTGGCAAACATCACAATGAAGAGAATTGCAATCCAGTTTTTCAAATAAGCTAGGAAAAAAATGTCTTAAATAAAGAAAACTAGGATGTCCTAGTCTAATATGCCAAAGCATTATTTGTTCGCGTACAGAAACAGAACTAGTACTACTACTCAAATCTTGAACATGTCTATTGTTGAATAAAGTCTCATCGAAGTAGTAGAGTCCATCAATCATTCTAGCATTGCCAATCATCCTCCCCAATAGTTGGTCCTAAAATTCACAATGGGAATCAAAGAAAATGACACAACAATTAGAATCCCGTGAGAGTTTACTAATAGACAGCAGGTTACAAGCAAGTTTAGGGACGTGAAGGACAGATTTGAGTTCGATTTTTTCAGAGATTTGGACCAAACCTGCTCCAGCAATGGATGAAAAACTTCCATCTGCAATTCTAATCTTTTTATTACCAGAACAAGGAGAATAAGATTGAAACAATTGTGAGGTACTGGTCATGTGATCAGATGCACCAGAATCAATAACCCATGGTGCAAGATTTAAGCAACAAGGGTAGGCACTAGAGCTATCACCTGTTTGGGCCAATGAACTAGTAGGAAGACCAGAGGGAGAAGTAGATTTCACCAGTTGAAGAAGATGATCCACCTGCTCAGCACTTAGGAAATTAGCTTCATTGGCTTTAGGGACTGCATGACTGCTGCCAGAGGGTCCAGATTTGTTGCTCTTCCAGTTTACTAGCTTTCAATGCAGTTTCCAACAGTTTTCTCGAGTGTGGCATGGCTTATTGCAATAGTCACTCCATACTCAAGGCTTATCTTCCAACCTCCTTTGATTAGAGTAAGGCCGCTATGCAGTAATATTGGCAGTAGCCAAATCTATGTTACCAGTAGCATGAGGAGCAGGATTATTGGCAGCAAGTAGAGCAGAATTTTCTACAGTCTCATCATCCTTTTTCTTCATCATCACACTCCTTCGACAATCTTCTCGTCGTACCTCAGAAAATACTTCCCCGAGTGAGGGTAGAGGCTGTCTCTCTAGGATTCTTCCCCTTACTTCATCAAACTCATCATTAAGTCCATCCAAGAATTTAAAAATTTTTGCCTTCTCCGCCATCTTCTTATTGTGATTGCAATTAGAAGGATTTTTCCATTCATAAATATTGAATAAATCCAGATCTTGCCATAGGCTCTTAAGAACATTGAAATACCTTGTTACACTACCGTCTCCTTGATAAGTATTGATGATCTTCTGCTGCAGTTCATAAATCTGAGAGTAATTCCCAAGGTCAGAGTACATTTGACTCACATTGTCCTAGAGTCCCTTTGCAGCAGAATAGCACATGTAATTAGCACTAATCTCTTCATCCATAGCATTCACGAGTCATGCCATCACCATGGGATTTTCAGCATCCCATATAGTATAAGATGGGTCTGTTTTCTCTGGCTCCTTAGCTTCACCAATCAAGTACCCTATCTTCCCTCTTCCACGAATATACATCCTAACAGATTGTGACCACCGTAGGAAGTTGGCCTCATTCAATCGTATATTGGTAACTTGGACAAAGTAAGGTTCAGAATGAGTAGGTTTGGTTTCAGGTTTGGTTTCAGGTTTAGCTTTGATTGAAGTTTCAGCCATGGCTACAGCAACAGAAGAGATTAGGGTAGAGTTGAACAAGGAAGAAAACCCTATAGAGATTAGGGTCAGATTGGAGCCACCAAAGGAAACTATGGTTTACACAAGGCCAAGAGCCGGACCTGTCTCTGATACCATCTAGAATGAGATAGCTTCTTATGGAAATAATTCTCATTAATCGTAACATAGGTACAGGCTTGTATAAAAAGATGTAGAGCAAAAGAATAGAAGGAAATAACTAAGAAGGAAATAACCAAAGATGCTAACTTCTAAGGAAACTAAATATTCTAGGATATTCACACATTTATAGCTGAGATTCTCTTAGAAAAATAGGAAAGTTGACTAAGAGAATATATATATATATGAACTGTCACTAACTCACTAGATCTGCTGCTTAAGTACAAACTGACCGAGTTGCGACAATCGCCGTCGCCGAATTGGGAAGGGGGAGTGCCGCCGAGGAACATCAGACCAACACCAACATCAGACCAACATGGCAACACCAACACCGGGGAACTAGGAGTGCCGCCAAATCGCCGACTACATGCACAATGTGCAGTGTGAGGTGGGAAGGAACTGGGAAAGGAAGGTGGAAGCCGAAGAGAACTGGGACTGGGAGTGCCACTGCCAGTTGCCGGCGTGTCGCCGCGGCGCTACGTAGCCTCCGTGCGTCAAAGTTTTGAAGCCGAAATGGGAATGGCTGAACTAAATGGGAAGGGAACCTGGGTTTCTGTTGGGAATGGCCGAAATCAAATGGAATGGAACCCTAACATAAAATTATATAACTTAATAATTTATATTTAATTATTAATTAATTAAAATTTAGGTAATTCGGTTAACCGAATTACATTTTCCCCATAATTGAACTGATAACTGAATACCCGAATTTACCCCATTTTAAAACCGAACTGACCGAATTCAATTAAAACCAAATTATGCTCACCCCTAATAAGAACCACTTGAAACAATTAGCTCTCAATCGAAACATGAAAAAATCATTTGGTGCTCTAAAGGACTTGATTCAGGGATCCTCTGATTTTTTTTTTTTTTTTTATAAATAAGAAATTATGTTAATAGTTCAGCAAGCCAATTCCTTTCCTCTCTTGTTAAGAAGAAATGAAAGTTCCAGCTACCATCCTTCTCCAAAATTTTGAGCAGCTCACCATTGCCCGTGAACAAGAACAGCTTCTTACCTAACGAGCAATAATCTCCCCCATTCTTCTATCTGGACAGAGTCTTGTTCGTCTCAACAGAAAAAGGAAGGAACTTTGTCACATAATTGGAATCACGAAACACCCTCGTGAACCTAAGTCGCAAAAAGCAGATTTGCTAGAGAATCAGGCTCATACAGCAACTCTAGAGACTCAGAATTACGAAACAATCAAGTGGCTTTTGACTCATGTGGCTCTCAGCTAAATTAAAGTTATGGATTTAATTGTGTGTCTTCCGGAGGCCATAAATATGGTTGACAAGTAGACTAAAAGATGAGTTATAGCAACTGCTTTAAGGAATCAATCATGCTCTCTGAAGGCCAAGGATGATTGCAGGAGCCTGGGTGGGAGTTCAAGTGTCTGCTGAGAGAGTTTTTTCGGTAGACAAAAAAGTTTTCTAGAAATAGATGAAAGAAGAAGACTCGGTTATTGTTGGTTTTTCAGTGGTTTGGTTCAATTTCTTGGTTAGGGTATCAATAGGCGAAGCCATCAGGTAGTAGGGTTCATAAGAAAAGGTTCCACCATGCTCACGGATTTGAAGGAAGACGTTGAGGGAGACATCATGCAAAGAGAGCATCGCAAGCAAGTTAGAAATATCAGCACTAGAATTTTACCAACTACCTTCACTTTCTTCAACACCTAACTAGAGGCCTGCTCCTTATAACAGTAATTCTCCCTCTCGAGAGAAGCATTTGTAGCCAACATCACTTCAAGCAGTTCAGAATTGATCACATCTAAGGGACCCTCACAAATCTCAAGTGTCAACAAAACAAGGTCCCAACTCTCAAGGAACAATGGCAAAGCGGTCATCCCCTCTTTGACTTAAATCTAACCACTGCAATACCTGGGGTCCTGGTGGGCCTGATTCTTTTGACAAACCCACCTACCAAAGTCCACATATGCCCCATTTCATTTAAGACCAATTTTATTTCTTGCTCAAATTTCTTAAGCCTACTCCAATGCAATTTGGCATGAACCTAGATGTCAAGGAATAACATCTATTCCAAGCACTCATCTCACCTGCCATTTCAAAACCACATCTTCGATAGTGGCCCATGACCACAAGTTTATTTAGATAATTAAAGAAATATTTTGAGAGAGAGAGAGAGAGCAGAGGTTACCCAAACCTTTGATTTCCCCTCTACACTCATATCTTCTACTCTGTGTTTTTCATTAGCTTTGTAAAGATAGCTATACAAACAAAGACCTTCTGCCATCCAAGAGATTCAAATCCATCGGGCAAAATAACCATCCTCAAACCTCCACCATTAGTTCCCAGTGGATAGGCATTCATAGTCACACCCAAGGTGGATTAGGTTACTGCCTCCTACCCTTTTCTTTTACACAAGGAAACAAAAATTTCCTTCTTCACAATGTTAGGATGGAAACGTAAGAGTGTGCTTCTTCATTTAGGCCCCCCGGGCATTAATTACTAGTGGAACCGTCCAATGGTATTCTTCATCTTCTTCTTCATTGATTACTAGTGGAACCGTCCAATGGTGTCTTCTTCTTCTTCAATCCCTCGGGCAAAATAACCATCCTCAAACCTCCACCATTAGTTCCCAGTGGATAGGCTTTCATAGGTCACTGCCCCCTACCCTTTTCTTTTACACAGGTAAACAAAAATTACCTTCTTCACAATGTTAAGATGGAAACGTAAGAGTGTGCTTCTTCATTTAGGCACCCTTGGCATTGATTACTAGTGGAACGTCCAATGGTCTTCTTCTTCTTCAATCCCTCGAGCAAAATAACCATCCTCAAACCTCCACCATTAGTTCCCAATGGATAGGCATTCATAGGTCACTGCCTCCTACCCTTTTCTTTTACACAGGGAAACAAAAATTACCTTCTTCCCAATGTTAGGATGGAAAAGTAAGAATGTGCTTCTTCATTTAGGCCCCCTTACGTAAGAGTGTGCTTCTTCATTTAGGTCCCCTTGGCATTTCTTAGTGGGACCGTCCAATGGTCTTCTTCTTCATTGATTACTAGTGGAACCGTCCAATGGTCTTCTTCTTCATTGATTACTAGTGGAACCGTCCAATGGTCGTCTTCTTTGAGTACTAGTGGAACCATCCAATGGTCTTCTTCTTCTTCTTCTTCTTCTTCTTCATTGATTACTAGTGGAACCGTCCTATGGTCTTCTTCTTCTTCTTCATTGATTACTAGCAGAACCGTCCAATGGTCTTCTTCTTCTTCATCTTCATCTTCTTCTTCATTGATTACTAGTGGAACCATCCAATGGTCTTCTTCTTCATCTTCATCTTCTTCTTCTTCTTCATTTAGGCCCCCCTTGGCATTGATTACTTAGTTGGAACCGTCCAATGGTCCGAGGGGTCTGATTACTAGTGGAACCATCCAATCTCTCTGTTTCTCTTCCCGCATTCTCTCTCTGAATTCTTCTCTGCCCTGAAATTTCAGAAAAAAAAGATAACGAAAAGCAGTTCTGCAGTTCTGAACAAATTTGAAAATTCCAGTCATGTCCCTAGTTTTTGAAGCCCTAACTTCTACCAAATAATCTGTGACACCACCACCACAATCAAAAACAAAAACCATTGAACCCTTCCCACTGAAATTTCATCACCATCCAACCAGCCTTGAAGCCCCATGCGCCACCCGAAATTCTCAAGCTGCCGTCCCCTCCAAATCCACCCTTGCCAGAGTTTTTTTGACACACCATGACTACTGTTTGACTCGCCACCCCTTGATCAACCCCCTCCCAGAAAAGCATCACAGGGGCACCATCGATGGAGGGGCATGCACCCCACATGCCGGAAACTACAAGTGGGATCCTGCTGGACTCCCCTCCTGCTGCCAGAATCAGGAGAAACTGGTTCCAGCCACAAGAAATTGGTGTTTTCTCCCGAGATTTTGATTTGCAGCCTGATATTTTGGTTCCAAACTTGAAATTGTGCAAGTAAGCTTGATAATTTGCTATGAGAAGCAAGAAATTGCCGCTGCCAACATTGGAAATCAGATTTTATTGCTGCATTTGTGAGTAATTTGTTTCATTCCTACGTGAATACTCAAAGATTAAAGGAGACTTGAATATTGTTTTGAAATAATTGAGAATAAAGTTTGTGACGGCCCATCATATAATTGCATCAAGGTGATCAATGTTGAATTGCCTACGAAGGTGGATTGTTATCCAGTAGGGTACAAAACATGAAAATGCCTTGGAGACTATTACCAATGCTAAAAGTAGGCTAACCGCCGAAGTTGCAGCCTTCAGTAAAAGGCCCATGGAATTTCCTACCAAATTACATGGTGGAATAGCTGCTGTCCCTTGTACTTTTGAGTTCTGTGAAGACTGAAATAATCATTTGAATAAGGGGAATTAACTAGAAGTCTTTGATTTTAATAGTAGCAGTTGTCCTGGTGAATTTGATGCTTGGATGTTTTCTTGTAGTACTATTTCCAATGGTATGACAAGAATAAGGCTAGAAAGTTGTGCTTGGATGAATCGAAACTGAAGGGAGCTGCTCAAATATGGAAAAAACAACTAAGATCTTTAAAGGAGATTTGGTGAGATTACAATGGGTGATGAGATGAAGCAAGCCATGCAAGAGCAATTTGTGCGTCCCAATTACCAGCAGCGTGTTCATCTCCGACTCCTTAATTTGAAGCAAGAAGAACAGACAATGATGGTATACACTAGTAGATTCTATCATTTGGCTACTCGTGCCAATATATAACGGAAATAGGATGTGATGATAGCTTTGAACAGAAAACCATTCAAGTCTGCTATTGCCTCCAAACTTGCTATGTGTTGTCTCATTATAGTTGGGGATGCAGTACAAGTTGCCACTTAGATTAAGGAGATGCAACGCAATCTTCCTAGAGCTGCATCAGCCCTTCAGTTCGAGAAGAGTACTAGTAGAGTTCTACAAGAGAAGAGAGTTGAGTAATTGAGTAAAGGTGTTCAAACTAATACCTCTTGGAAGACTCCTGAGCACTCCAAAACAACTTCTAAGAGCCAACCATCACTCAAATGCTTTAAATGTCAAAGTTTTAGACTTCAAGTTGCACAATGTCCTAACCAAATCATGGCTGTTGCATAAAAAGATGATGATGATGATGATGATGATGATGACACTCAAGTAATTGAAGCTGAAACAGAAATCCCAAGTGACTTAGTGCTTCAATATATACTATCTTCCCACAAGGTAAAAGAAACAGAGGAATGGAGGCAAACTAACACCTTTCAAACTCAGGTGATATGCCGAAAACAGCTTTGTACTTTTGTTATTGATCTTGGTAGTTGCACAAATGTAGTTTCTAAAGAAGTTGTGACGAAGTTGATGTTGTAAGTTCAGCCTCATCCCAAACCATTCAAAATTGCTCGGGTGAATAAAACCAAATTTTATGGTTCATGATCGCTACTTACCTTCAAGATTGGGTCCATTGTGGAGACAGTGCAATGTGATATCCTTCCTATCCAAATTTGATTGTGGAGGCAGTGCAATGTGATATCCTTCCTATCCAAATTTGTCATATCCTTTTGGGCCGACCATGGTTATTCAATAGGAAGGTGAAGCATGATTGATATGAGAATTCTTATTCCCACTCCATTGACAACAAGAAGTATAAATTGATTCCATCACGAATTCTCCCACTCAACAAGTTGAAGTGTACTGCTGGTTCCTTTCTTATGAAATGAGATGACTCTATTCATCATGATGAGCTACTTGGTACTTTCCCCCACTCGATGGAGTTGAGTCCTTTTTGGAAGGAGGGAATTGATGTAGGACAAGAAGTGGGTATTTGGATGGATCATTTTGATCCAATTCGGAGGCCCATGTCAAAGAATAGGGTCAATGGTTTATTGGGTCCGAAACCCAAATGTGCTCAGTTAGTTAGTTGTTCAAGTGTGTGTGTGCAGTTTGCTTGCATTATGATCATGCATCTTGGGGACTTGTTTGTAGTATTTATGTATTATAGGAGTATGTTTGTAATGTAATGTAGTTCTAGGGATACGTATGTAATTTCATGTGTTTAGAGGCTTTCTTATAAATAGTTCATGAAAGTCACGTTGTTAGCAATTGATGTTGAATTTGAATTCAACTGCATGTGACTTTCCCCCTTGTATCTCCTCTCTTACCCCTTCCCCTCTCAAATTTCTTCTTATTTCACCCATGGCTGCAGACCATTGATGCTGCCCCTGCATCACTTTTGAACACAGACAGTTGAGTCCAAATCAGTGACTCCTGGTACAATAGACCACATGAAACACGCTTGTTGTAGCAAACTAACTGGTCCAACAATCACAATTTGAATTCATCCCTTAATTCATACAGAAGAATAAAAATAGTACCTCAATCCGAATACCAAAGGCATGATCCTCATAATAACCAGGTTCATTGCTGACAATCATTCCTTTTTGCAATGGTGTCATATTTCCAAATCGAAAGCTTATACTTTGAGGACCTTCATGAACATTTAATGCAGCTCCAACACCATGGCCAGTACCTAACATGCGAATGGGGCAAGAAACAAGTAAATGAGCAGAGCCAATGAAATAGATCATGAGGTATTAATGTTGCATATAAAGAACAAAAATATAAAACAACAATAAGACCTAAGTTCTACTATGAGAGGTCAACTATGTGAGTTCTTTTTCCACTAACTTTATATAATCTAGGGCAATATCCTCAAAAGGTTCGAATAAATACTGAAAACACAAGTTATAAATGAAAGGAAATTGTCAGAACAAGTACCATGCCGGTAATCAAGTCCAATTTTCCAAAGAGAAGAACGAGCAAATGCATCCAACACAAAGCCAGGCGTATTTTCAGGGAATACCGCCTGATCCAGAGCTATATGACCCTGCAACTGAATGCTTATCAGAAATTTAAAAGAAGAAAAAAAAAAAATAAACAAAACACAAAATAAATGACACAAAAGCAAAAAAGCAAAACAAAAACAAAAACCAAAAATAAATAAATAAATGAGATAAATTTTAGAAGCAGAAGCAGCGTTGGCTTTGTCAAAGCTATAGTGCACCATATACACAGCAGAAATGTATGCAGTTGACACACTCAAATGTCTGACATAAGGATCATGCCTCATAGCCCATAGGGCAGCTCTGTGGTAAAATGCACCAAAATTATAACAGTGGAATGACACTAGATGATTGCAAAATGGTCCTTTATGACAAACACAAAATAGCTGTCACAACAGAAGACAACTACCAACTTGAACAGTGTCCCCCTTCGTCCCCTCCCCTCCCAACCCAAAAAAAAAAAGGAAGAAGAAGAAACAAATCCAAACCCAAAAAAAATCCAGATGCAGACGCACGCAAGAATCAACAAAGTCACAAACATTTGCTAGAGAGAGAGATAAGAGGCGATATATAACCAATATTGTATCTTTTTCCCTCTTTTGGCACTTCACCTAAAGCAATTACAATTAACAATAAAAATGGATTTTCTATAAACATGATACTGCATGCAAAAAGTAGGAGGAAGTGAGGAATGGACAGAGAGAGCATTGTACAGGATAGATAGATCTAAAGGACTTTGCACCTGTAGAACTCGGGTGAAGCATTCTTTCTGTTGTGCAGTGGGCTGGCCAAAGTGTACTGTCCTTGTAATATCAGTAGTACCATCAATGTATTGAGCTCCACTGTCTAATAGGAAAAGTTTCTTTGTGTCTAAAATACTACAACTGCCTGGCTCCGGTTTGTAATGTATGACAGCACCATTTGCTCCAGAAGCTGTAGAATCATTTAAATTTAAATCAGTAACATGAAGGAAGTAATAGTTCAAAACTTATCCTGCTAGAATATTTACTTGTAGTAATTTGTCACGTGTCTAACATATTTTACCTCTTGGAAATAACCATATGACTGACTTGAAAGTTTATCTATATTTTTTGCAGATCATTTGTAAAGAATGAGACGAAACGTCAAATATTTCCCATTATAGGCAACAGCATTATAAAAGAACTGAGAAATTTTCCGTTAAGCAGGAACTTCCAACTAAAAGATGAACTTAAAAATTCTATATGTGAAGTCCATAGTGGGAACTCTCTCTAAACTCTAGGAAGCATAAAGTGCAAAGATTTTCACAAGTCACTGAATGGAATCCTAAGGGGAGTAAAAGATCCAAGGGTAGGGGTGGGGAAGAGGGAGATATCAAGGAAAAGCAAGTATTGATCACTTTAGTTTGATAATGGCAGCCTATGCTCATCCTCCTCTCCGAATTGAAAAATTAGAACACATCACCCAATGGAAATGACTATCTTGAACAGAAAAATTATGGCAAATAAATGCTTTCTTTGCAAAACATGGTAGTTGATAAATGAATAGGCCCAACACTAGCCCTGTAGTTGTGCTTGGACTAGAAATGAGATAGTTGTGGAAGCTTGCTTTTTCTACAGTGCAACCATGGCAGTCTACTCGACAGCAGCTGCAACTATAAATTAGTAGCTGTGGACTATACCTCTTTTTTCTTCATTTTCCCCCTCTATATTGCGTGGCGGGAAGAAATAGGAGAGTTTTTAATGTGGAGGAAATGTTGGCTCTCTTTTATAGGTAGATGGCTTAAGACTAATATTAGGTTTCAGAGGAGGATTTTCTATATGTTAAGGCTGCAATTGAATTTGTCTACTATCATTGTCTATAATAAATCATCTTCTTTCAACACTCGAGTTGGATGCACTCAGCGTAACAACCCCATCCCACCATAGTAGTGTTGACCAAACTCTGAACTCCTGAAGTGACTCACGTTAATGAAGCCAAAAGCTAAAGTGCAAGTCAACGTATTCAACATCCACATTTATAAACTGACACATAGTTCGCTCTCACTCCAATACAAGATGAAGATTGAAGAGCTTCACCGTTCCTTCCAATTGAGTTGCTTCACTATTTATTAGTGACATGCTCCCATACTCATTTGATACCCATTTTAGATTTATTCCATTGCAGGCCCACCGCATTCTTTCTTCCCGTTTTTACCACATCCCAGAATAGGGTGCTATCACCTGCTTGCCTAGAAAAGGTCCACAAGAAGCTCACCCCTACTCACTTGCAACCCACTTTGATTTATTCCGTTGCAGGCCCACCGCATTCTTTCTTCCCCACTTTTACCACATCCCAGGCTAGGGTGCTATCACCTGCTTGCCTAGAAAAGGTCCACAAGAAGCTCTCCCTGAGCATTAGACGGAGACCTTTCTCTCTCGTCCAGCGTCATGTGACAATACAGTGAATACATGTACAACTTCTCGTGCTTTAGGGTTTCACAGTCCCACCAGCTTCTTGCTATGCTCCTCCCCAAGCTATATCTGGAAGGGATCTGGCTCTAATACCAATTGTTATGATGCCATGTAAGTGTTGTGCAGCATTTTATACATGCAAAGGCTACCATTGATTTGTTGACTCTCTTTCTCTATAAATCCTCCTCTTCTAGTATACAGTGCTCTGGCTCGATGCCCTTGGTATCCTCTTCTTTGCCCATCAAAAATATAAAAAATCTACATAAAGGATCACATCAACTGTATTTGATCACGTGCACTTTTATCACATTATTCTTTTAGGATTGAAAAAAAATATATTCAGAGATAAATTCACATAATCATCATCACAAGAATTTGTTTTTCCTGGCAGGATGAGTTCTTGAACCAAGCCACGAAATAATGATCACAATCCAACGAACACCATCTACACATTTTCTTCTTCCCAACGCGGACGATTAAGAGCTTCTTAACCAACACTTCAAATAATGATATAATAATAAATTAAGAAAATTTAATTTGCCCTTTGACATTTTTTTGGGCAGGTCTCCAATGTATCAATAGATCCGAACCCCATGATAGATAAAACAGCCCAGAGCAATAACAAGGGATCACTTACAGGAATAATTGCTGCTTGTATCATGCTGATTACCACCTTACCTAAAAGCTTGAACTCTTAGGTTGTGGGTCAACAATACATATCAAGCCTTTACACTCCTCTGCACATGCAGGTTACATGGATAAACAGGAAAACAATCAATAATACCATTACAGGAAAAAAGAAAATCCATAACCATCACACAATAAGCACAAGCTCTAATACCCCTGTTAGTTTTTGGTCCAAGGACAACTATGTATACCAAGCCTTAAAACTCCCTGTAGGTCCAGCCTGATTTTACATGGAGAAACAAACAAACAATGAATAACACCTTTACACAAGTTAAAATAATTTTTAACAACCACCCAATAAACATAGGCAACAAGAATAAAACCCAGGACCTCCTGGTAACCATGGCTCCAACACTGTTTCAGATTACCACTTCACCTAAAAGCTTAACTGTTACATTATACGCTAACAATGTATCTATCTTCAACCTGGACATCATTGATTCAGCATATTTTTAGTGAGGGGCAATGCATCAACTGCTAAACAAAAGAGGAAATAACAGCCAAATTTTATCATACATCAGCTTAAGAAGCATACAATGAATTGCAAATATTCTAATGGCAGCAACGAGAGATCAGAGAAGCCTTTCCGTTTCTCAGATTGAAACTAAATTTTCTAACACAGCCCTTTGGGTGCAAGCAAAACAAGTGGCAAGAGAGGGAGAGGGAGAAGGAGAGAGAGAGAGAGAGAGAGAGAGAGAGAGAGAGAGGAGATACTGAATATTTTATTTTGTGTATTTTGAATTTTTTGAAAGAAGAACTCTGAGAGGATGTTTTAGACTTTATATTCATAATTTCGTAGGATCTCAAATAGTGAGAAATCTTAGATACTTATGATTCATTTCTTCTCTTAGATTTTCATAAGAAGCAAATCAAGCATAAGGGCAAAAAAATGACTAATACAAATACAGAAGTTAGTATACCACTAATTGTATCAAAACTTGTATCCAAAAAACCATCCTGCTTTGAGCGGACTTCAAGAAGTTTGTCTGCAACATCTACTTCTGTTAATGCAACATTGTTACAGATTTCCTCTTCCAGCCAGGCCCAAAACTGTGCTAGAGCAGCTGCATCCCTGCATACATTAAAGTTGCACACGCGATGATGCTTTCTCTAAGACTCATTTTGATAACCAAAAATACAATATGAAAGCATGATTGACTGTTTTTTCCAGCTCCAAATCCTGTTAGACAACCACTTTACCTAAAAGCTTAAAGCTGTTAGGTTGTGAGCCAACAATGTATATCAAGCTTTAACACTCCCCCACACGTGCAGTCTGACAGCATGTGGAGGGATAAAAACATGATAGATAACACCCATTACAAGTAATACAATAAAAAGGCTTCCTAGGCCGCAAGGCTACCCGCTTTGCGAGGGTAGGGGGAGGGTCGTCACAGTGTACGCAGCCTTATACCTGCTTTCGTGCAGAGAAGCTGTTTCCTTGGAACAAACCTGTGACCAACTGACCACAAAGGAGCAACCTTGCCATTGATCCAAGGCCCGCCCTCATCACAGGGAATACAATAATATTTTATTTAAACGTGGGCAATGAGACTAGATCCCAAGACCTCCTGGTAACCAGCTCTAAAACCATGTTAGACAACCACTTTACCAAAAAGCTTAACCTGTTATGTGGCCCAACGATGTATATCAAGCTTTAACAAATATCCAAACTCTCAGGCTATAAGATGGGCAGGATTTTGGATATTCATAGAAAAGGTGGATGATCTTATGGATTAATGACAGAATTAAATACTAATGCTCAATAGAAATTCCATAGAAAGCAACAGAAAAAATATTAAAAAGAATTATCCTTCATAATATGATAATAAAGTAAGTGAAATCTTCTTGGCAATTAGGAAATTAGGAAATTAGGAAAAGAAATTACAATTCTGGATAAGTTTCTCAATGATTTTTATTTATTGCACTTATGAGAAAATGTGCTTGAATATCCTCTGCAGGACAGTGATCGAGTGAATAAATGATTACACAGGCATCATAGGTTTGGGGATGGGCATGAGGGCATAGGCTGGTCGAGAAATATGTTTAAATTGAATGTGCAAACATTTAGCAATAATTCCATTTAAGAATGACATGATCCATATTAATAATACAACAACAATCTGTGGCAGACTAGGAAGCCTAATAAGGCTTTATCTCTAGCTACTTGTGTGATGTGTTTTTGATAGTGAAAAGACACATTCTCATTTTTTATTGCATGCTGCACTGCTTGGATTTGTGGAACAAGCTGTTTGGTTTCTTCGGAAAAAGATGAGCATATCCCTGATCCTTGGATTCTTACTTTCTTCTTGTCTTTGAAGGGTTAAGGATTAATAGGTTGTTGAACTGTGGTGTCTTTGCAGTTATGTGGATCATCTATTTGGAGAGGAATGCCCACACCCTTAATGGCCAGCCTCTGCCTTTGCAGCTGCTTTGGATAGAATTGGCTCTCTTGCCTTGTTGTGGGCCTTTTTTCCTTCTGGTTGCTTCAAAGGAGTGTTTTTTTCAGATTTTCACCAGGACTGGTTGGCACTGTTGGCTTGATCTCTTTTTTTCATATAAAAAAAATTGTTTAAAGACAAGAATGTACAAGGAGGATGAAATTTTCTCGGATAAATAAAGGAAAAAGTGAAAAACAAAATGATGCAGAACCAATTGGCAAGGAGAAAATAGAAGAAAATAAAGAGAAATCAAAGAAAAAGGGAAAACAAAGCAAAACAAATAGGGTTCTCCATTTAAACAATGCAAGCAACCTCTCGAAGTTATGCATCAAGCCTTTACATAGGCCTTTCTCCTAAAACTAAGGAAACATACATGAGGAAACAATATTCTTGAGAAGCAAGTAAATAAATTAAGGAACCTAAATATTGCCAGGATACTTCTTTCTTAAATAAATAAAACCCTTAAAATCTACTATGTTCCTTTAAAAATTGCTTAGACTTCAAATCAGTATAATGAATACAAGGCAGCCAATATATTGTCACATGTTCCAGAGAAAGGAATTACCTTAAATGAGCATTGTGCATCCCTTCTAGTTCTGCATTATTTTTTATTGCCTTCGCTAAAGATATAGGGGAAAAATTGTAGATTCCAATTGGTGCACCAGATTGACCATCTGCGACATTATGCATCTTAGTATTACTTTTGGTTTTATTCCCAGGGCTCTGAAAGTATCTATCGCAGGCAGATTTATAGCTGTTGACGATAGCTGCATTAACAGACGTGGTATCCAACCACAGGCATGCCCCTTGTGCTACCAAACTGAAATATAAAATTATGTTTTCAGAAGAAATGGTGAGAGTCTATAAAACAAATAGAAAAGAAAGCATAGATAACAAGGAGTCCAATTTTATTAAATTTTGAGTGTTTAAGGCGCATGAGACTGCCTGTGGATGGCATATATACTGATCCCAATAACATACCTTATTTTGTTTCTACAGCTTTTGATCTAAACTAGTGACTAAACAAATGAAGACAGTTTGTTGTGAAGGAGCAGTAGTTGAAATTTGAGGGAAATCTGTCCAAGATGGTAAAGACATGTGCATCAAAATGAATGAGCAAATCTGTTGCAACAAGTGCAGGAGCTTCAGAAAGGAAGACCAAAAAAATATGGCAAGCACCAATTTCTTGTGGTTTAAAGGATTTACTGATGTGATTTGAACTACTGTGTGTCTACTTCAGATGCTTCACAGCACTAATACATGTGGGAAACTGATATCCAAGATAGTATGTATGCTATTGAAATGTTCGTGCATTTTTTAAAGTTGAATAATAACTGTATTTAAATCTGACTCATGCTTTGTACTTTTGTTTTAAAAAAAAATAATCCGAAAAACAGAAACTTGTGTTTTGTACCTTTTTTCTGTTTCTTAAATAAAAAGGCCAGCTATTTTAAGAACAATATGGTAAAACCTACCTTTTTGGTTCTCAAAGTTTTGACCCCCACCTCACCTCTTTTTTTGGAAATGGTTGGAAAGACCATGAAAAGCAAAATAATCCAAACAATCACATTTCAAAAAAAAAAACGGAAATTGCTCCGAAGGTACCTTAAATTATTGATTATTTTTAGTATCTACAAAGAGACGGTAATTGTTTTTATGAGTTCATAGAACTAAAAGATTCACATTGAATAAACCCTCCATTCAACAGATTAGTGGATAGTCAACACAACTTTACATGCAAAAAAGAACCTGAATATACAAACCTTTCTATTTCAGCAATTATGGATTCATATGGTCTCAACTCTACACCCGCAATCTGTAAGTGATCCATCACAGCCGGTGTAACTTTAGAATTATCAATAAATAATTTTGCTCCACCAATCTCAACAATTAAATATGCATACATAACAGGAGAATGTGGAACATCATTCCCTCTCTGCAAAATAAAATTTAATAACACAAATTAGAAATAAAATGGTCTAACATAGAAGTGTGAACAAGTGTTACTTAGTTTTAACATTAAATAAGTAAGGACACTTTAATATTTCTGGGGTAACGGTCTATCCCAAAGTCTCAGTTTTTTTCTTTTTTTTAGGCAGCAAATCAACATTCAAATGATCATGACAAACAGGACAACATATGGGTTTCTATACAACTGTAGGTTAATTGAGCAAATCCAAGGACATCATTTAGAAGAATTACCAAGTTCAACAACCAGGCAACTTCATCAAGCATGGAAATAACCACTGCAGAACTACCAGCATCAATGAGTTCAGACCTCAGGGAAGACAATTTCGATGACACATCTACACCAGCATACTTTAGGTCATGTATTCTTATTGATTTGTTTGGAAGCTTTGGCCTTGACTCGCCCCATATTTCATCCACAAGATTTAAGTTGTACAAGTAAACCAATTCATGGTTCTTCTTACAAATTGTCTCCTTTAGTTCCTCTGCAGCATCAGAAGAAAAAAGAAACTGCACCCTTCATAAAAATTAAAACAAGGTGGCATCAAACTCAAGGAAGCCCAAACAAATGCTACAGAAAATGTAAACCTGCATAAATTGATAAGATAAAGGGGAAGAGATTTCCTTTATCCACACACGCACGTGGGGGGTGGTGTGGGTGTGGGGGTGAACAAATCCGTACTTGTAAATGCAGTCATTATAATCAACCCAATTTAGGAGGAGGTTTAAGTATTGCTCACAGGATCAATGCCAATTCTGCAACCCGGAGCCAAAACATCATTGAGCCATTCACCAATAGTAGGAACTCCAAAATTGCCAGCTCGCATGAGAACCCAACTAGAGCTTAACTGCTTCTCTGCCTAAACATAACAAAAAACAGAAAATTGTCAAAAAATCTTTACATGTAAAGATGCAAAATATCACATCAATTCCTTCTGGTGCTTTGCTAAGGAAAAAAAAAATGTTTTCAAAGTACTACATTCCTTCGCCCCCCAACCCAAACCTCCCTCCTCACCCCCCCCCCCCCTGCCACCACCAAAATAAATAAATAAAATCCAACAAAAAAAATTTATATGGATAAATACACAATAGAGAGCCAAACTTATGCAAACAATGGGACAACAAAAGCAAAATTATGGTACTTTCTTTCCAAACCTGGAGAAAATAGCGCCCATCTGTCCAAAGAGCAGCTTTGTCCTTCGTAACAACAGCAGTTCCGGCGCTACCTGTAAACCCTGATATGTAGGCCCTCCTCATATAACATTCAGCTATGAACTCACTCTGGAATCGAAAAATCAATGGCACATAGAAATGGTTATGAACCATCTGAAAAAAAAATTTATTAATTGCTATTTATAAGCCAAAAAAGGAAGACCTGTTCATTGCTTCTTTTTGTAAGTAAGAAACCTGTTAATACCTCAATGAACACTAAAGGTGCTTAATTTGTTTTTCATAATAATAAGTGGACTGACTGACCTGTGCATTGGAATCGGATCAAGACTCAACAAAGATGTCATCATGAAACATATATATACAGACACATAAAGAAAATGATAAGAATAATGAATGACATATTTACTTTTGATCCTAAAATAAGGCCGCATATGGGCTTTTTGCCCTATTATAGGTGGGCTGAGCCGTGCTTAAGTTAACTAGCCTAAATTTTGATTTTTGAGTTGAGAGTTAAGATTACGCTGTTAGTGGTAGAACTCAACAAATCCTAGCAAGATCCAAGTTCCATCTATTTTGAGCACAGATTTTGCACATTCACCGAATAAATATTCAATTTAACAACCAGACAACTAGAAGCTATCAGCAGGTGAGAGGTTTGGTAAAGAAGTAGGGTCCTTTCATTTCAACAAATTTTAAAATGATTTAGCTCGAGGGAAAAAAAAATACGAAGTTCTCCCAGTATTTTTAGTCTTTTGCTGAATTGACCAAAATTTCAAAAGCTTAAAATTTGTGTGTATGTCTGTATAAAGTTATAAACAACCACCTTCCAAACTTGTATGCATTTCTACACACAACTTTGAAAGCACAAAATTTCAAAAATCAATTCTGCAGTATAACAACATTTCAAAGCCGAAAAACTGCAGCATTCATCAAAATTTCGAGAAAAAGTCACAAATTGAGCACTAATAATTCATTATACAAAATAACCAATAAACCCAGTCAAAATTCAGCAATAATACACCACAACCCAACTCTACAAATTGCGAATTCAAACAGACAATGCACGTAATATCTCAATTTAAACCTGGTGAGCGTCCTGAGAAGGAATGATATATGCATCGATACCGATTCCGGGCTTCGAGAAGAGCTGCCGAAGAGCACAAAGCTTCTCGTCCTGCTCCGAACCCGAGCGTTTCTTCCTTAGCTCCGAGGAGGGTTTGGCGGTGATGGAACTGCAGGTCCGGACAACAAAGAGCGGCGAATTTCGAGGTTTTGTGGAATTTGTGGTGTTGGTTTTGAATTTTTGGAGAAGTGGGGTTAGAAGAAAGGAGCCGAAGCGGCGAGAGTAAGAAGAACGAATGAAAGATGTAGATACGGAGAGGGGTGTGGAGTGAGAGAGAGGAGACAGCGCAAAGGCCTTCATGGCTACCCCAGAGAGAGAGAGAGAGATAAGGCCCCAGGAGACTGGATGTAGAGGAGAGGACAACGTTCACACATGTAGCAGACGAACTCTAACGAAGATGGGGGCGGGGGTGGCTTCGAGGCAGCCGAGTCGACTCGCTTCCAGTACTGTATTCTTTTCATTTTACGGTGGGTAATGCAACCAACAAAAAGTATTTGACGTGACTAAGTTTTTTTTGTTGTGTATCAAGATCCACTCAACCGTTAAATCATCTTTCTTCTTTTTTTTTGGTTCAATTTAAACATTTCTACTAAATACATTTGTGTAAAATACCTAAGTCCCTCCTTGTGAGACACCTTCATTTTCCACCAACCACAAAAAAAAAAGTCTTTAAATTTTGATATTGAAAGATAGAGGGTAAGACGAAATTGCTTAACTGAAACTCTATATTATCCATCTCTAGCGTGAATGCAAATACTTATTCCTACCACTATAACTTATAACCAAAAATGAGAATATCTTAGATGGAGACTAACCTAAGAATGAGGTTTTTAGCTATTGAAAATATATGATGATTTGGTCTTAAGAAAAGTCTATAGTTTTCCTACCAACATTCTTGATTACGCTTCTTTTCTTTCTCAAAAGCCAAATGCATGTGGATTTTTCAGTGGTCCAACCTCCTTGAACCAAATCCTTCCTAAGGTGTAAATAATGGACTGCTTAGCAAACACAAAGGTTAGAGGGGAGTCAAAGGCTAAGGGGGTTTTTTATTTCTTTGTGGTTAGAGATATTTCGTATTAAAGTCCTTCTCAAAATTTGATGGGTGTTTTGTGCTCAATAGGTGTAACGACCTGCTTAATTTCCACATTTTTTTTTTATAAAAACCAAAATCACATAACTCAGCATATCATAATTCACCTGAACCCGTGGGTACTAGGGATACATCAGAACATATAACAGAAGCCTAAATAATAAGAAACATACAATCATATACATCTCATTATACCACATATCACAATACCAGAGTTACTACAACCACTGTATTTATATACACACAGTACACAACCCAAAAGATATCTTAGGGTCATCTCATAAAATACATCCGACCTTATCAAAACACATACCCTTCTAGAAGGGCAGATCAACAGTATTAGATTAGCGGTGCTTTACCGGCTCTCCTATCAAGGGCTCCTGAAATGTTTATGAAATTCAGGATGAGACACCTCTTAATAAGAGAAATAAACTAACACTAGTGTGTGGCAACATGAGCATTTCTGTGATATATATACATAATTCATCTTATATAAATAATAATACAAAACAAACATCACTCGAAGGTTAGCTTACTATTGTCATGTATTACCCCCACGTGACTGGGTTGTGTAAGCCGAAGGCGGAACCTGACAATGGTTGGCCGACCACTGCCAAGTCAAAAGTACAGTTTGTAAGTCCGATGAGTCTGCCAAACTTGGTCTGTACACTAGGGGTGCTCACACATTTCTTAAAACCACATCGACCATCTAATCTCATACCACTCCGTACAGCGGCGTTAACACTAATATCATGATCATAATGACTATGGACACATAGCAGCGGTACCGTGCAAATGCTAGCCTAGACCAAGCCAACCAGGTTCTGATATCATATAACATATATTGAAACTGGGATACATGGATATTTCATATCATTAATTATCAAATCAATCATATCATTTTGCATATATACGTATATCATGAAAATCATCGGCCCGTACGCCAGTATTTCTCATTTTACCATAGCTCGGCTCGTACGCCAACAAATCATATCCATAGCACAGCCCGTACGCTGGCAAATCATTTCGATAGCCTGGCCCGTACGCCGAAAAATCATATACATAGCATAGACTATATGCTGGCAAATCATTTCCATAACTCGGCCCGTATGCCGGCAAATCATATACATAGAACGACCTGTACGCCGGCAAATCATATCCATAGCACAGCCCGTATGCCAACAAACATATAAAAATCTTAGCTCGTATGCCGGTTTTCAATTATAAAAATTATATCTTTATTATATTCCCGAAAAACAGTATTTCACATTAATTTCAACTTATGCCACACGAAATAGGTTTTTCATATATTTAACATACCATCATTTTCAGCAGTATTTCCCAAGTATAAATATATATAAATATATTTATTTTCCTAAAGTCAAATACTGTAATAATATATATTTATTTCATAAAATACTAGCTTAGTTATCCCCTTACCTGAGTCCTAAGAAGCCCCTAAGAGAAAAATACTTCTGCACCCGCATGTTTCCCCACTCAACACCCTGAAAATGACATTTCTCATAACTAAAGTTCAATATTTCTACACATACTACGTTTTCTAAACCTATCAAGAAACCAAATACTGGGTAGAAAGTCTTACCCTGGATTTGGGATGATTTCCAACTCAGCCCCACCGACGATCCGCTCTGGTAAACTTGGAGAGAACTTTGCCAAGAGCGTCGTGGTGGCTTCAGATCGTCGAACCGGCGAGAATCCGGCCTGAGATCTTAGAGAGAAGGTAGGAAGGGCATAGAGGAGAGAGTGTGTGTGAGAATTTTAGAGTTTTGTGCGTTTAGACGAAGTTTTAGGTAATTTATACTAGGGGATTCGTTGATGAGCTACGTCACCTTGTCAACAAGTCCTTCAGAAAGTTCATCAACGAACATGAACCCTTGTCGATGAATTTTAGACTTCCAAAAGTCCTCTCTCGATATCTTCTCGTCAACGAGAAAGAACTACATTGACGAGATCCTGAAGAATCATCATCGATGAAACGCTTGTGTTCATCGAAGAGGCCTGAAAAATTTCTTGGGATTATCCCATACAAAATGCAACGTCATCGACGAAGTCGGCTGCCTTCTTCTGTTCCTGTTTCCATTTCTCTTTCTTTTATTATTTAAAGACCATTATTCTTCGGGTCGTTACATTCTCCCCTCCTTATAAAATTTTATCCTCAAAATTTACTATTCATATAACTCATCATCCCTTAAAACAAAGCGGTCTATTTATTTTATTACTTACCCTTACTTATGGCGGAGGAATACCGTGGTTATATTCCGAGTCCTAGGAGATTACATATACAAAATAAAAATTCTCTCAAAACTAAAATGCTACACTAATTAAACCATTACATGTACCTGCAAAAGAAATACTATCTAACCACTTACATTTTACCTATTTAGACTTCTTGGAATAGGTGTGGATACTTCTGCTTCATCTGCTCCTCGGATTCCTAAGAAGCCTCTTCAACTGTATGATTCCTCCACAAAACCTTTACCTAAGGAATCTCTTTGTTACGTAACTCTTGCACTTTCCTATCTAGAATTTGTACTGGTACCTCCTCATACACCAGTGAATCACTCAGCTCCAATTCACTATAACTGATGATATGAGAAGGATCTAGGACGTATTTTCTCAACATAGACACATGGAATACGTCATGGATCCTGGACAACATATGTGGCAAAGCTAGCCTGTAGGCAACCGGCCCCACTTTATCTAAAATCTCAAATGGACCAATAAACCCAGGACTAAGTTTACCTTTCTTTCCGAACCTCACAACCCCTTTCAACAGAGTTATCTTCAAAAACACAAGAACCCACATCAAATTCCAGATTACTGCGGCAATTATCAGCATAACTTTTCTGTCAACTCTGAGTTACACTGATTCTATCTCTGATAAGTCAAACTTTATCACACGCTTGCTGTACTAGCTCTGGTCCCACAACTCACTGCTCACTCATCTCATCCCAAAATAAAGGAGAATGATATCTTCTACCATATAGAGTCTCAAATGGTGTCATGCCAACACTGGTCTGATAACTGTTGTTATACGCAAACTCTACCAGCGGCATGAACTGAGTCCAACTACCCCCAAAATCCAATACGCACGCACGGAGCATATCCTCTAATATCTGTATCATCCTTTTAGTCTGCCCATCCGACCGAGAATGGAACACCATGCTAAACGATAACTGAGACCCTAAAGCTTCCTACAAGCTTTTCCAGAAACGTGACATAAAACACGGGTCTCGATCTGACACAATCGATACTGGCACCCCATGACAACGAACCATCTCCTGAATGTAGATCTCTGCTAAACGGTTAAGGGAGTAGCTGATCTTGATAGGTAAAAAGTGGGCGGTCTTAGTCAAACGGTCAACAATCACCCAGATGGCATTCTGGCCATGCAACGCAGTCGGTAGTCTTGACACGAAGTCCTTAGATATATGATCCCACTTCCACTATGGGATAAATAGCGGCTACAACTGCCCTGCCTACCTCTAGTGCTCAGCTTTTACCTACTAGCACGTTAGACACTAGGCTACATACTCGGCGATCTCTCTCTTCATACCACTCCACCAGTATGACTCTCACAGATCCCTGTATATCTTCATACTACCGGGATGAACTGTATACAAAGATCTGTGAGCCTCCTCCAAAAATAGTATTTCTGATCTCAATATCGATAAGAACGCATAATCTGGAACAAAATCGCAAAGCATCATCATCTGCAATACTGAATTCCTCCCCCTGACCACACTGTACTCTTTCTATCACCTCTACTAACTTTGGGTCTTCCTTTTGGGTGGCTTTAATCCTCTCCTGCAGAATAGGCTGCACCATTAAACTGGCAATGTGAGCCTGAGAGCCACTTTCAATTAATTTGATGTCGAGTCTCTCCAGATCCATCATGATCGGATATTGGATCTCCATAGTCGCCAACGTTGATTCCCTAGACTTCCTGCTCAACGCATCAGCGGCCACGTTTGCTTTCCCTAGGTGATAACTTATGGTACAATCAAAATCCTTAATTAGCTCTAACCCCATTTTCTGCCTCATATTTAGTTCCTTTTGAGTGAGAAAGTGCTTCAAACTTTTATAGTCGGAGAAGATCTCACAACGCTCGTCGTACAAGTAATGCCTCCAAATCTTCAAGGCATGTACTACTGCAGCCAATTCAAGATCATGTGTAGGGTAGTTCTTTTCATATTCTTTCAACTGTCTAGAAGCATATGCCACCACCCTGCCATGCTGCATCAATACACAGTCAAGTCCCTTAAAGGACGCATCACTGTAAATGACATACCCCTCACCCCCTGATGGGATGACCAATACTGGTGATGTGACTAATCTTTACTTCAATTCCTGAAAACTCTACTCATAGCTGTCGTCCCACTCAAATATAACATTCTTCTTAGTTAGTCGTGTCAGAGGCCCCAATAACACCGAGAATCCCTCTACAAAACGACAGTAATACCCAACTAGCCCCAAGAAACTCCTAATCTCCTGGACATTCATCGGTCTAGCCCAATTCACTACGGCCTCAACCTTACTAGAATCCACAGAAATACCGTCTCTAGATACAGCATGCCCCAAAAACACGACCTTCTCAAGCCAGAATTCACATTTACTGAACTTGGCGTATAATTTCTTTTCCCGTAGCATCTGTAGAACCTGCCTCAAGTGTGTCTCATGCTCCTCATAGCTCCTCGAATAGACTAGTACATCATCAATAAAAATAACAACGAACTGGTCTAGGTATTGGTGGAAGATTCTGTTCATCAAGTCTATAAATATAGTAGGAGCATTTGTCAGACCAAACGGTATAACAAGGAACTCGTAATGCCCATACCTGGTCCTGAAGGCCGTCTTCGAGACGTCTTCTGCTTTCACTTTCACTTGATGATAGCCGGATCTGAGGTCAATCTTTGAATACACCCGTGTACCCTGGAGCTGGTCAAACAAATCATCTATATGGGGTAGAGGATATTTATTCTTGATTGTCACATTGTTAATCTCCCAATAATCTATGCACATCCTCATTGACCCATCTTTCTTCTCACAAATAATACTGGAGCTCCCCACGGAGATATACTAGGTCGTATGAAACCCTTATCAAGCAAATTTTGCAACTAATCCTTCAATTCTACCAATTCTGTTGGCGCCATTCGATAAGGTACTTTGGAAATTGGCGTTGTACCTAGAAGTAGATCAATAGAGAAATCTACCTCACGATCGGGTGGCAAGCCTGGTAACTCATCTGGAAACACATCAATAAACTCATTTACTACTGGCATATTAGAAAATTTCAATTCATTCTCTAACATCTCCTTCACAACTGCCACAAACCCTTGACAACCACTCAGCAGTAGTCTCCTGGCCTAGATAGCTGAAACTAGCTAAGGCAGGGATTGCACCTGCGACCCTACGAACTTATATTCCACTCGTCCCAGAGGTCTGAATGTCACTTCTCGTGCTCGGCAATCTATGTTGGAAAAATTAGCTGCTAGCCAATCCATGCCAAAAATAACATCAAAGTCGTGCATGTCCAGCACTATCAGATCAGCAAACAAAATTTCCCCTTGAATATCAACTGAATAATCCTGGAGTACCTTACTACATCTCACTACAGATCCAGTCAATGTAGACACTAACAATTTAACATCTAATGGTTGTGTTTCAGCCCCACATATTTTAACACACCCCAAAGACATGAACGAGATTGTAGCTCCTAAATCAAATAATGCAATAACTTTAAAAGAAAGCATAATAACCATATCTGTCACCACGTCACCTGCCATCTCAGCCTCACCCGGCGTCAGAGTAAATACACTGGCTAGAGCCATATTCCTTTGCTGGCCCCCATGTGGCGCCTGATAACCTCCTCGGTATGGTCTGGGAGCTAGAACTGCATTTGGTGGGGTAGGGCAGTCTCGCACCATGTGTCCCGGTCTACCGTAGCGATAGCAGACCACACCACCAACTCGACACTCTCCCTAGTGCCTACTACCACAAGTCTGACAGACTGGAGGACCCTGCACTGCCTGAACCTCGTGTCCTTCAGTCTCCTGTCTCTGCCCTCTGCCATGGTTTCCTCTCCCCCATTGACCCGGTCTATGACCCTACTGATAACCTGTAGATACAGATCTCTTCCTCTGTCCCTGCTCCTCTACATCTAGCCACTCACCAATCTTTGCTAAGGCTGCCCTGTCGACTAACTCAGCAAAGTCCTAGATCCGCAGCACCACCACCTGCTTGAATATACTCTGCCTCAAGCCTCTCTCAAACTGCCTCGCCTTCTTCACTTCATCAAGAATAATATACGGGGCGAAATGAGAGAGCGCCGCATACTGCTGGACAGATAGCTATCCCTACTTCAGACTCATAAACTCTTCTACTTTAGCCTCCCTAACAGTAGCTGGAAAATATCTATCAAAGAACAATTCTTTAAACTGGTCCCATGTCAGGGCTATCGGAGTCCCCCTCTGCTGCTCCAACAGTCTCACCGCAATCCACCACCTCTTGTCAGTCTATAGGTGGCAAAGAGGACCTTCTATTCTTCCGTACACTGTAGCACTGCCAAAACTTTCTCAGTATCCTGTACCTAGTTCTCAACAGCTGCAGGATCGACTCCTCCTGAAAAGGCCAGAGAATTCATCTTCGTAAACTTCTCGATAGTGCACCCATGGCCTGCCGGCGGACCACCCTGCTCCCTGGAGCTCCTAGTGATCTCAGCCATAACCTACTGAGCCACGCTACGTAATACCGCGTCAGAGTCAGTCCTGCCTGCACCTGATGGCCCTGCTCCATCACTTCCACTCGCATGGGCACTACTTCCTCCTAGATCCATCTTGAAAAATAACAAATGTAACTTAGAAATCCTATCCTCATAGTTTACCCACCTAACCTCACCACTTATCTTAACATTCCTAACTTATTCCTAACCCCAATCCTATATTCTAGGAACACAACCCGATAATAGCTTACTATGGTTTTCTTGAAATCGTCACCTCAGGAAAAACACAGAAACTACCATAGAAGTCTTGCCTCTAGTTTGTAGAACAAAACCTTAAATCATTTCCTAAACTTTGGTATTATTTTCGCTGCATTCTAAAGTCTACAGAACCTAACAACCTAGGCTTTGATACCAAACTGTAACGACCTGCTTAATTTTCACTTTTTTTTTTTTATAAAAACCAAAATCATAGAACTTAGCAGATCATAATCCACTTGGACCCGTGGTTACCAGGGATACATCAGAACATATAACAGAAGCCTAAATAGTAGGAAACATACAATCGTATACATCTTATTATACCATACATCACAATACCAAAGTTACTACAACCACTGTATTTATATACACACAGTACACAACCGAAAAGATATCTTAGGGTCATCCCACAAAATACATCCGACCCTATCAAAACACCTACCCTTCTGGAAGGGCAGATCAACGGTACTAGATCAGCGGTGCTTTACCTGCTTTTCTATCATGGGCTCTTGAAATGTTTATGAAATTCAGGGTGAGACACCTCTCAGTAAGGGAAATAAACTAACACTAGTGTGTGACAACATGAGCATTTCTGTAATATATATACATAATCATGAACATAACCAGTAAAAATGTATGTATATTTCTAGGAAAACAAGTATAATCAAAATGTGGCAGAACATAATGTTTTCCATAACATAATTCATCTCATATAAATAATAATACAAAACAAACATCCCTGGAAGGTTAGCTGGCTATTGTCATGTATTACCCCCATATGATTGGGTTGCGTGGCCCAAAGGCGGGACCTGACAATGGTTGGTCGACCACTACTAAGTCAAAAGTACAGTTTGTAAGTTCGATGGGCCTGCCAGACCTAATCCATACACTAGGGGTGCTCACACACTTCTTAAAACCACATCGACCATCCAATCTCACACCACTCCGTACAGCGGCCTTAACACAAATATCATGATCATAATGACCATAGACACATAGCAGCGGTACTGTGCAAGTGCTAGCCTAGACCAAGCCAACCAGGTTCTGATATCATATAACATATACTGAAACTGTGATACATGGATATTTCATATCATTAATTATCAAATCAATCATATCATTTTGTATATATACGTATATCATGAAAATCATCAGCCCGTACGCTAGTATTTCACATTTTACTATAGCTCGGCCTATACGCCGCAAATCATATCCATAGCATAGCCCGTACGCTGGCAAATCATTTCCATAGCTCGGCCTGTACACTGGAAAATCATATACATAGCACAACCCGTATGCTGGCAAATCATTTCCATAGCTCGGCACGTACGCCGGCAAATCATATACATAGCATAGCCCATATGCTGGCAAATCATATCCATAGCACGAAACATACGCCGACAAACATATAAAAATCTCAGCCCCTACGCTGGTTTTCCATTATAAAAACTCATATATTTATCATATTCCCAGAAAACAGTATTTTATATTAATTTCAACTCATGTCACACGAAACATGGTTTTCATATATTTAACATACCATCATTTTCAGCAGTATTTCTCAAGTATAAAACATATACAAATATATTTATTTTCCTAAAGTCAAATGCTGTAATAATATACATATTTTTCATAAAATACTAGCTTAGTTTATCCCCTTACCTGAGTCCTGAGAAGCCCTTAAGAGAAATACTCCTGCACCCGCAGGGTTCCCCGCTCAACACCCTGAAAATGACACTTTCCAGAACTAAAGTTCAATATTTCTACGCATACTACGCTTTATACAACTATCAAGAAACCAAATACTGGACCTTACCCAGGATTTGGGATGGTTTCCAACTCAGCCCCACCGACGATCCGCCCCGGTAAACTTGGAGAGAACTTGGCCAGGAGCGTCATGGTGGCTACAGATCGTCGAACTGGCGAAAATCTGGCCTGAGATCGTAGAGAGAAGGTAGGAAGGGCATAGAGGAGAGAGAGAGAGTGTGAAAATTTCTGAGTTTTGTGCGTTTAGACGAAGTTTTAGGCTATTTATACGAGGGGATTCATCGACGAGCCACGTCACCTCGTCGACAAGTCCTTTAGAAAGTTCGTCAAAGAACCTGAACCCTCGTGGATGAATTTCAGACTTCCAAAAATCCTCTATCGGTATCTTCTCGTCAATGAGATGGAACTTCGTTGACGAGATCCTAAAGAACCCTCGTCGACGAAACCCCTCCTTTTGTTCCTATTTCCATTACCCTTTCTTTTATTATTTAAATACCATTATTCTCTAGGCTGTTACATTCTCCCCTCCGTATAAAATTTCGTCCTCGAAATTTATTATTCATATAACTCATCATCCCTTAAAACAAACCGGTCTACTTATTTTATTACTTACCCTCACTTATGGCGAAGGAATACCGTTGTTACATTTTGAGTCCTAGGAGATTACATATACAAAAGAAAAATTCTCCCAAAACTAAAATGTTACACTAATTAAACCATTACGTGTACCTGAAAAAGAAATACTATCCAACTACTTACATTTTACTCGTTTAGACTTCTTGGAATAAGTGTGGATACTTCTGCTTCATCTGCTCTTCGGATTCCTAAGAAGCCTCTTCAACTGTATGATTCCTCCACAAAACTTTTACCTGAGGAATCTCCTTGTTACGTAACTCCTGCACTTTCCTATCCAGAATCTGTACTGGTACCTCCTCATACACCAGTAAATCACTGAGCTATAATTCACCATAACTAATGATATGAGAAGGATCTAGGAAGTATTTTCTCAATATAGAGTCGTGGATCCTATACAACATAGGTGGCAAAGCTAGCCTGTAGACAACCGGCCCCACTTTATCTAGCATCTCAAATGGACCGATAAACCTAGGACTAAGTTTACCTTTCTTTCCGAACCTTACAACCCCTTTCAACGGAACTATCTTCAAAAACACAAGATTACCCACATCAAATTCCAGATTCCTGCGACGATTATCAGCATAACTTTTCTATCGGCTCTGAGCTACACTGATTCTATCTCTGATAAGTCAAACTTTATCACACGCTTGCTGTACTAGCTCTGGTCCCACAACTCGCCGCTTACCCATCTCATCCCAAAATAAAGGAGAACGATATCTTCTACCATATAGAGTCTCAAATGGTGTCATGCCAATACTGGTCTGATAACTGTTATTATATGCAAATTCTACCAGCGGCATAAACTGATTCCAACTACCCCCAAAATCCAATACGCACGCACGAAGCATATCCTATAATATTTGTATCGTCCTCTCAGTCTGCCCATCTGACTGAGGATGGAACACCATGCTAAACGATAACTGAGACCCTAGAGCTTCCTGCAAGCTTTTCTAGAAACATGAAATAAAACGCGGGTCTCGGTCTGACACAATCGATACTGGAACCCCATGACAACGAACCATCTCCTAAATGTAGATCTCTGCTAAACGGTTAAGGGAGTAGCTGATCTTGATAGGTAAAAAGTGGGCGGTCTTAGTCAAACGGTCAACAATCACCCAGATGGCATTCTGGCCATGTAACGCCATCGGTAGTCCTGACATGAAGTCCTTAAATATATGATCCCATTTCCACTCTGGGATAAATAGCGGTTGCAACTGCCCTACCTGCCTCTGGTGCTCAGCTTTTACGTGCTGGTACGTCAGACACTGAGCTACATACTCAACGATTTCTCTCTTCATATCACTCCACCAGTACGACTCTCGCAAATCCCTGTATATTTTCGTACTACTGGGATAAACTATATACAAAGATCTGTGAACTGTATACAAAGATTTGTATACGAACTCAGCTGCCTCCCTTTGTTCCTATTTCCATTTCCATTTCTTTTATTATTTGAATACCATTATTCTTCAAGTCGTTACAATAGGGATCTCCCTTATTCTAATGTGAGTAGTTGCTGATGTTATGTTCTCTACATTCTATCAAGGGGTATGCCTTATTCTTTCTTCAATTTTGTTATTGTACCATTTTCAATGATATGTTTTGTTTTAATCTAGTTGAAATAATGAAATATCATGGTTTAGTGCACCTATGGCAATGAATTTTTTTTCAACTTGTAATAGTTATTGTAAATTATTCACAATAGGGGTACTGTGTGGAGAAAAAAAAAATTTGTGAACACAAGTGATTTTATAAAAGTAAGAACAAGATGTAAATGCTTATTTGAACATAGACATTCCACTTAAACATATATACAAAACCGAAACATACTTTTTCACATACTTCACTCACAAAATGAGCATACTTGACATACTTCACTCACATTCTACATGTATAAATTTGTCACAAACTATGTATAGCATACAATATTTTTCACACTAGTTACCAATTACAAACTTTGATAAAACAAAACAATGTTTGCCCTATTAAAGCTACCAAACCAATCTAGATCAATTCATCATTCCATGCTTCTTTCCCATATATCTTGAGGGTACTATCTTAACCTTAAGTTTTTACCTTCTTGTAAAGGTGCTCTCCCCCTTAGCCCTAGCCTAATATAGATCCTACGTTCCCAATGATCCTTTTTTTTTTTTCCTTATGCTCCTTATGTTCCACGTGTTCCTTATGCTGGTATTTCCTTACTGAGATGTCCAATGAGAAGGGCACTTATTACCAACTTTGCCACCTTCTTCATAGCACACATGGCACCTTCAGATGTAACTATTTGGTTTTTCTTTATAGAATTAACATTGTGATCTAGTTAATTATAATGGATGTTTAATACTTGCGAGAGAAAGGGATAATGGCTTATATATTCAACATCTTTGCACACAAAGCATTTATTGGATATGCTTCATCCTCTTCTTTGTATATGTTATGAAATTGCGCTTTAAGATTATGCATGCGCACACACAACAAATACGAATATCAGACAAAAATCAAAAGGGAGAAGAAAAACATAAATTTACGTAGTTTAACCATATGCCTACATCTATGAAGTCCCTAGCAGACTATCAAATGAAAATTTGCTTTAGGATTTCAACCCTCGACTCAATGTGTATATATAGGCCATATGAAAATCCCAAAATACCCTTATATGATATATAATTACATTACACTCTAACTTAAAAATATTGTATCGAGGGCACCTAAGCCCTCCAATTTGTAATAGTCTTCGAGTGTATACCCTCTAAATTTGAGTCATAACTCAATAATCTCCATCTTGGCGAATATTCACCCATTTGGAATAGACCTATACCTCCACCTGAAGTTGCACAATATTGATTTGACAACTAATAATATGGAGTAAGTTCAAGCAATATAATAACTTCTCCTCAATAACAACCTTCATCAACATGTTAGCTGCATTTTCTTTTGTAGTCACCTCAACAAACTAAATCTCATTACCACCAATCAACTCTTGTATATTAGAATATCCAACTGCAATGTGCTTCGTTCTGATATGATAAACTTGGTTCATTGCTAAGTAAATAGTCCTTCGACTATCACAATGCAAATGAATAGTTTGTTGCTCTATGTCAAATTAGGTTATCAATCCCTTCAACCACACAGTCTCCTTTATAGCCTCAGTCACTATCATATACTCTGCCTTAGTATTAAATAATGCAGCAATTGGCTGTAACATTGATTTTCATCAAATAGGTCCACCTGCCATAATGAATACATAACATGTGGTGGACCTTTTGTCATCCAAATCTCTTACATAATTTGCATCAATGAATCCTTATACTATAACTGAATCTTGTCTTCTATCAAACTCAATGCCAAAATCTATAATGCCTTTCAAGTACCTAAGGATCCACTTCAAAGCACTCCAATGTTCCTTGCCTAGATATGCCATAAACTTACTCACCGTACCAACTGTATGTGCAAGATTTGGATGAGCACAAAACATGACATCAGGGCTGGCTCTTCACAATATGGAGCCCTAGGCGAATGATTTAACTAGAGGCCCTTAATATTTTGTTTAATTTTTTATTTTTATTTAAAATTAATTTTTCTAAGTTTTTGAGATGCAAACTAATTAACGTTTTATATTCAAGATTACATTGAGACTTGAAAAAGAAAGAACTAAATTACATTTACTTTTACTTTTCAAAATACAATTTCATTTACTTTTGAATAGTGGGAAAGTCAATGTATGGGAAGAGATGACATCATAAATAATGTTAACATTAAAAAAAAAATTGGGGCCCTAACTTTTGAGATAGTGGGAAAATCAATGTATGAGAAAAGATGACATCATAAATAATGTTATTATTAAAAAAAATTTGGGGGTCCCAAGCAAACTACTCAATAGCCTTATGGTCAGGCTAGCACTGCATGACATGCATCAAGTAACCCATTGCATTGGCATAGAGTACCCTTGGCATCTCCTCCACATCCACCTCTAATTGTGGACATTGCGTTGAAGATAGCTTGAAATGGTTTGCCAATGGGGTAAACAATGGTTTAGCATTGCTTATGCTAAATCTCTTCAACATCTTCTCTATATAACCGTTTTAAGAGATCCAAAGTATTGACCTTATTGGTCACACCTGATTTTGATAATGATAAATACTCTAATATTTGATAGCTTTTAGGTGTATGTGCAGGTTTATCTTAGTAGATCAAGTAATGGCACATGAAAGCATGAAGATCCTGAAAATTTGATTCATATTGTAAATTCATTTTATGTAATATGGATCTATAATAGTAAGTAGGATATAAGGTCTGTAATAATTACTTACATGTCATGCATATAGGATATACTGTAAGCTCAGTAAGACATTTGGTCCCAACACTCATGCACAAATATCATTCATAATTAGGTGTGTAAAAAGGAGTTAAATTGAACACAATAAGCATTAAATAAGTGAGGTCGGGTGACCGAACCCCAGAAGTTCAAAACTCCTCAAGCGCCCGAATTGCTAGAAAGTCATTAGTTTGACTTAGGTTCGGGCTACCGAACCAAGAATGAATGCATTGTCATCAGGCGACTGAACCCTTAGAAAGGGGCTCAGGCTGCCGAAATTCTCAGGTGACCAAATTGGTCAGTTCGGTTAATCGAACTTTGCACCGGCCACCCGAACCACGCGCCAATGTCTCTAACTTTGGTTCAACCAACCGAATCAAATTTTGGGCACCCGAACCATTTAAAAATAAATTATTGGCTGAGTCTATTTGGGTGACCAAACTTAAGTTCAGCCACCCGAATCTTCTCAGGTCACTTAATATTTATCGATGTTAAAATGTTTTAAACGGGGTTAACTTTGCTATATTGTTTTAAAACTTTCCTAATAATACCCTACATGTCCTAAATGGTCATGATTTAGCCCTGGTCTATAAATATGAGTTCATTTGTGTGGATTAGTAGTGAATAGCAAAAATCATTAAGTGAAAATCCTCTCTACTTCCAAAAGCACATATTGCCAAATACTCTCAAGATTCATTCCCTTGATACATTTTAGTAGTGGGAGAGCTTATTGATTGTGCTTGTGATTACTAGATATTGCTAATACTCCCAAAGTATTGATTGATTATTTGATATTGATTTTGGGGAGTTTGGCTAAGGTTTATCTCATAGATTTTAATTTTATAAATCTTGTGTTGGAATAAACTAGCAAGCTTAAGGATCTTTGCATTGTCATTGCAAGATTCCTATAGCTTTGTTTTTGTTGTGCAAAAATATTTCCTGCAAGCTAAAATATTTTCAAACTACTCTTGTCCATATTTCATTGAAGTAAATCTTTTAAGTTAGTTTGAGTATTTGATTTGCATCTTTGAAACCTTGATTTGTTATTGACATTTAATATAACTCATTTCAAAGACATAGCTTGTTTAAAACGTTCTTGAACATTCTGGTGATAATATCTTGTTGAGTGTTGTTTGCACTAATATTCACATCACTGAGCTTACATATTCTATATTGTGGATGCGCTTGTGATTGATTATATTGGTACATAATCTGCTTAGTTGAGAAGCATATCTTCCATACGTAAATTTGATTGAGAAATACTATTGTATTCCAAGTGTGGCCTGAGGGGGCGGTAATCCAGTCTAGTAAGGATTGTTTATAAAGGTTGAGGTCAGCCCTGTGCTAATTGACCTGATTGTTTAGGTGTCGCTCCACCCGTTAAGTGAGCCTTATAGTGGTAATCCTTGTACTTGTAAGCCAAGGCGGGGATGTAGGCAATTTGTTGAACCTCGATAACATTTCTAGGTATCATCTTCATTTATAGCTTTCTCGTGTATGATTGGTTAATTTAATTGTGCTATCTAATTTTCGTTGTACATTTAAATTGAGTTAATTTATCTGCACTAGATTGACCTTAAGGTTGTGTAATACTGCTATTAGGGGATTGACCCAGGGCATCAATTTTTGAAAATACCAATTCACCCCCGCTTTTAAGTTCATGGTAAAACTAACAATTGGTATCAGATCTACGTAGCATAGACTCAATAGTTATTTTGCAAAAGATCTTAGATGGCTTGTAGTACCGTGACCCCTTTCCCTGAGGGACCATCTTCCACACGACCTCTGGTTTTTAGTGGTGTTAGTTACACCTTTTGGAAGCAGAGGATGCGCATCTACCTTCAAAATATAGATTGGAAGGTGTGGAAGGTTGTCTCTAAGGGAAATTATGTTCCTATGAAAACAGAGGGTACAACTAGAGTTCCTAAAATTAAGGAAGAATATAATGATGATGACATGAAAGCTGTTAGTTTAAATGCCACTGCTATGAATAATCTGTATTGTGGTCTTGAGGTGAATGAGTTTAATAGAGTAATGACATGTACTACTGCGAAAGAAATCTAGGATAAATTAGAAGTCACATATGAAAGTACTAGGGATGTAAAAGATAGTAGGATAGATATGTTGACTAGTGAATATGAGGCCTTTATGATGAATGTAGGTGAGTCCATTCAGAGCATGTACACTAGATTCATACACATTATAAACTCACTGCATGCATTAGGTAAGACCTATCCTACATATGAGATGACTAGGAAGATCCTTAGAGACTTGCCTCCTGTTTGGGAAGCTAAGGTTACGACCATTTCTGAGGGTAGAGACCTTAAGGCCATGGCTCTAGATGAATTGATAGGTTCCCTGATTACTTATGAATTAGCTATAAATGAGAGACTCAATGAACATACTAGGGCGAAAAAGGTGATTGCATTGAAAACTTCCACTAATACGTCTAGTGAATGCAGCGAACCTAACTCTGAGGATGATATGGCCATGCTAACAAGAAAATTCAGCAGATTCTTCAGAAAGAATAGAAAGTCATACAAAAGATATAGGGAGTCTACATCTGAGAAGGGAGAGTCTAGTAAAAGAAAATAAAAATTTAATGCTCCCACGTGTTACAATTGCAACAAAGTTGGGTACATTAAGTTGGACTGCCCACTACCTGAAAAAGTATGCTAGGAAAAAGAAGAAAGTCGTGAAAGCAGACACTTCATGGGATAAATTAAGTAGCAGAGACTCAGACTCGGACCGTAGCAACTTAAAGGTTGCTAATCTGTTCTTGATGGCACATGATGATGAGGTATCATTTCCTTGTTCTTTATCTTCATATTACTCTTCTGATGATTGAGAATCTGATAGCATGCCTACTTTTAGAGAATTGCAATTTGAATATATTTGTGTCTCTAAACTGTTGAATAAAATGACCAAAGAAAATGATGATTTGAAAAAGAAATGCGAAAATTGGTCAAAATTGTTGCTTCGATTTTGAAAGAAAAAGATTTGACTATTGTCGAACTTGAGAGAAAATTGGAGGATAGCTCCAAAATTGTTTTTAAAATTCACCGAGGCCCAATGCAATTTTGAAAAACTACTTGGAGCCCAAAGAAATTCTCTTAGTAAAGAGGGTCCCTGTTTTAATGGCATTAAGAATATTAGACGATCTAATCTTTACTTGGGACATTTCACTCGTGAATCAAAATCTCAAATCCCACCTAAAGATCCTAAGTGTAGAATGAAATGTTTTAAATGCAAAAAATCGGTCACATTCAATTTGATTGCCCACTTAGAAATAGACGTGTAAAAATTAGAAAAGTATGGGTAGTTAAGAGTGATCTAGTCACTAACCCCCATGGACCAAACGGAATTTTGGGACTAGCGTTAGTTACTTAGTCTATCTTGCAGGTGTGTTTGAGATTGTCCTCCTCCAAGGACAAGTGGTACCTGGATAGCGGGTGCTCACAACACATGACTAGCGACAAGGAAAAATTTGCGTCAATCACTCCCAAGGATGGAGGATACATGACGTTTGGCGACAATGCAAAGGGACGCATCATTGGCGTAGGTAAGGTCTATAAGGATCCCTCTTTATTCATTGATGATGTTCTGTTAGTTAATAGCTTGAAGCATAATCTACTGAGCATTAGTCAATTGGGTGATAAAGGATACAAGGTGTCATTTGAAAATGATAAATGCATTGTTGAATGTAAATCAAATCATAAAGTTCTTTTTACTGTAGATCGCCATGAAAATGTATATACTACTACTTTTGATAACTTAGTTTTATAACAAGTAACCTATTTATCTACAATAAATGAAGCTAGTTGGTTATGGCATAGGCGATTAGGAGACGCTAGTATGGACTTATTCTCAAAACTAGTAAGAAAAGATTTAGTAAAAGGCTTGCCTAAAACACCATTTGTGAAAGATAAAGTCCGTGATGCATGTCAAATGGGTAAGCAAACAAAATCATGTTTTAAGAAAAAGAAATTCATATCTACCACTAGACCACTTGAAATGCTTCACTTAGACTTATTTGGTCCTAACTCAGTGCAAAGTATAGGTGGAAAATTATACGCCTTTGTGATTGTTGATGATTATTCTAGGTTCACAAAGGTGCTATTTCTCTCACATAAAAAGGAATCATGTGAACAGTTTACTAAGCTTTATAGAAGAATTCAAAATGAAAAAGGCTATAAGATAACTCACATAAGAAGTGATAGAGGCACTGAATTTAAAAATGATGGGATAATTATTGCGACCTAGAGGGCATATCACATAAATTTTCTACACCTAAGGTCTCTCAACAAAATGGTGTGGTAGAAAGAAAGAATAGGTCATTACAAGAAATGGGTATGACTATGTTGAATGAGCATAAGCTACCTAAATATTTTTAGGCTGAGGCCATAAATCCTACATGTTATGCCATGAACAGGGTGTTGAATAGACCATCACTTAATAAAACCCCTTATGAATTGTGGAACAACCATAGACCTAATATTTCCTTTTTTCAGGTTTTTGGTTGTAAATGCTTCGTGCTTAGGGATAATGAACATCTAGGGAAATTTGATTCTAAATCTAATGAAGGCATTTTCCTAAGCTATGCTCTTAATAGTAAAGCATATAAAGTTTTCAATAAAAGAACACAGACTGTTATTGAATCTATCCATATAGTATTTGATGAATCTAATCCATTTTCTAAGAAAGATAATGAAGACGATATTGACATTAGAAAATGCTTAGACAAGTTATCTATTGAAAATAATGCAAGTGAAAATTCAAAAATAAATGATAAATCATCTGAAGATAATGAAAATGAAAATGAAGTTCAGGAGCTGCCTAGAGATTGGAAATTTATTAGAAGCCATCCTATAGATCAAATCATAGGTGAACCATCCGGTGGTGTAGCCACGAGATCTTCCTTGAAGAATCTAGTAAGTCATTCTGCCTTTTTATCCCAAGAAGAGCCTACAAATAATAAAGAAGCAATAGAGGATGAGTCTTGGGTAATGTCTATGTAAGAAGAACTTAATCAATTTGAAAGAAGCAAAGTGTGGACGCTAGTTCCAAGGCCTAATGATCATACAATTATAGGAACCAAATGGATATATAGAAATAAGAAAGATGAGAATGGGATAGTAACTAGAAATAAGGCTAGATTAGTTGCCCAGGGTTATAATCTGGAAAGGGAATTGATTTTGATGAAACCTATGCTCCAGTTGCTAAAATGGAAGCCATACGTATGCTACTTGCTTATACCACTTTTAAAAACTTTAAATTGTTTCAAATGGATGTTAAAAGCGCTTTTCTAAATAGCTATATTAATGAAGAAGTGTATGTAGAACAACCACATAGTTGTAAAAATCATAAATATCCAGATCATGTATACCGGTTGTCCAAAGCCTTGTATGGATTGAATCAAGCTTCTAGAGCTTGGTATGAGAGGCTTAGTGGGTTTCTACTAAAAAATGAGTTTACCCGCGACAAGATTGACACTACACTTTTCATCAAAGCCAAAAATGACGATATGTTTAACATTCAAATTTATGTTGATGATATCATTTTTGGAGTCACTAATGATGAGTTGTGTAATGAGTTTGCCGAATGCATGCAAAGTGAATTTGAAATAAGCACGATGGGTGAACTTAGTTTCTTTTTAGGGCTGCAAATTAAACAAACTAAATATGAAACTTTCATATGCCAATCTAAATATGACAGGGTCTTGCTAAAGAAATTTAATATGGAAGATAGTAAAACTCTTGGTACTCCTATGAGTTCTTCCATCAAACTTGACAAATATGAGCAAGGAATCCTTGTTGATGTGAAATTATATCGTGGCATGATTGGAAGTCTTCTATATCTCACTATTAGTCGGCTTGATATTATGTTTAGTGTGTGCATGTGTGCTAGGTTTCAGGCTGCTCCTAAGGAATCTCATCTATTAGCTGTTAAACGAATCCTTAGGTATCTAGTTGGAATCATAGAGTTAGGCTTATGGTATCCTAAGCATACTACCTTTGAGATTGTGAGTTATATTGACGTTGACTTTATCGGTTGTAGGGTTGATAGGAAAAGTACTAGTGGTACTTGTCACTATTTAGGACAATCTCTCGTTTCTTGGTTCTCCAAGAAATAAAACTTAGTTGTCTTATCTATAGCCGAAGCAGAATATATCGCAGTTGGAAGTTGTTGTGCTCAAACTCTTTAAATGAAACAACAACTTATGGATTTTGGGTTGCACTACGATACAGTACCGATTAAATGTGATAATTCTAGTACAATCAACATTTTAAAGAATCCTATCTCACATTCACGAACTGAACACAATGAGATTAGACATCATTTCCTTCGTGATCATGTGCAGAAAAGGGATGTGGCACTTGAGTTTGTATGCACATTTCAACAATGGGCTGACATTTTCACTAAACCACTTCCAGAAGATAGGTTCATACAAATTAGACATAAATTAGGTCTCATGCATAGTAGAGATGCTTCCTAACTATCTCATAATTTGCATAAACTTAGGGGGAGCTTTCTAATAATTTCAAGGTCTAAAAATTAATATAACAATTGATTGGTATCTTTTATTAGCTTGGACTTTATGGAATTGGTTATGTTTTATCTACTGCATGATGATAATTGTATTTATGTTTTATATATTGATCATACTGGAACTGTTTGAGTTGAGTAGTTGTGGATAAACTGTTAGATCTTAAAAACTCAAAACAGGTCATTTTTATACAAGTTGTTTTTTTGGGAAATGTCTTGTTTTCAAAAGGCATGCTGCCGAAATTTTTAAAATTCCCAAACTTAGCTTGTATACTAATGTTTTATACCCATTGCCTAAGGCTATTAATTTCATAGCCCTTTTTGTTGTTGCCAAAAGGGGGAGATGGATAAGGGGGCAAAAAATTGGGTTGACTTGAAAATTGAGTTGAATTGAAGTTAAATGGAAAATTATTTAAAAGTTTTACATTATGCATATTGTTAGGGGGAGCCTTCTAAGGCTATATCCATTTTTTGCACAATGTATTTGTCATCATCAAAAAGGGGGAGAATGTTGACCTTATTGGTGACACCGAGTTTTGATAATGACAGATACTCTAGTATTTGATAGCTTTCAAGTGTATGTGCAGGTTCATCTTAGCAGATCAAGTAATGGCATATGATAGCATGAAGATCCTGAAAATTGGATTCATATTGTAAATTCATTTTATGTAATATGGGTTTGTAATAGTAAGTAGGATATAAGGTCTATAATAATTACTTACATGTCATGCATATAGGATATACTGTAAGTTCAGTAAGAGCTTAGGTCCTGCACAAATATCATTCATAATCAGGTGTATAAAAATGAGTTGAATTGAACACAATAAGCATAAAATGAGTGAGGTTGGGCGACTGAACCCACCCAAGAGTTCAAAACTCCTTGAGTGCCCAAACTGCTGGAAAATTAGCAGTTTGACTTTGGATCGGGCTACAGAACCAAGAATGAACGCATTGCCCTCGAGCAACCGAACCCTTATAAGGGACTTCTCGCCTACTCAGGCTGTCGAAATTCTTAGTTCAAATTAGACCTCGAGCAACCGAATTGGTCAGTTTAGTTAACCACACTTTGCATCGGGCACCCGAACCGCATGTCAATGTCTCTAACTTTGGTTCAGCCAACCGAATCAAATTTCGGGCACCCGAACTGTTTAAAAATAAATTATTGGCTAAGTCTGTTCAGGTGACCGAACTTAAGTTTGGCCACCCGAATCTTCTTGGGTTACTTAATATTTACAGAGGTTAAAATGTTTTTAGACGGGGATAACTTTGCTAAATTGTTTTAAAACTTTCTTAATAATACCCTACATGTCCTAAATGGTCATAATTTAGCCTTGGTCTATAAATATGAGTTCATCTATGTGAATTAGTAGTGATAAGAAAAAATCATTAAGTGAAAATGTTGGCCTTACAAGGCTTAAAATCTTGTTATCTTGTTTTGATGCTAACAAACAAGTGAAATTTAATGTAATTGTGTGAGTAATGATATTTCAGGATTCATATATGTGAAAGTAAGGTCAAAGTGCCCACAAGGATCAAATATGATGGAAGCAAAGTTAAAGTGCTCACAAGGATCAAATGAAGCTTAAATGAGCCAAGACATGAATTACTTGTTGAAGAACATAAGGACATGAATAAGTTGTTGAAAGCCAAGGTATATCAAAGTCAAAAGATCCAAAGAAAGGCAAAGTAAGAAAGCTTAAAGAATATGGAAGTTTGAAAAAAAGATGGATTCAATCAAAGGACAAAGCATGAAGACTCAAGAACATAGAGTGTTAATATTTTAGAAGTCTCATGTAAGTGCTTTAATGTTTAAAATATCATTTGAAATATTTTGAAGCTCTTAGGTTAACTTCTTAAACCTAGATACTTTTTAAATTACCTAAATAATATTTTTATAAGGTCAAAAATTATTTTAAAAAGGTTAAAATCATTTTTGGAATAAAGAGCACCAAAACGAGTTTTTTTTTCCCAAATGCTGTCGGTTTTTATATAGCCGCATTGAGGTGAATTGTTCTCTATCAAGAACTAATTATTTTAAATAGTGATAAACACGAAAGTTGTAGGATTTTCTCTTAGCTTTCGTTTGACACCAAGATCACCTAATTTGGAGTTATATAGAAAAAGTTATGGCCAAAACACTGAAACAAGGTCACTGTTGTCAGACATTTAAAAATTGTTCAACGGGCAAATTTTTAAAATTCCAATGTTTTAAATTATAGCCGTTTGAACCTTAAATATTCTAATAAATAGGGAAATTCTTTAAGGAAACTTTTTCAAGTTTGAAAGCCTATAAATACATGGTTTTGCAAAACAAATAAAAAACTAAGAATTGAAAAATCTGTTTTGAGAAGTTGAAAGTATTCTTGTTCTTCCTAAGTTCTCTTGCTCACTCATTGAAAAATTCTTTTGCTGAGAACTCTGAAGTGTTGATCCTTCTTCCTTTGAATTCCTACTGCTAATCCTCTTCTAAGAAGGATATTGGTGAATTCTACACTTGAGCTTCATTCTATTTACTATTGATATTTTACATTTAAGTATATAGTGCTGAAATTGTACTAACTTGCTATTTGAGAGAGTATACTTGTACGCAGATTTTATCTTATGTTTCTTGTAGTTCATTGACGTTCCAAGGTGTTTGGATCGTTGACTAAGCAAGGGGATATTGCTTAGAGAGGCGGACTCTAGCCTATGTAAGGAGTGACCAAACGAGGGAATATCGTTTGGAGAAGGTAGGCTCTAGCCTTAACCAAGGAATGTTGTAATCGGTTTTGTTCCACCCATCAACGGAATAGGTTTAGTGAATCCTTTGGTGGTTTGCCAAAGGCGAGGACGTAGGCTGGGTATAAGCCGAACCTCGTAAAAATCTCCGTCTCACTCTCTCTTTCCCTATTCTTTAATTTCAGTTCATATACAACTGCGTGGATGATTTAAATATCTAAATTATACATACTATGCATATTTGGAAATCAAGTAAACTTAAAATCCAATTTTGATTTGGGTTGCGGAAACCGAAAGGGAGTACGTTGGTTACACCATATCTTGCGGAAACCATACGGGAGTACGTTACTTGGTTAACACCCCAAAGATAAATTTACCTAGAGTTTATTTGAATTCTAAATATTTGGAAAGAGTGATTGGATTTATTTATACAGGGCTTTACTTCAGTAAGCATAAATTATAATTCATAATCACAGGGCTTATACAAACAAATAAACTATCTCAAGATCTTATATTACCAAATTGCTGAATGCTTTATATCTTGGTTTGGTTATTTGTTGTTTAACTTGTACTTGGCAAATAAATTGATTGTTTGCTTTGAAGATTGTGTTTAATTGATTGGATAAAAGAACTAAGTTCTTGATTGATTAAGGAATTAAAAAATAAGTCAAGAATTGGTTAAAATAAATAAAAGAAGTTTAAGGTATTTTAAAAGGAATTAAAAGAAACTTTTAGAATCCAATTCACCCCCCCTCTTGGGAAGCTATTCCTAATTTCAGAAAATCCTCTCTACTTCCAAAAGCTCATATTGCCCAAATACTCTCAAAATCCATTCCCTTGATGCATTTTAGTAGTGTGAGAGCTTATTTATTGTGCTTGTGATTAGTAGATATTGCTAATACTCCCAAAGTATTGATTGATTATTTGATATTGATTTCGGGGAGTTTGGCTAAGGTTTATCTCACAAATTTTAATTTTATAAATCTTGTGTTGGGATAAACTAGCAAGCTTAAGGATCTTTGCATTGTCATTGCAAGATTCCTATAGCTTTGTTTTTGTTGTACAAAAATATTTCCTACAAGTTAAAATTTTTTCAAACTACTCCTGTGCATATTTCATTGAAGTAAATCCTTTGAGTTAGTTTGAGTATTTGATTTACATCTTTGAAACCTTGATTTGTTATTGAGATTTAATATAACTTGTTTCAAAGACATAACTTGTTTAGAACATTCTTGAACATTCTGGTGATAATATCTTGTTAAGTGTTGATTGATTATATTGGTACATAATCTGCTTAATTGAGAAGCATATCTGTTGTACGCATATTTGATTGAGAAATATTGTTGTATTCCAGGAGTGGCCTGAGGGGGCGATAATCCAGCCCGGTAATGATTGTTTGTAAAGGTTGAGGTTAGCCCTGTGCTAATTGACCTGATTGTTTTGGTGTCACTCCACCCATTAAGTGAGCCTTATAGTGGTAATCCTTGTGTTTGTTAGCCAAGGCAGGGACGTAGGCAGTTTGATGAACCTCGATAACATTTTTGGGTGTCATCTTCATTTACAGGTTTCCTGTGCATGATTGGTTAATTTAATTGTGCTATCTAATTTCCGCTGTACATTTAAATTGAGTTAATTTATCCATACTAGATTAACCTTAAGGTTGTGTAACACTGTTGTTAGGGGATTGACCTAGGGCTTCAATTTTTGAAAATATCAATTCACCCCCCTCCTTTTGGGTTCACAGTAAAGCTAACACAAAGCTTCCAATCTTTCCTATATCTCCATATTTCCATCCCAATGATCTTATTTGTAGCACTAAGATCCTTAGTCTCAAATTCCTTACTTAATAAGGACTTTAAACCATTGATATCACATATATTCTTTGTAGTAATCAACATACTATCAATATATAACTGTAGAAAGATAAATGAACCATTAGATATACTTCTAAAGTAAACGCAACAATCATGCTCATAGATAGTATATTCAATACTTATCGTATACGAATCAAAGTGCTTGTACCATTACCTTGGCGATTGCTTTAGGCTATACAATGATTTCCTTAATCTGCAAGCATAATTCTCCCTCCCAAACCCTATGAAACCTTTTGGTTGTTCCATATAAATTTGTTATTCTATATCACCATAAAGAAATGTTGTTTTAACATCCAACCACTTTAACTCTAAATCAAGCTGAGCTGACATATCCAATAAAAATTGAATGGAGGTAGGTCGGTCAATAAGAGAAAATACTTTATCATAGTCTATCCCTTCCCTCTAAAAGTACCCTTTTGCCACTAGTTTGACCTTGAATCATTACCATCTATTTCTAAAATATCATCTTTCTTCATAAACACCCATTTGAATACCACTACTTTCCTTCCCTTAGGAAGTTCCACCAACTCTCAAGTCTAATTTTTATGTAAAGATTCCACCTCTTCCATCATAGCTTCCATCCACTTATTTCTATCTAGATCGAAAAATGCATTCCAGAAAGAATATGGATCTCCACTACCACTAACTAGAGCAAAGGAAGCCATACCCTTAAAACATAACTTTAGGATGCATGGGCAATGCATTTGGGTCTATCTGTAGCTACACTATGGCCATTTGATTCCCGCTGATCATGTTGTTCAAATAAAAGCACCTTTGGTTGCTAGTCCTAAAGTTTACCAAACTCCACCTACACCTCTGGCTCCTTCTTGTCAACTTTATTGTCTTGTTCATCTTCTTTGTATCTCAGCATTGATGTCTTATCAAACACCACATCTCTACTCATAAGTACCTTCTTATCCTCTGGATCCCATAACTTGACATAACCAATGAAAATGCACCTCCTGAATTTAGGGTCTAATTTGGATCAAAACTCACTACGAATGTGAGCATATGCTGGACAACTGAAGATATTAAATATAGAGTAGTCAACCTCTTGACTTGTCCAAAGTTCCTCAACTACTTTACCATCCAACTTTGTAGAACGTGTCTTGTTAATGACATAATAAGCTATGCTAACTATATATACCCATTAATTCTTGGGCAATTCTACATGTAGTATCATACTATTAGCTTTCTCAATGAGGGTCCTGTTCATCATTTCAGCCACTTCATTTTATTATTGAGTTCAATGAATTGTAAAAAACGTTTGACAATTCCCTCATGCCTGAAAAATTTCATAAACTCATATAACTTGTACTCCAACCTATTATCGGACCTAAGACACTTCATTGATTTTCCTATTTGTTTCTCAACCTTTGTCTTCCACTACTTTAATTTGGAGAATACCTTTGACTTTTCCTTCATGAAGTAAACCTAAAGCTTCATAGAGTAACCATTAATGAAGCTAACAAAATAATGAGCTTCGTCATAGCTGGTACCCTTGCAAGCCCCCAAACATCACTATGAACATAATCCAAAATACCTCTACTCTTTTGGAAAGACAACTTGAATTTTACTTTGCAATGTTTACCTAAAACACGATACCTACAAAAATTGACTATGCACTTTACAATCTTTCCAGTAATTTTCTCTTATGGAGTTCCATTATACGCCACTCACTTATATGTCTTAGGCGCATATTGTAGTAACCCGAATTTTTATATAGCGAAAGATCTCAAATACAAATTTTTACTAGAGTACTAAAAACCTTAATTGCAACAATATCTCCAATATCAAACATTATCATCCGTAAAATTCTAAAACATTAAAAAATACAACTAATATAAGATATATTCTAAATAACTCTTCTATCCCACCCATGCTTCCGTTACGCTACTTTGATTTTGGTTAGGCTCCTCAGGGTATCTAAAATGTATGAAAATAATTGGGTGAGACATCTCTCAGTAAGTATGGAGTAGATTATTATCAATGTATGGCTAAAATGAGATGTAGTATATAAATACATTTAATAATTCTATTCTAATAAAAATTGCATTTGTAAATATTTAATTTAATAATTTAACTCTTAAACCCGCAATTGTAAAACAGTGGACCACATATAAACAAATATACGTAATTTCCTTCATATCATAATTTAAGCTTATCATATGATCATAATCACATAAATACACAAATATGTATAAAGAACTTCTTTTTGGCCATGTCATGTTTAACTCCTATGATCGGGTTGTGCAGTCCGAAAACTAGACTTAACTGGTTGGTCACAACCAACCAAACTAAATTAAAAGTTTATATCTATAATATCAATTTGTCTATCACATCCTCATACTCATTCTTATTGTAAGGACCGGGAAATAACAATAATAATAAAAATAATAAATTGGTTTGGTACAAGACCAAACCGTTGACGGTTTCAGGGAGCTTAGGGAAACCATCGACGGTTTCAAGCTAACGAGGGTCTTTAAGTGAGGAGGTCTTATATATATATTTTTTCAAACACTCTTATCTCTCTCTCTCTCTCTCTCTCTCTCTCTCTCTCTTAGGGTTTTAGGTTTTCTTTCTCTCCACTCTCACTCTCTTGAGTCTCTCTCACTCCTAAGTTCTCCTGGGTCTCTACTCTCACTGTCCGATCCTCTCTCTCTCTCCTCTCTGCTCCGATTCATCTCCTCAGCCAGGTTTAAGGAGACTCGGGTTCCGTCTCCCGAAAACTACAAGCTCAATTTTGGGTCGTGGTAGGCTTATCTTCGGTAATAGGTAAGGGGAATAGATTATGTCAGTATATACTAGATATTGAATGGATTAAACTTGAATATGTGGATGATTTTGCTATTATACAAGTATTTGGGAAAAGTTAAAGTGAGTAGGGTGATCATCTCCTTTTTCTTGTAAAACATATATTTGAAGTTGAATTAAACTGTGGAGGTGATCATACCTTTATTTTCAGCAAACTATACCGATTATATTTTGATTTAATACTCAAATAAGTGTGGCATGAGAATTGCTTGTTTTACTGCATAATTAAACATGTGGGATTTGTTATGGAATTATATGGTGAAAACTGTGGTTTTATACTGAATTCTTGAAATGTTAAGAAAAATGCAGAGATTGTAAATTTCACGGTGATATACTGATCACGTGAGTGTTGAGAAATTTATGTGTTGAGAATGGTGGGGAGGGATTATTGCAAATCATGTGTTGAGAATTATGATCATGTTATCTCTTTTATTTATGTAAATTGCATTTTATGTTCTAAGAACCTTGATGGACCAGTGGAAAGTTCGGTACTGTAGCTAGTGGGAATATTAGTGCAGCCACACTATTGTGGAAGTGTAGGCCATGGGATAGTTGATTTGACCGCAAAGAGTTGTTGTACCCTCCTCGAGTCTGGACCAGGTTGCGGTAGGCAAATCGGACTTACAGACGAGATACTTTGACTTATCTTGGTGGTAGGCCAGCCAAGGCTAAGTTTAGTCTTCGAGCCGCACAACCCGTCATGGGGGTTAAACATATCGTTAGTCCAGAATGAGAGGTTCTTTTAGACATAATTGTAGATTTATTTATTTGGGGCTATTATTGAGCTGGAGTTATTAACTGAAGGAAAATATGTGTTTTCAACTATACTGGTGTAAGTACAATTTACAATGCCCTTTTCAGTTAAAGTTAAATAAATGGATATATTTGCTTACATTAAAACTCATATTAGTCATACACTGATAATAATCTATTCTGTTTTACTGAGAAGTGTCTTACCCCAATAAACATTTTCACATTTTAGGGCAAACAGGGAATCAGGCTTAAGAGCTACAGAGTGGGGTGTAGATAGTAGAGTTAGGGTAAGTGTTTGTATGAAACTGAACTAGTTATGCTTTTGTGTACCTTAAGATGTAATATTATTTTTGGGGAGAAATCTATGTAATAATGGTGATGGTTTTAGTACTCTGGTATGGTATTTGAGGTTTATTGTGTTTCCAATGTTTGTTTTAAATTTTGATATGGAAAGGTGTACCTTGGACCCCACTGGGTTTCGGGTAGTTACAATTGTGGTATCAGAGATACGTTACAGATGTGGTATCAGAGGTGTGTATGTTTCGTGGCGTTACACTCATACTCAGGCCAAATTGACTATCCACCGCCAACACTTCGACAATAGTGTCGCTACACCAATTTTCATTTGTAACTATGACCATCAGGGTTCTTAAAACATATAATACAATTTATGCAATTAAACCATATAATAGTTTGAACATTTCCCCAACATCAAATTTATAATCAAACGCATAAATATTTTCAATAAATCACATAATAAACAAAACACCACAAAAATCCCAAATTTGCTCAATTATGCAAAAATATAAAATTAACTCATGCCACACAATTTGTCCAATAATTATAATTTTAACAAATTACCATAGAAAATGTATAATAATCCACCTACTTAATTTAATACCAATATAATCAGAAAACCCGATATAATCAAATCCCCGTAGTACAATTTAACTCAAGCATGAGATATAATTAAATTAATGTAATCAGTTTAGTTCAAGCATATTTTAAAGTAAAATTTGACATAATATAGCCCACTTGCCCTAACCCTGGAATAGTGCCTACAGTGTGTGAATGATGAAATCTCTCTGGTTAAATCCTTGGAGAGCAGAGCTAGGACTCGAGAATGATGTTCGTTTTTCAATTCGGCCAAGAAATGACAAAGAAATTGAGAGAGAGAGAGAGAGAGAGAGAGAGAGAGAGAGAGAGAGAGAGAGAGAGAGAGAGAGAGAGAGAGAGAGAGAACGAGAGAGAGTGAGAGGGGGGAGGAAGCTTCTTAGGAAGCCCTGAGACTTCCTTTCAATATATATGTATACTATATTATATTATATTATTTAATTAAGAATTATTTGTCACAACCCCAAAATTCTGCTTTATATTTTTTTCCACATAATAATAATAATAACTTTGATACTGTAAAACATATACAAAATCAATCCGGACCCCAAGGGAATCGGGGATACACCTGTTTATACACATATGTCAACTATGCAGCGGAAACCATAATATACTTAATCTTATATATAATACCAGAGTTCTACTGTATCCATAAATATACATATACATCCCCAAAAGGACCATAATAACCAAAAGATTACACAAAATCCATTCTGAACTCGACTTGACTACTTACCCTTCAGCCAAGGTAGCACTATCAGCCTCCTCTATCTCGGAGCTCGGTCCGCTCATCTATCTGAGAATCCTGAAATGTTTGTATTTCTAGGGTGAGACACATCTCAATAAAGGAGATAGACTAATATCAGTGTGTGACAACATGAGTATTATTGTATTATAACATATACCATACATGTTAAACTATATATGATAAGTAAGGAAAATCTGTACATAATTTAACTGCATTTAATAAATCAGGTAAAACTATTATGTATAAATCTAAATAAATCATATTTCCATATAACATTTTGTGTCATACTAGTTTTTTGTATACATATAAATCATCTGCTATATCTATATAATACTGAAATCATACCTTGGATGAATAGCTAGCTGATGTCAAATATTAACCCTATATGACTGGGTTGTGCGGCCCATAGGCGGGACCTAACAAAGATTGATCTACCACGCTAAGCCAAAACTGATGTAAGTACGATTGGCCTACCCAACCTGGTCCGGATTGCCATAGGGACACACTACTCTTCCCTGATGCTTAATCGACTATCCAATTCCCACACTTTATCTAAAATGCGTGGTAGCACTACCTGAACTAATAGCTACAGTACCGTGCTCTGAATCTAAACTAAGTCATCCGGGTTCTTCTATCATATAATATATTTCATAATACTGTTATATAATTATTTCATAATTCTGTATAATATCTATAATGATAATATTTCATGAATAACTGTTATAACATATCTTATCACGACATCTGGGCTGGCTGAAATATCACGGCATCTACGCCAGCTAAATATCACAATATATTGAAAATATAATTTCTGTTATGTTTATAGGTTTTTTTTCTAAAAACTGTCATCGAATCATGTTTATCCTGTGAAATCATAAATATTCTCACATATCATTATTTACAGTAAAATTTATACTCATACCACACATAAGTGAGTACTACTCTGTAATATATTATCTAGCCTAAGAAAACATATTTTGCTGACAAAATAATATTAACTTTGTTTTCAAAGTTTCCTCAATTCAACATTAGTATTCCCAAAAAACTATACTAATTCATATATATATATATATATATATATTCCTTTCTGAATCAAATATTGTATATTCAATGATAGATTTACTAAAAATGTCTGACTTAATCTATCCCCTTACCTATTTCCTAAGAAGCCTACTAAAACCCTAAACCACGCCCTCTGCGTTCAGAACTTCAAACCCTGAAATCGCATCAACCTCAATTTAATCAACTCAACCCCCAGTATATTTATCATCTAATACATTTCCTGGGTTTACATATTCCAAATAATCATTTAAATCCTAAAATAACTTACTTACCCTGATTTTGGGATGGTGCCCAAGGACCCTAAATCAACAATCTGCTCCGATTATCTTGTAGAGAATCATCGCTAGATCATCATGGTAACTTCTGATCGTCGATTTATGCAAGAATCGGGCTGAAATTGAAGAGAGAAGGGAGAGGAAACCGAAAGTTAGATAAATAAAGTGAAGAGAAATGAAACCCTCGCTGAAAATATGATTTGAACCTTTATACAGACAGTTGTCCACGTAGCCTCGTCGACGAGACACGTGTACTTGTCGACAAGCCAAAGAAGGGCATTCATCGACGAAGAATGGCTTCGTAGAAAAGTCACAAAAATCCATCCATCAACAAACCCTTAATGGACTGAAATTCTTTACTCTCGGTATCTTCTCATCAACAAGACACACATACTCGTCAATGACCAAGAAGGACGTTCGTCGATGAAGACAATGGGTTCGTTGACGAGTCCCTACTGATAGCCCTTTTAAATTTCTTTCTCTTTCCTTTCCTCTTTCATTTTTCCTTTATCATTTTTATTTATTATATTTTTGGGTCTCTACATCCTCCCCTCCTTATAAAAATTTTGTCCTTGAAATTTGCTATCTCTCACATGTATCACTTTTTGAGAAAAAAACCCACTATAATTTTATTAATTACCCTCACTTATGGTGGAGGAATATCGTGGTTACACTTACGGTCCTGGGAGATTACAATAACCAAACAAAACTCTCCTAAAACCAATCAAAATAGAAAACTATTACATACACTTGATTAACCTGCACAAAAACCTACCTATTTACATGATTTCTTACCTAAACCATTACCTTTCCTTTCTGACTACTGTTGAACCCCACTGAATAGGTTTGGGTACCTCTGACGCATGTCCTCTTTCGATTCCCAAGAGGCTTCCTCCACTGCATGGTTCCTCCACAGTACTTTCACTAGTGGGATTTTCTTGGTATGTAATTCCTATTCTTTATAATCTAAGACCTGAATTGGTATTTCTTCAAAAGATAAGGTCTCACCAATCTCCAATGTTTCATAACTTATTATGTGAGATGGATCTAGGATGTATTTCTTCAACATAGACACATGAAATACATTATGGATTCTGGATAGCGTTGGGGGTAACGCTAACTTGTAGGCAACTAGGCTAACTCTTTCCAATATCTCAAACGACCCAATATACCTTGGGCTAAACTTACCCTTCTTCCTGAATCTCATTATCCTTTTCATCGGCATAATTTTCAAGAAAACTTTATCACCCTCATCAAATTCCAGTGCTCATTGATGGGTATCTGCATAGCTTTTCGGTGGGTTATGAGTTGTCTTAATTCTCTCCTAGATAAGCTTGATTTTCTTAGAAGCTGGATGTACCATCTTTGGCCCCAATATCTACTTCTCTCCAATTTCATCCTAATATAACGGAGATCAACACCTCCGTCCGTGCAATGCCTCGTACGGGCCATCCCAATACTGGCCTGGTGACTGTTGTTATAGGAAAACTCTACTAATGATAGGTATTGAATCCAGCTTCCTCCAAATTCTAGCACATAGGAACGCAGCATATCTTCTAATATATGAATAGTCCTCTCAGTCTATCCACCGATCTGAGGATGAAAGGTCGTGCTAAAAGCCAACTGGGACCCCAAAGCTTTCTATAAGCTTTTCCAAAACTAAGACGTGAAACGTGGATCCCGGTCAAAAATAATAGACATAGGCACTCCATGCGGTCTGATTATTTCCTGTACATAAAGCTCTGCCAATCTTCCCATGGAGTAATGTACTCTGATGGGAAGAAAATGGGCAGTCTTCATTAGTCTATCAACGACTACTGAGATGGCATCATGTCCATGTTGTGACAGTGGTAACCCCGATATGAAGTCCATAGCAATATGTTCCCACTTCCATTCGGGAATGTGAAGTGGTTGCAATGGCCCTACCAGTCCAATGCTCAACCTTCACCTACTGGCTTGTCAAACACTGCCCTAGATATTCAGCAATCTCTTTTTTCATATTGCTTCACCAAAAGGATAACCTTAAATCCCTGTACATTTTCATACTCCCTGGATGTACTGTGTATAGGGAATGGTGCGCCTCTTCTAGAATGGTTCGTTTAATCTCAGCATCTACAGGCACCTGGATGTACTCCCTAACCGCTCTGCAGCTTATCCACAATCTTCATTAACTCTACATCTTTCACATGAGCAACTGTAATCCTTTCCAGCAATGTGGGTTGCACCACCAAATTAGCGATAAACGCCTAATGATTACCCTATACAAGATCCATCCCGAGTCTTTCCAAATCCATTATGATATGATGTGCAATTACTATGGCTGATACAAATGTGCTCCCTAATTTATGACTTAATGCATCAACTACCACATTAGCCTTCCCTAGGTGGTAACTAATGGTACAATCATAGTCTTTAATCAGTTTGAGCCACCTCCTCTGTATCATATTCAACTCCTTCTATGTGAAGAAGTACTTTAAACTTTTATGATCTGAAAATATTTCGCACCTCCCACCATACAAATAATGCCTCCAAATCTTCAATGTGTACATCACTGCAACCAACTCTAAATCATGCATAGGATAATTCTTTTCATATTCTTTCAACTATTAGGAGGCATGTGCTACAACTCTCCCCTGCTGCATTAGAACACTTGTGAGCCCTTTCAGAGACGCATCACTATAGATTACATATTCATTATTTCCTGATGGAACAGTCAATACTGGTGTAGTGATGAGCCACTGCTTCAATTTTTGGAAACTCTGCTCACAATCATCATTCCATTCAAACTTAGCATTTTTCTTGGTTAGTCGTGTCAGAAACCCTGATAGCCTAGAAAATCCCTCTACGAACCAATGATAATATCCTGCCAATCCCAAGAAGCTTCTGATCTCCTGAACATTTCTCGGTCTTACCCAATTCACCACTGCCTCTATCTTACTGGGATCTACTGATATTCCATCCCCAGATACTACATGCCTAAGGAATGCAACTTTTTATAACCAGAATTCGCACTTCTTGAATTTGGCGTACAACTTTCTTTCTCTGAGTACCTAAAGTACCAGCCTTAAGTGCGTCTTATGCTCCTCAAAACTCCTCGGATATACCAGTATATCATCTATGAAAACCACTAAGAATTGGTCCAAGTATTGATGGAAGAATAAGATCCATAAATACAGCAGGAGCATTCGTCAGTCCGAATGGCATGACCAGAAACTCATAATGGTCATACCGCGTTCGGAACACTGTCTTAGAGATATCCTCTGCCTTGACCTTCACTTGATGATACCCAGATCGAAGATCAATCTTAGAATAAACTTGTGTACCCTGGATCTGATCGAACAAGTCATCTATGTAGGGAAGAGGATACCTATTCTTAATTGTTACTTTATTTATTTCTATGTAGTCTATTCACATCCTCATAGTCTTTTTTTTATTCTTGACAAATAGAACTGGCGCTCCCTAGGGTGATACACTGGGTCTGAAAAATCTCTTATCTAACAAGTCCTACAGCTGATCTTTTAACTCTCTTAACTCTGTTGTAGCCATTTTGTAAGGAGTTTTAGAAATTGGTGCCATCCTTGGAAGTAACTCAATGGAAAAGTCAATCTCATGGTCAGGAGGCAATCTAGGTAGCTCCTTTGGAAAAACATCTTAAAATTCCTTCACCACTGGAATATCGAAAGGCTTTAATTCTTTCTCTATCACTTCCTTTACACAGGCTATATATCCCTAACAACCATCCAAGAGTAGCCTCCTCACTTGAATAGCTGACACTAGCTGTGGTGAGGAATGCACGCACGATCCCACAAATTTGAAATCCTGCTCTCCAGGAGGTCTGAATATCACCTCTTTCTGATGGCAGTCGATGCTGGCATAATTAGCAGCTAACCAGTCCATTCTCAAGATCATATCAAATCCATGCATGTCTAACACTACTAGGTCAGCTGGTAATACTCTCCCTTGAATATTTACTGGATAGTCTCTGATTACCTTTCGACACCTCACTACTGACCCTGTCGGTGTAGTTACTACTAATTTGGTGTCTAACATTTGTGTTTCTACCCCATATAACTTGGTATATCCCACAGACACAAAAGAATGTGTGGCCCTTAAATCAAATAAAACAATAACTTTAATTAAAAGCATGTTAATAGTACCTGTCACCACATCGCTAGCTGTCTCAGCATCTCCTGGTGTTAATGCCTAGATCCGCACTTGCGCAGTATTTCTCTGCTTCCTCGAGGCACCTGGATGCTTCTCGAAAATGGTCTTGGAGTGGGAGCAGTGCTATACTGCGCACGATAGTCTCGTGCTAAATGACCTGATTTACCACACTGGTAGCAGGCATTTCTCTCTGCTCGGCACTCTCCCATGTGTCTCTTATCACATGTAGGACAAACTGGATGTGTCTACTTGCCCTGAAACTCACGGCTCCCTGTCTCCTGCCTCTATCCCCTACTATATCCACCTCTCCTCCATAGGCCCCGGCTAGAACCCGCCTGAAATCTAGGAGGTGTAGGTCTCTTTCTCTGGCCTTGCACCTCAGCACCTCTTTGCCTGCTCGCCTCCACCATGATAGCTCTGTCCCCCAGCTTAATGAAATCCTGCACCTTTAAAACTGCCACCTATTCATAAATTTCTTGCCTCAAACCTCTCTAAAATTTTCTTGCCTTCTTTGCCTCATTAGGAACGATGTACGGAGCAAAATAGGATAGTTCAATAAATTTTTCCGCATACTGTTAGACCGTCAAATGTCCCTGGGTCAGGTTCAAGAACTTCTCCACTTTCGCTTCTCTAGTGGTGATAAAGAAATATTGGTCGAATAACATCTCCTTAAACTGGCTCCAAGTCAGAGCTATAGATATCGGTTTCTACTCCTCCAGAAGTCTCACAGCTGACCACCAACACTCAACCTCCCTTGTCCATGTGAAGGCGGCATATAACACTCTCTGCTCATCGGTGCAACGCAGTATAGTCAGTATCTTTTCCATTTCCTCTACCTAATTCTTTGCCGCAATCGGATCTGCACCCCTTGAAAAATCCGAAGTCTAGTGAACTGCTCTATAGTGCAGCCCTGGTCTACTGATGGGCCTCCTTGCTCCCTAGAGCTCCATTCAATATCAACCATAACCTGCTGAATTACACTACGCAAAATTGCATCTGAATCACCACTGCCCATACTAGAGGCCCCTGCACCATCATCACCACTGGCATGAGCATTGCTACCCGCAACATAGTCTAAGAACCCTATTTTCATAACATACTAATATATTTTATCTAACTAAAATATCATATCATCAATTAACCTCACATCCTTATTCTTAATTTAAGATTCAGCCTTGCAATTTAGAAACACAACCCTACAATAGTTTACTATGACTTTCCTAAAATCGTCACCCCAGGAAAGACACAGAAACCACTACAGAAATCCTGCTTCCAGACTACGGAACAAAACCGTAAATTCTCATCTTAATTTCCCAACATTGACTCATTAAAATTTTGATCTACCCCATTTCCTATCCACTTCCAAAATATATTCTTATACTCTGGTATTGTTTCCACTGTGCTCTAAAGTTTACAGAACCTAACAACTTAGGCTCTAATACCAAACTGTCATGTCCCTTTTCGGGCTTTGTCACTTAACCTAGTGGGCCTTACGCCCATGGTAACAATGAGTACCTATCAGAGCATTCACTGAAATTGAGGCATTACGTATCGTTGTCCCTCAATTCAGCAATCCCTTGGTCGGAGAGTCTTACTTTGCCATAATCATTCATAAGAGAGAGTTCCTGTGGATCGGGAGTAACTACCCCTTTGCTCTAATACGAAATTGTCACGATCCACATATTTTGCTATATATTTCTTTTCCACATAATAATAATAATAACTCTGATACCGTAAAACATATACAAAATCAATCCAAACCCTAAGGGAACTAGGGATACACCTATTTATACACACATGTCAACTATGCAGCGGAAATCATAATATACTTAATCTTATATAAAATACTAGAGTTCTACTGTATCCATAAATACACATATACATCCCCAAAAAGGACCATAATAACCTAAGGACTACACAAAATCCATTCTGAACTTGACTCGATTACTTACCCTTCAGTGAGTGTAGCACTATCAGCCTCCTCTATCTCGGAGCTCGGTCTGCTCGTCTATTTGAGTTTCCTGAAATGTTTGTATTTCTGGGGTGAAACACCTCTCCGTAAGGGAGATAGGCTAATATCAGTGTGTGATTACATTAGTATTATTGTATTATAACATATACCATACATATTAAATTGTATATGATAAGTAAGGAAAATTTGTACATAATTTAACTGCATTTAAAAAATCAGGTAAAACTATTATGTATAAATCTGAATAAACCATATTTCCATATAACATTTTGTGTCATACTAGATTTCTGTATACATATAAATCATCTGTTATATATGTATAATACTGAAATCATACCCTGGATGGATAGCTAGCTGATATCATGTATTAACCCCACATGACTGGGTTGTGCGGCCCGTAGGCGGGATCTAGCAATGGTTGGTCTACCACGCTAAGTGAAAACTTATAGGTCTATAAGTATGATTGACCTACTCAGCCTAGCTTGGACTGCCAGGGGGCACACTACTCTTCCCTGATGCTCAATCAACTATCCAACTCCCACACTTTATCTGAAATGTGTGGTAGCACTACCTGAACTGATAGCTACGGTACTGTGCCCCGAATCTAAACTAAGTCATCCGGGTTCTACTACCATATAATATATTTCATAATTCTGTATAACATCTATAATGATGATATTTTTAGAATAACTGTTATAACATATCTTATCACGGCATCTCGGCCGACTGAAATATCACGACATCTGTACCAGCTAAATATCACGACATTTGCGCGGGCTAAATATCATGGCATCCGCTCCAGTTGAATATCACAATATACTAAAAATATAATTTTTGTTCTGTTTATAGTTTTTCTAAAAATTGTCATCAAATCATGTTTGTTCTATGAAATCATAAATATACTGACATATCATTATTTACAGTAAAATTTATACTCGTGCCACACATGAGTGAGTACTACTCTGTAATATATATCTAGCCCGAGAAAACATATTTTGCTAATAAAATAATATTAACTCTGTTTTCAAGTTTCCTCAATTCAACATCAGTATTCCCAAAAAATTATATTAATTCATATATATATATATATATATATATATATATATATATATATATATATATATATATGAATCAAATACTGTATATTCAATGACAAATTTACTAAAAATACCTGACTTAATCTATCCCCTTTCCTGTTTCTAGAGAAGCCTGCTAAAACCCTAAACTGCGCCCGTGGCATTTTGGAACTTCAAACCCTGAAATCGTATCAACCTCAGTTTAATCAACTCAACCCCTAGTATATTTATCATTTAATACATTTCCCGAGTTCACATATTCCAAATAATCATTTAAACCCTAAAATAGCTTACTTACCCTGATTTTGGGATGGTTCCCAAGGACCCCAAATCAACAATTTGCTCTGGTTACCTTATAGAGAATCATCCCTAGATCATTGTGGTAACTTCTGATCATTGATTCAGGCGAGAATTAGGCCGAAATTGAAGAGAGAAGGGAGAGGAAACTGAAAGTTAGAGAGAGAAAGTAAAGAGAAATGAAACCCTCACTGAAAATTTGATTTGAACATTTATATAGACGACTGTTGACGTGGCCTCATCGACGAGACACGAGTAATCGTCGACGAGTTGAAGAAGGGCGTTCGTCGACGAAGAATGTTTTCGTAGACGAGTCATAGAAGGTTGTTCGTCAACGAAGATAATGGGTTCGTCGATGAACCCTTAATGGACTGAAATTCTCTGCTCTTGGTATCTTCTCATTGACGAGACACGTGTACTCATCGACGAAACCAAGAAGGACGTTCATCAACGAAGACAATGGGTTTGTCGACGAGTCCCTACTGATGGCCCTTTTAAATTTCTTTCTCTTTCCTTTCCTTTTCCCTTTTTCATTTATCATTTTCATTTATTATATTTCTGGGTCTCTACGTTATTATTAATTAATTAATAATTTTTTAATTTATAATTTTTTTACACTTCCATTCATATTATTTTTGAGGTCGTTATATTACTACAATTGGTATCAGAGCTATAAGAACCCTATCGGGTTTGGGTTATTACAGTTGGTATTAGAGCAATTTTTTCTGGTTTTAGTTGGTATCAGAGCAAATTTTTGGGTTACTACACATATGTCAGAACTTAGTTTCAATTGTGTCAGTATTCGATAAAGCGGCTTCTACACTGCTCACAACTATACTGCCTATTAGACAATACAAATTGTTATCAAATCGCTTACCTTTTAAAACAACCATAGAACCCTTTAACACCTTTAGGATTTCACTTCTAGGAGTTGCTAAAAGCCTATATAGAGCATTTTCTAAGTAACCTAGAGAAAGCAAGTTTTTATTTTTCAATTATGGAACATGTCTAACATTTTGTAATATTCTAACAATACCATTAAATATTCTAACTTTCACAATACCAACTCCAATTACAGGACAAGGATTATCATCCCCAATAACTACAGACTTACTATCACATTCCCTATAAGTATCAAGTCATTCCCTATATGGATAATGAAAGGAGCAACTAAAATCCATAGTCCAAGTATCTTAAAAAGAATTGTTCTTTAAGCAACCAACAATAGCTCTTCAACATTTGAATTGTCTGATATGCAATGCTTAAAAGTCGATCTTTATTGTCTTCATCTTTCTTCTGAAGAGGACAATCCAGCTTATAGTGCCCCTTTTGTTTGCACTTGAAGCACTCAACGTTCTTTGCTCTTGATCTAGACTTCAATTTGCCCCTTTGCTTATACTTCTCCTTGGATTTCCCTTTCATATGCTCAACCTTGGCAACCAAGCTCTTTGGTTCATGGTTCTCTTTATTGAGTCTTCTTTTAGTCTCATTTGACCTGAGAAACCCAAAAACATCTTTATATCGTAGAGTGGATTTCTTATATAGTAGTGTCATAACCAAATGTTTAAATCATCTTCATCTTCAATCCTCACATCCACTTTGAGAAAATCATTGAGAATCTGATTGAATTTATTCATATGCTGATTCAGATATCCACCCTTGGGCACATAAATTAACAATATTTGTTTCTTCAAGAATAATTTATTAGTATTGCTCTTTGATATATACAGATTTGCAAACCATTAGCAGTTTTCTCCCCCATCATATCGAATACGATAGAAACTACCAGACAATATAAGATAGTACTGAAGGCAATTTGTTATAGCTCCATCTAATCATCTCCATCCATCTTCCTCGGTTTCTCTCCTATCAGAGCTCTGTAAACCTTTTATCGAACCAATAGATTAGTTACCCGCATCTACCATAGGCTGAAATTTCCTTTACCATTGAACTTTTCGAGTTTGGTTTTCACCTAGTTCATTCTTGCTGCGATCCAAACGCAAACCCTAGAAAGCCTAGCACGAACCTGGTGCTTTGATTCAAATTTTTGTGAATTACACCCTAAGATTATGTGCACACACACAAAACAAATACGAAAATTAGAGAAAAATTAAAAGAGAAAATAAGAATACAAATTTATGTGATTCGGTAATGTGCCTACATCCAAGAAGTCGTCCTAAATATAAGCCATCACTGAACAATATATTATCTATTGTAATAGATCTTTCCCAAGTTGCTAGCCGATTGAAGTAGATTTTATGGGGCACAACTTTCGTCATTTCCCTAAAAAATCTAGGTGATGAAGGGAGGAGCTTTGTTACAACAAAAAGTGAGAATAATGTCAACTCATTCTTTTTTCTCAATTATTTTAACTTCATCCATATTAAATACATATGCAAATTACAATCATTTAAATTTAAAATACACAACAATCTCTTGGCCCAAGTGGCAACCCAAGAGGTCGAGTGAATTGGATTTAATAAAAATCAAAGTGCTCAGTACCAAATTTAAAACATTTTAAACAAATCAAGCAAGTACACAAATATAAAACAAAAAAGTCAAAGGAAAGAATGGAAGAGAAATTGCAAATTCTTTTTATAATGGTTTGGCAATAGACCTATGTTCACTCTTTCAAGACCCACCATTTTTAGGTTTCACTATTCTCTATACTCTATAAAGACTAAGGAAACCAAAACACATTTTGTTTTTTTAGAGACAAAACAACCAAGTACAAGAATTATTATAATAGAAAATTTCCTCACAAGGAAAAATATATAATTTGAAGTTTAAAATTGACTCTCAAAGAATATTTAAAAGATGACAGGAGTTTTGTATGTGATCTCTCAAGAGTGAGTAAATTAAAAAGAGAGACTAAAAGAGAATTGAAAGTTACGACTCTTAAAAATTTAGTATGAATATTATCTAATGCTCCTTAGGCTTTAGAGAGAGAGAGAGAGAGAGAGAGAGAGAGAGAGAGAGAGAGAGAGTTTAAAGTAAAAGTAACCATTTTTTACTCATTAGAATTAGTCTATTGTACAAACTGGTCGACTTGGTTCACGAGTTGGTTAACCGAATTGTAAGAACCCAACCCGAGAATTTTGAATTAAATAAATAAGAAAAGGGAAGGAAATTTAAAAAGGAAAAATAAGCAGGGCTCATCGACGAGGCTCCTTTTCTCATCGACGAAGTCCCTTCTACAGCTCGGCGACGAAATTCAGAGGTTCGTTGATGAGTGAATGCAGATATATTTTGAGAATTCTAAAATTTTAGGTTCATTGACGAGGCCACTCTGTCATCGATGAACTCCCTCTTATGCTCCTCGATGAGGTTGGCCAGGTCAACCAAGTTATAAAAATCTATTCATTACTTAGTTGAGAAGAAAACTAGGATTCTCTCTCTCTCTCTCTCTCTCTCTCTCTCTCTCTCTCTCTCTCTCTCTCTCTCTCTCTCTAGAATTCGAAGGGGACTCTCTCTCTCTTTAAGATTTCAGACCGTCGATTACCTGAATCAATGATCCGATGTTACCACATGGATCAGGAGGAGAATCTATACGGTTATAGCGGATCGGAATTTCATTTCAGGGATTTTCGGGGTTTTATCCAAAATCGAGGTAAGGGTCTGATTTCAGTTTCATTTTGGTAGATCTATAGAGGGTGGGATTATATTGAAGTATTGTTCTTCGATTCTTAAGTTTTAGGAACTCGGTTCGCCGTTTTGGAGTTGTTTAGTTCGTGTTTTGGCTTTCGGGGAAAGGTAAGGGGCTTTTGTTTATATCAGTTATTTTTGTAACCAGAATCGGTAAAACTATGCTTTCCGATTCTACAAATGGGAAAATCTATCGAGTAAAATTATGGAAATTTCAGGTTACAGTTTTGGAAAAATAGGGGGCTTCGGGTGTCATCTCCGTTTCTGTTGGAAAACTATATATTTTGTTAAATTGTAATATAGAGATGACCGTGTATTTTTGGAATACCTGATATGGGATTGTTTGCTTACCCAAATAAGTGTGGAATGAGTTGATATATATGGAATGATATGTGTTGTGAAAAAGCGTTCCGGTTAACTACCGTAGGTTGTGTGCAATTGAAATGAGATATAAGAATGTGAGTTCCAAAATGTTTCAGGTTTTGTGAAAATTCCAAATCAGGATAAAATTGAAGGCCTAGGACAGTCGAAGCCTTCCGGTTAACAACTGAAGGCCGAGATATGAGGCATGCCGAAATAATACCATAGGCGGCGATATCCGGCTTGAGGCTGAGGGTGTGCAATACCACCTATGATTCTAGTTGGTCACCGAAGGGTATGAGTTTGTACCATGTTTGCACCGGTTGAACGCAGTGGGGCTTAGGCTACGCTAGGTTACCGAGGGTGCCGTGTCATGCGAGCAACTTCGGCCGAAGAGTGTGAAGACACTAGACTTCGGTGTTTTGTGAGATGTATACTAGATTTGTTTGTGAAAATAGTGGAATTGTGAAATGTTTATGTTCTACTATTAAAATAACACTCATGTGCCACACACTGATATAACCTGTTTCTCCCTTACTGCGAGGTGTCTCACCCCTATCATACAAATATTTTTCAGGTCCTTCGAGTAGCTGACACTAGCGCCCTTTGTTTTAGGAGCGTGGTGGTTGGTTAGCCATATAGAAGTGCTTCTGTAGGTACTGATCCTTGGATGGGTTGTCATTTTGGTTTATGTAGACACCCAGGGTATGTGTGTATTCCGGGGGAATTAAATCCCGTTTTGTATAGATTCTAGTATGGTTTTATGAAGGCATTAGTTTGAATTTTTCCGCTACGTATATACTGTGTATGTGATAATGGATAGGGTATACGTGAACCCTACGGGGTCGGACACTTATATTGTGTAGTATCATGGATGTTGTATGATACAGGGATATGTTAGGTTACTAAATCATACGCTAGGGCCCATTTCCAGGTTTGGGGCGTGACACAAATACTAGGTGCTAGAAAGAAAAATTGACTGTTGAACCCTCTGAAAAGTTGAACTAGTCGACAGCTAGAGCTGTTCAAAAATTTCTAAAAATTGATTTGATCCAAAAATTTGAACTAAATTGAACATAAATTTTGGTTGAGCAATTTGTTTGATTTGATTTCAATTCATATATTTTTAAAATTTTGAATATTGGTTTGATTTCGGTCTGTATTGGTCCCAAAAATCGACAATTACCTTAACTAAACTAATATTAATGATTATATAATATATATATATATATATATATAATTATATATTTATAATATTATTATATAAATATTTAACTATATTAATATAATTATATAATGTTTTAAAATTAAAAATTAAAACAACCTTGACCAAAGTAAGAACTCAAAACAAAAAAATAATATAAAATAAAATAAAATAAAACGAACCCTAAAACTCTAAAAGAATAACCCTAATCCCCAATCTCTTCTCCACTCATTCGTCCTAAGATCGCTATCTCCAGACTCTCATCAATCTTAGATCTCAGTCTTTTCTCCACTCCACTCTCCATCTTGTTGACTTTTTGAGTCTGATCTCTATTTTGATGCTGACAAAGCACTAGTATCTTATGTGTGTTTAAGTTTGTGAACAGGTTTACAATACAACATACACGTGAGGTTCAGAAGAAATGGAAGCCTGAAGAATATAAAGCTCACACACTACTGGCGAATTCTAAGGAAAATGAAGAGCAAAAGAAGAAGACATTTTTTATTTTAGTTGTAATGCATTTAATTTTCATATCTCTGGTCTGTAATAATGCATGCATCTGCATGATATGGATAAAATGCTCAGAATGACCATAGATAGACCCTAGGGACCAACACACTTCACAAAAAACCTTTTCCTAAAAGACTAAAATCATATAAAAGGTTTAGAAATAATTTAGGATCAAATTTGGGGCAAAAACAAGTCGACCGACATTGTTTTTTTTTTTTTTGGCTTAATTTAAAATCCCGATCGACTGAATCCTTGGCAATATAAATGCCTCAGTCTCCCGTACAGGTCAGAAGCCAACATGTTGACTTTGCTCGGTCGACCATTCTGTTTTGAACGCATCATCCTCGGTTGACCAAACCATTGACCTCTGACACCCCAACTACTTGGTCGACCAAATGTATAGTTCATTTTGGCATCGATTGACTGAACCACATGAGCAGTTAACTGAACCTTAGCGTCGGTAGACCAAACCCATGAAGGGGTTCAAAATTGCCCTGAGACAGTCGACCGAATCCCTAGTTTAAAATTACCACGGTCGACCAAACTTAATAATATAGTCAACCGAACCTTGAATATGGTCGATCGAACCTCTCGGGTTGGCGAGATTTTTATCGAGGGTAAACTGGGTTATTTTTTATAAACATAATAAAACATTTTCAAAAATACCCCTTGTATCCCCAACGGTCATATTTTCACCCAAGTCTATATATACCCCCTCATTACTCATAATTAGTAAGTTGATTAGCTCAAAAACTCTCTCAAATTTTATACTCAACATATACTCTCTTTATTATTTCTTTTGTTAAATCTTTCAAGAGAGCTTTGCTTTAAACATCCTTGGGCATTTGTTTTAAAATCTAAATCGTTTTTACTCTCATCCTGCATATATTTTTTATATCTTATTTTGAGAGTATTATTTTAATTTTTCCCACATATTTCATTTGATAAATATCCTTTGGAGTTAATATTATTTGCTTGTGAATCTTGCACATCCATTGCAAGATTCAAAGGCTCATTTGCTTGTGCTTGTGAAAATATTTTTGAGTCATAAAACCTTGATTCTCCAAGACCTTATTTAGGAATATATTTTTTGGAAAAATTTCTTATTTGGACATAAAATCTTCGAGCACTCACCATACACATTTTTATTCAAAGATTATTTTTGTGAAAATCACATACTCACATTGAGCTTATTTGCATATCATACGTGAGTGTATTTCTGAGCATATTTTTGTGCACATCTGCTTTTGGGAAGCATTCTAGTTGTATGAAAAATATTTCATTTTAATATTTGTTGTAATCCCAACGGGTTGTCGGAAGAGGGAGACTAACCCTGTGAATAGTCTTGGATTTGCTCAGACTCGGTTAGGAGAGTGTTAGACTGATTCAGATTCGGTTAGGAGAACTAGGTGCACCATCTTGGTAAGGTGTTATAAATGGTGTCACTCCACCCGCAAGTAAGCAACTTAGTGGAACCCTTTTGCTTGTGAGCTTGAGGCAGGGACGTAGACAGTATTGGTCGAACCCCGATAACATATCCTGTGTCATTCTCTTTCTTTGCACTATTTAATTTTTCGCATTTATTTGTTTATATTTCAATTTTTGTGAATGCTTGGCAAATACTGAGATTGCTTTAATTGTTCAAATATTTGCTTAGTTAATTACCAGTGTGATTGAGATTGCATAGACAGACCATAGGTTGCGTAATACTATTGTCATCTGGTTTAACCTAGGCATAAATGTTTTAAATACCCAATTCACCCCCCTTCTTGGGAATACACCAATTCCAACACATCTCCATTCTCCACTCTCCACATCCACTCTCCACTCTCCAGCCACATGACCCACACCAAGCAACGATGGTGACGTTAGACAGCGATGAGACTAGACACTAACAAATCTATACATATCGAAATTTCTAGAACCTCTAGCCTTCACTCCCTCGTACAGTCGTTGCACTAGTCGGCCTAGTTTCCAACTCGCGAGTCGCCAACCCAGCTTTTGCTCTCGGCCTTGCTACTTCACTAGATTTGCCCACCTCCATTGTCGCCCTAGCAGATCTGCCCACGTTTGTTGCCAACTTGCCGCCGCCTTGCTTGGTCTACTACCTTGCCAGATCTATAGGTAAACTTGCCAAAAAAGAACTAAAACTGTTTTATGAGCTCTTTCTTTTGATGATCTAAAATTTATCTCCAATTGTAAAGTTTTTTCTATTTAAAATATTAATATTTATAAACATTTTACGACAAGTCAATTTGGATCGGATATCCGATCTGAGTTGTCGTTTAACTAAGGTATTAGGTTCGATTTCAATTCAGAAAATCTTTGAACTGATGGGATCGGTTTGGTTCAGATACCCAAACCGTGAACAGCCCTATCGACCGCCCCTCACTAAGGCAATCCGAAATAGTCTCTTTATTTTGTTTGCTTTTCCATGTTTAAGTACCGTAGTATCATAACTTTCATATTCTTAGAGATATACAAGATAAAGCACATTATAATTTGAGAGAAATAAATATAAATAAAAACAAATAAATTTTTTATAATATTCTTTTAAATCTTCGACATTAATGATTTAATCCTATAAGAAACAACTAGCATAAAGTCATTACTACCAACTAATTTGTTGTTATCAAAACCAAGTTAATAAAATCTTAAGACTAACACAACCATATTTAAAAATAAAAACTAAAATAACTTAGGTAAAAACTATTCATAATCATTTGTCACCATTAATTGCCATAATATTTAGGTAGGTTATCTCCTTAGTGGGTATATTTTTAGTAAAAGTGGATTATATATTGATATTTTGAATAATATGTAAATAATTAAATAATAGAATTTTTGGGAATGTGGCTCATATTTTGAGTGGAAGAGCATGCATTGGGGAAAGTTACGTGAAACGAGGAGGTATTTCTTCTTGCTCCAAAACATCAACGGTTTCAATTGGCACAAGTTACGTATTTTCAAATCGAGGGCTAGTAGATTGGGCTAATCGGAGGGATTTCCTCCAAGGATTTGATGGGGATCAACATGCCTTGTTTGTTTACTTCGCCGATATGGTGACACGTGGACGACTTCCCGATGTCCACTATCATGCAAATTGTTTTGTAGGTATGCATGGAATTATTTGAAGACTATTTGAAGGCTTAGATGTTTGTTATTTAATACTTTCGGTGCATGAAGACCCCAGTCGATATATTTAAACAAGTTCAAGTCCAAGACCCCTGTGGGCCCCACACAGTCATGTGAACCCCACACCATTATGCTCCATGGACCCCATATGTTTTTGAGCTTCCTCTTGGCACATGCTTAAGTCTCGCATTTAATTTGTAAAAATGCAAGACAACTAAGCTTGCATGTGTGTTTAGTAAGTTGTGAGTAGTTATTATGTTAGAATTAAGTGTAAGAGTTTAAGTGCTTTGTTTCCCCATGTTTTGTTTCCCTTGCTTTGTCCCCTCATGCCAATGTGAGAGTTGTGAGTGTGTTAATGTGTTGTCTCCCTCCCCATGCCAGATTATATACCCTTCTCGTTGTAAGAATTTTGCAGATAATATATGTTTGAATATTGAAAGATTTCCATTGTTAAAGCTCAAAACTTTGTCCAATCTTTAATTGTGTAGTGTGAGACTACAATGTTCTCTCTGGAGATCGCATGGTGACAGACCACCCTATCCAGAACTATCATCATCCCCACCTATCTCTTATACACCCCACATGGAAACTTTTTATACACACAACATATTCATTTACATCATTGTGCTCAAAGCTTGTTCTAAGGACTTCCAACGTGATCTAATCTTGTTGTGAACAATGTCAAGTCATCTGACGATTTTCTTGAGTAAGTTTGTTACTTTTCGTAAGCCCTTGTTAATTTAGAACCCTTTCTTAAAGCCTAGTAGCATTTAATAAAACAGACCCTCGAATCCCTAAATTTCCTTAAGAACCCGTGGGTGTTCCGGCGACTGAAGACATAGATTCAGTCAACTGAACCACTACTGCCAATCAAAAATTCTGCTTCCCAATACTTCAAGCGACTGAACCCTGAAGTTCAAGTGACCAAGGACCTCCTAAACCTTTAGTTTTCAATATTATTATTAGTTGCTATTTTCAATTGTGGGAATATTGATTTGTTAACGTAGAACTAGCATTCTTAAACTTTGAAATAACATCTTTTCCACATAAAAATTAATTCCTTAATAAAGGAACACTTGAGAGTTAGTTTCTAGATAAATATACACCTTTTTAAAAACCTTGCAACATTTGAATCATAGCATAATTCATGATGTTTATGTTTGGTTGATTGGATTCTTAATTTAAAGTGTTTAGGTGTATGTTCTTACTTGAGGGTTGTCAATACGACTAGGCCAACCAAACCCGTCCTACATCAAGATTGCTATAGGGATTGTTTAGATCAGATATAAGGCTCCTGTACATTTAGGATTCACATATAATCAATGATTTGTAACCCTACATCAGGATTGCTACAGGGATTGTTTAGATAGGATTCAAGGTTCCTGTACATTTAGAGTTCGCATATAATCAATGATTTGCTCCCATGGACGTAGGAAAATTGCCAAACAACGTAAATCTTGTGTATTTTGGTTGTGTTTTCATTCATCTAATTACTTAGCGTTTGCTTCTTGAGTATATTTCATCATCGAGTGATTGCATTACTGTTAATTGATTCGTTCGTGTGTGATTGTGTGCTTCCGCTGTGTATCCGTGATGAAGAACAACAAGGGGTATCAGATATATTGGTTCAACAATGAGTGTTGTCTCTTCGACGAAGTTTGATGTGAACAAGTTCGATGGAACTGGTAATTTTGGGCTTTGGCAATGAAGAGTGAAAGACTTACTAGTGCAGCAAGGGATATTGAGGGCTTTGTATGAAAAGAAGCTGGACAACATGAATGACGCAAGTTGGAAGGAGCTTGAAGAAAAGGTGGTGTCCACTATCCAGATTTGTCTAACCGATGACGTTATGTACAAGGCCATAAATGGGCATCGTCGGCTGCAATTTAGTTGAAGCTTGAAAGCCGATACATGTCCAAGTTGCTTACGAACAAGTTGTATCTTAAGAAAAAAAATTTATTGGCTTAAGATGGAGCAGACCTGACTCAGCACATCAATACCTTCAATCATATCATTAGTGATCTGAAGCGCGTTGATGTAAAGTTTGAGGAAGAGGATAAAACATTGTTGCTACTAAATTCCCTACCAACGTCTCCTACATACAAAAACCTGGTTACAACGTTGACTTGGGGAAAAGAAACCCTGGAGTTCAAGAACATCATGAGTGCATTGTTGGGGTTCTACCAAAGGAAGAAGGCCAATGATGAGGGTTCACATGTTGAAGGCTCGTGGAGAAGCTGAATCGGAATCGTGGGAGGAGTGGTTTCTGGGGTGGATCGAGCAGCCATAGGGTTTGGTCCAAGTCCAGGAAGAAGAAGGACATGCAGTGTTTTAAGTGTTCGGAGATGAGGAAAGGAGTTTCTGAAAGCAAAGAAGGTTCGTTAACAACGGAAAATGTAGTTGAAGAAGAAGACTTTGAGAGCAGTGATGGTGATATGCTCTTGGTTTCATCAGGGTCGGATGAGTTTGTAGATTCTTGGATCTTAGACTCGGCGTGTTCATATCATATGACATCCAACAAGGACTGATTTACTACGTACAAATTGGTTAGTTCTGGTTCTGTTTTGATAGGTAACAATGCTGCTTGCAAAGTGATCGAGATGGGGAATATTAGAATCAGGATGTACGATGGTGTGGTGAGTACTTTGTGTGATGTGAGACACATACCAGAGTTGAGGAAGAATCTGGTTTTGTTAAGAACCTTGGATTGTAATGGGTTCAATTACAAGTACGAAGGTGGGGTAATGAAGGTGAGCAAGGGAGTTCTGATCATGATCAAGGGGAAAAGAATGTCGGGTAATATATACACACTGCTAGGTACCATGGTTGTAGGTGGAGCTACAGCCATAAAGTTTGAGTTTGATAGTACTTTTCTGTGGCATATGCGTTTAGAGCATATGGGTGAGCGTGAGATGAAGGAAATTCACAAGTGGAATCTTCTAAAGGAGGTAAAATCATGTAAGTTAGAGTTCTACAAGTATGGTGTGCTTGGGAAGCAAAACCAGGTTCAGTTCATGACACCCACACACAAGAATGAAGGAGTACTGAACTACATTCATTCGAACGTTTAGGGACCGGTGAGAATGACATAATGAGGGGGACATGTGTATTTCATGAGTTTTATCGACAACTACTCACGAAAGGTATGGGTTTACTTCATGCATCATAAATCGGATACGTTTGCCAAGTTTAAATTGTGGAAAGTTGAGGTGGAAAATTATACCAGGAGAAAGATCAAATTCCTCAAGACAGACAATGGGATTGAATACACAAACTCGAAATTTAGAGAGTTCTGAGAGCAACAGGGCATAAGGAGGCATTTTACCGAACGTCGGAAACTGCAACAAAATGGTGTGGTGGAGAGGATGAATCAAACCCTGGCTGAAAGGGATCGGTGCCTCAGGTTGCAGGCAGGGCTCGCCATGAATTTCTAGGCTGAGTCGGTTAGTATGGTGTGTTTCTTAGTAAATAGATCACCAAGGGCTTCAAAAAATGGGAAAGCTACTGAGGAGGTGTGGACAAGAGAAAAGGTAGACTACTCTGTACTTATTGTTGACTTTTTGAGTTTGATCCCTGCCTTGATACTGACAAAGCACAAGCATCTTATGTGTGCACTTAGTGTGTGAACAGGTTTACATGTCAACATGGACATAAGATAAATGTGAAATGGAAGCCAAGAGGTAACATAAAGCTCATACAGCTTGGCGCATTCCACGAAGAGAAGAGCAAAGAGAAGAAGAAAACGTTTATGTTTTATTGTAATTGCATTTATCTTTTGGTCTGTAATAATTGCACTGCATGCACGATGGGATTGACAGCTCAGTAACGACCATAGATTGACCATTAGTTTCCACAACACTTTGATTAAAATGTTATAACTTATTCACACAGGGTTGGAAAAGTATAAAGGCAAAGTAGGGACAAAATTAATATCACAAAGGTCAACCAACGTTGCATTTTTAGGCTTAATTAAAAAGCCTCGACCGACTGACCCCTCATTTACTAAATGACTCAGTCAACCAAACTTGCCACGTGAGGCATGTGCTATGAAGCCTCGGTCAACCGAACCATTTACTACTGAAAAACCTTGGCCGCCCGACCTTGACTTTGGCCTAGCCCTAAGCCTCGGCTGATTGGCCTCTGAGCTTTAAAATTGGCTCGGCAAATCGGCCTTGTCCTCTCGGCAAACCGGCCCTTTCCTTCAGCCGACTGAACCTACGAAGGTTCAGCAAATCGCCTTGGTTAACCAACCGGTTGCCTCCCACAGCCAACCAAACCCAAGAATTGATTTCAAAATTGTGTCTGTTCGGTCGATCGATGTTGAAGGTCAGCCGACCAAACCTCTCGGGTTCAGCAAATTTTAACCACAGTAATGAGGGATAATTTTTAATTAAACTTTTTTCAAAATACCGATTGTGTCCCTAACAGTTATATTTTTTGAGAAAATTATATATACTCCTTCATTTCCCCTGATTAGCCAAGTGATTAGCAATAGATTAGCAAAAATCCTCTCAAAAATACTTGTACTATTTTTCATACTCTCATTCATACAAGCTTACATTTTTACTCTTTCTCATATTGTTCTTGCATAATTACTTCAGAAAGAGTGCATAAAGTTCATCTTTCTCATTTGTAAAGTCATTGTGAATTGTAGATATATTTAACTTTTATTACTGAGGATCTTATATACTTAGAAGCTTACACTCTCATTGTTCATCCATATTTGATATTGATTTTTGGAGAGTAAGCTAGAGTTCTTCCCTTGTTATTTAATCCATAAATTTCTTTTGGGAAGACTCTCCTTGGCTAGTGAATCTTTGCATCCAAGTTATTATGCTTTTATGAAAAATAATTTTGACAAGCTAAAATCCAAATATCTCTCATACTTGATATTTGAAAAATACTTTTGAAATATTTGTTTGGGTTTTTAAGATCTTTGAAGTTACACTCATTGATAAATATATACATCTTGATTCAAAGATCATTTTCACAAACACTCTCACATATTACTTATTATATTTGCACATCTTTGAGAGGTAGTCACATAATCTTCATTGAGCTTAAATTCCTATCATACTGAAGTGCATTGATTGTATTGTGGTACATATATGCTTGTGAAAGGAGCAAATTTATTTGTACGCAAATTTTTATATCTATTGTATTCCTAACATGCGATCGGAGGAGGATTGCACTAGCCTGTAACATGCACTGAATTGCTTAGACCCTGTTAAGCAAGCACCAGATGATTTAGACCTGGTTAAGAAAACTAGGAGCACCTTTCTAAGGTGTGGTTGTAAAGTTTGGGGTCAACCCTGTGAATCTGACCTAGGGTATTCCCTTGCCCAGTAAGGAGAGTGTAATTGTAATCGGTGTCGCTCCACCCATAAGTGGGCAAAGGTAGTGGAATCCTCTTACTTGTAAGCTTAAGGCAAGGACATAGGCAAGTTTGGTTGAACCTCGATAACATTTCTTGTGCTTGATTTTAATTTTTATAATTTAATTCTTGCACTTGAATGTTTATGTTTTATCATTGTGAATAATTGTGAAATACTTAGCCTGCTATATGTGTTTTGAATATTTGCTCAGTTAATTGCTTAGGGAATTGAAACTGTTTTATAAAGACCCTAAGATGTGCATTACTGACTGTGATTTGAACCTAACTTAGGAAGGATAATTTTTAAATACCCAATTCACCCCCCTTTTGGGAATACACCAATTTCAACAATTGGTATCAGAGACTTGTTGCAAAAAGCTTAACCGCTTGTGTTAAAGATCGCAATGACTCGCATTGGTGTATCCCCATTCGGTGAGGGACAATCACTTACTAGGCCTTTTGTATTGTGTGGTGTCAATTACATCCACTGGAAAATTAGAACGAGCGTTTTTATAAAATCTATGGATTGGATGGCCTGGCATGTGATACCTAGTGGAAGAAAGGCTTAAAAAAGATTTGATGTTATTACCCATATCAACAAGGTGCACCTTTCTTTTCGGGAGCCTTCCCATAAGAACTCCACGGTTAAGCATGTTTGGCTTGGAGTAATCTTGGGTTGGGTGACCTTCTGGGAAGTTTTCTCAGGAAGTGTGTGAGTGAGGACAAAACACATTGAAAAGGACATGTGTTGGTCTGTGGGTCCAGTCATTAGTCAGATAAGGCTTGCCCCCTGTTGTCTTGTCCAGGTGGAGAAGGAGAGATGTATTGCTCTCTGACAGACACAGGTTGGGGCGTTACAAAATGGTATCAGAACAATTACCCAGCCGGAAGTGTGATGAGATTCACATCGCCTGGGTTTGGAAATGTGGGTTCGCAACGAGGACATTACGTTCTATAAGTGGAGAAGAATGTGATACCCCATGGAACTTAAAAAGGATTTGATGTTACTACCCATATCAACAAGGTGCACCTTTCTTTTCGGGAGCCTTCCCATAAGAACTTCACGGTTAAGCGTGCTTCGCTTGGAGTAATCTTGAGATGGGTGACATTCTGGGAAGTTTTCTTTGGAAGTGTGCGAGTGAGGAAAAAACACATTGAAAAGAACACGTGTTAGTCTATGGGGCCAGTCATTAGTTTGATAAGGTCCGCCCCTTATTATCTGGTCCAGGTGGAGGAGGAGAGACGCAGTGCTTCCTGGCAGACACATGTTGAGGCATTACATGGCAGGTGATTGTTAATGGAATTCATATGCCCTTGTATGAAAATGATATTAGGTTAATGCATGCAAATTCATATGTCATGGACATGTTATATCTTGCATTAGATTCTAATGTTTTTCGTGAGATCATGGCATATAAAAGTCCACAGGAAATCTGAGAAGAGCTCGAAAAGAAATATAGAGAGACCTAGGAGAATGAAACCACCACTATGGAAGTCTCAATTTTAGATAATCTGATAATGGTATATGATAGATAAATTGCATTAACAGAAAAAGAGGTATATGATCCTAACTCTACCTCTATGGATGATTCTTATGCTGAATCTTGTGATATATTATATGTTGAATCATCTATTGAATATCATGATAGTTCTGTTAATAATGCATGCAATGATTCATGTGATAGGTATTGTGTTAAATCTTGTGATGAATCATATGTCGAATTTAATGATGAAAGCATGCCTTCACATAGAGAACTAGAAACGACTTCACTTCAAATACATAAGTTTCTAGTTAAAATATCTAAACATAAAATCTCATTGATAAATGAAAGTAGAAGGTTGGCAAAACAATTAGAAAGTCTAAGAAAATATTATGCCACCTTAGAAAATAAAAAGGTTGAAAAGATATTGAAAATCACTTGCTTGGAAATAACAATGAAATATTGTCCTAATATAATATCAAAGGTTGAAAGTAAAAAGAATAATTTAAGTAAACCCTTAGGAGTTAAGAAGAAAAATATGTTCAAAAGGGGTTCAAAATCTTTTCATAAATTCCATCCTCATGCCTCGCTAAGCAGAAATAAAATATATAAGCAAAATCCTTCGTCTGCACATAAAGCTTGCTTATATTATAAAAGAAAAGGGCACATCTGGTTTACATATCTATGTAAAAGTGTCAGAGGCATGGATAAAAGGATGGCATGGGTTGTCATGAAGGCAAACCTCTCAAGATCAAAGGAAGAATGAATTCAAATCTAAATTACATAATTATTTATATTCTTCCTTAGAGCATAGGAATAGGTTTAGAGGGTAGTGATGACATAATAGCTTAGGAAGTAGCTCGGGCTTAAATGTGTGGAAACTTAGTATATGCATTCACTAAGGAATTGAAGCTTTATTGCTAAATCAAAATATTTCATTTCAACTTTAAAATATAAAAACTCTTTAATTTTGGTTCACCTTCTCCTCCATAGTAAATCTTTACTAAACCACGATCACATCAGGTAAAGACTCATCCTTTCATTGGTTCGTATCCTTACTTTAAATTGTGATCATATCTTAAGGATACCTTCCAATCTCCAAAGAGCATTGTTCACAACATTCATATACTCATAAATGCTCTTTGCCCAATATCTTTGGACATGTTATCTTCCATGAATATATTTTAAATTTTGTCCACTCATAATCCTCCTGAATACTCTTTTGAACTTAATGATAATCTAATTGTTAAGAGTATTTATCCTATCTTGCTTCATAAGCTCTCAAAATTTAAATCAAATCAATTAGAGCTTCTGATTGGTATCAAATGGCTTAGAAGATTGCATTAGGTTTCAATCTTTATAAAAATGCAAAGTTTAAAGAAACCTATGCAGGTTTAATAAAAATTCAAAGCCATTCATACTTTGCCTCGCACGTTTTGAAAATCATAAGAAAAGAGGTAGAACCAGGCTTATGACCCTAAGAAATATTGTTTATGACTTTTTGATCCTCTAAGCCAAAGCTTTCAAAGTCAAGCTTGAATCATTAAAAATCTTGAAACATTTGGCTAAGATCTTGAAAGATGAATAAGGCATAAGATGGTTGAGTACATAACATAGGGGGAGCATTTCTCTTTTCATGACTATATATATATATATATATATTGATGCTCTCATGATTTTATCTTATATATCTATATGCCTTCATAAGAACAACACTGAATTCTTACTATCCATGATGCGTTAAATGATTACATATTCAAATGGATAGTTTATCTGTTATTTGGGCTACCTGATTGCATGCTTGTATTGAATGTTTTCTGCATGACAGATGCAGTGATGTGAATTGTATACTGGTAGTGGCTCTAGGTTGTTGCATGTTTTATATCAACTATATTGAAAACAACCAGGTTTCAGGTACATGGTAAAATGGGAAATTTATCAATTTACAGATGGCATGTTGTCGAAATTTTGTTAAAATGTTTTTGAAAGGATGAGTGAAAACAGAATGAATATTAAATTTCATCTTTACATAATCATCATAAACTTAGGAGTCGAGCTTTGGTCTTAGGGAAACAACATAAAAGACTCATCTGCATCACGTTTAGCTTTTTGAATATTAAGGCTCTTCTAAGAACCCTAAAAATCATTTCCCGCTCTTAAAGTTTTATGAAAAGATATGGATTGTTTTTAGTTATGAACATCATTGTATGCCTTAATATATATTCTTTGATGCATATGTGGTCTATAAGGAGACTATAATGGTCAAGTGATAAAAATAACACTAATTAATACTCAGTATAGTAGCCTTTTTATTTTTGGAAATTGCTTATACTACCTGGCATACTTAGTGAAATTAATCTTAATAAGTATAAGCAGTTCATTGTATCTAAGCTAGAACTCAAATCTAAAGGGGGAGCATCTAAGATTAAATCTCTATCTTGTCATGCTCACCAATATTCTTGAGCTTAGATGTGCATTGAAACGTATTGTGGCACATGCTTGATTGTTATGTTTTTATTGAATACTTTAAGTAAAAAATATATTACTTGCCACATATTCTTTGGATTTGCCATATAATCTTGCACTTGATTGTTAAATTTTTTAAGATCTGTATGGTTATCTTATTCTGGTTATATTAGGTGTATGCTTAAATGATAAATCAGAAATATTTATGCTTGCATGATCTTTAAAGTTTCTTTTTCAGCAAGCACGCCCCTAGTACCTTTTTGAAAACATCAAAGGGGAAAATTTTTAAATACTTTAAGGCAAGAAATATTTTCAAAACTATAATTCTTTATCCCCTGCTTTCATGTTTATTTATTTTTTTGTTTTTGAATTGCACAACTGGTTCGGTGATTACACATGAAAATGCATACGAACTAGTTAGACTGAAATCGTGTTCAAACTTACTATTTGCTATCATATGTCGTGTGCTTTGAACTCAAATTTTTCACGAGTCGTTTGATATATTTGAATTGAAATGGTTTGAGGATAATTCTGGTCTAACCAAGTTTATTATGTCATTTCAATTCCTAAATGATTAGTTATATTGTTGTGAATGCTTTATTGAAAATTTTTGTGGTCTAACCAAGTTTATTATGTCATTTCAATTCCTAAATGATCGGTTATACTCTTGTGAATGCTTTATTGAAAATTTTTCAAATCAATAGTAACATTTTTATGCCCAAATGTCTTTTATATTTTTATGCCCAAACATTATATTAAGAATGGGGAGTGTTTTTAAAAAGGGGAGAATTTTTCTAAGCAAAATGAAAATCATTTTAGAAAGGGGGAGTGCGATTTTAAGCTAAGACTTCTTTTAAAATGATTAAAAATTTTTCTTAACTTAGCCCTTTTATTGATGCCAAAAGGGGGCGAGAGAGAGCAAAATGATAAAATTATAAGCTACATTGCATGCTACATGTATGTGCCTTATTGTCAAATCTAAATGCATATGATTTAAAATGTCTTCTTTTGTTAATATGCTTGTACTATATTGACTATGCTTTCAAGTTATGCATATTGTAAGGGGGAGCCTTTTTCGGCTTATCCCATTTTGCTCTTAGATGTTTGTCATCATAAAAAAGGGGGAGATTATTGACTTTTTTAGGCTGATCCCTGTTTTGATACTGAGAAAGCACAAGTATCTTATGTGTGCATTTAGTGTGTGAATAGGTTTACATGTCACCACAGACATAAGATACAGGTGAAATGGAAGGCAAGACGGAACTTAAAGCTCATAAAGCTCAGCGCATTCCATGAAGAGAAGAACAAAAAGAAGAATAAGACGTTTATGTTTTATTGTAATTGCATTTAGCTTTTGGTCTGTAATAATTGCACTGCATGCATGATGGGAGTGACAACTCAATAACGACCATATATTGACCATTAGGTTCCACAACCCTCTGATTAAAATGCCATAACTTGTTCACACGAGGTAGGAAAAGTTTAAAGGCAAAGTAGGGCCAAAATTAATATCACAAGGTCGACCGACGTTGCATTTTTAGGCTTAATTAAAAATCCTCGGCCGACCGACCCTTTATGTACTAAATGACTCAGTCGACCGAACCTCCCACGTGAGGCATGTGCTGTGAAGTCTCGATCAACCAAACCATTTACTACTAAAAAACTTCGATCGCCTGACCTTGACTTTGGCCTAGCTCTTAAGCCTCAACCTGGCTTTCACATATTACTTGTTATATTTGCACATCTTTGAGAGGTAGTAGCATAATCTTCATCAAGCTTAAATTCCTATCATACTAAAGTGCATTGATTGTATTGTGGTACATATCTGCTTGTGTAAGAAGCAAATTTATTTGTACGCAAATTGTTATGTCTGTTGTATTCTCGACATGTGGTCAGAGGAGGATTGCACTGGCCTATAACGTGCATCGGATTTCTTAGACCTGGTTAAGAAAGCATCGGATGGTTTAGACCCAGTTAAGAAAACCAGGAGCACCTTTCTAACGTGTTGTTGTAAAGGTTGGGATCGGCGCTGTGAATCTGACCTAGGGTATTCCCTTGCCCAGTAAGGAGAGGATAATTGTAATAGGTGTCGTTCCACCCGTAAGTGGGCAAAGGTAGTGGAATTCTCTTGCTTGTTAGCTTGAGGCGGGGACATAGGCAAGTTTGGCTGAACCCTAACAACATTTATTGTGCCTGATTTTAATTTCTATAATTTAATTCCTACACTTGAATGTTTATGTTTTATCATTGTGAATGATTGTGAATTACTGAGCTTGCTATATGTGCTTTGAATATTTGCTCAGTTAATTGCTTGGGGAATTGAAACTATTTTAGAAAGACCCTAGGTTGTGTATTATTGACTGCAATTTGAACCTAACCTTGGAAGGATAATTTTTAAATACTCAATTCACCCCCCCCCTCCACTCTTGGGAATACACCAATTTCAACACTTAGTATTTGGGTGTCCAACCTATGCACATATTCCCAATAAGGATGGATCTAAGCTTGAGGCGAAGTATAGATGGTGCATCTTTCTGGGATATCAGAAAGGCATGAAAGGGTTCAAGCTATGGGATCCAATGGCAAACAAAGTGGTGATCAGTAAGGATGTAATTTTTGATGAGAAAACTATGTTGCGGAGTCCTCAGGAAGAAACAGAGAAATAAGATCCAAAAAATCGCAGCAGTAATGAGCATGCAATTCAGGTGGAGTTAAAGACTCAGGACAGACATGCAGGGAGTCCTAACCTGAGAGATTTGCTAGCAGTGCAGGTGGAGATGGATATGATGTAGGGAGTTCTACCTTAGATGACCAGCAGCCGCATCATAGCATAACTTTAGACAGACCCAAACGCGTCGTCAGGCCACCCTATAGGTATGGGTTTGATGATATGGTGTCTTATACACTTCTCACCAGCAGCAGGGGTCCTACTACCTTTCAGGAGGCCGTGCACAACTAGGAGAAAAGTAGTTGGATACGCGCTATGGTAAAGGAGATGGAGTCATTGCATAAGAACCAAACGTGGGACTTAGTGGAGCTTCCAGCTAGGAAGCGGGTGATTTGATGCCAATGGATATACAATAAAAAGAAAATAGTTTCAGAAAGGAAAAGAGAGAATTACAAGGCTCGCTTGGTAGTGAAGGGGTATTCGCAAAGAAAGGGAGTAGATTATAATGAAATCTTCTCCCCTGTGGTCAAGCATACTTCCATTAGGGTAGTGTTGGGACTAGTGGCGCAACATGATATGCATCTCGAGTAGATGGACATAAAGACGGCATTCCTCTATAGTGACCTAGAGGAGCTACTTTACATGACACAACCAGAAGGGTTTAGCCAACCTCGATAGAAGCACTTAGTCTGCAAACTAAAGAAGTCATTGTATGGGCTAAAGTAGTCTCCGAGGCCGTGGTACAAAATGTTTGATGCCTATATATGTAACGTCCCGAACCTGCCAAGTGGGACCCGAAGTGTTATACGACCATTCATCTATCTCTAATACCATAAATACCATACATGCAGTGGAAAATAATTAAACTACCTCAAATAAAATACTAGAGTTCTATGTTGTACATCCAAAAAGTGTATCCATTCACCTCATATTACATAGTTGGAAATTAAACATAACTACGCATATTTCAGTTCCTACGACTACTCGTAGTTAAAAAAAACTAACCCTGCCTTGGAGCTTACTAAGCTCGATCATCTGAGGGACCTGAAAAGTTAATAATTCTCTGGGGTGAGACACTTCTCAGTAAGGACAAAATAAATTATATCAATGTGTGGCAAATTATAACTATTTGTTAATCAACATCAAATAAGAAAATACATGTAGACCGTACTCACACACACACATAAACATTTACAAGCGAGATTTCCCAAGAATAAGGGAGATTACACACCCATACATGTAACGCCCCTTTGCTCTAATACCATTTGTAACTTTATCCTTTTAGTTGGGTGAGGCTACAACTAGTACTTATCAGGGCATTCACCTTACTCAGTAAGCCCCCGGACAGAGAGTTTTACCTCGCCGTAATTTGTTCATGCATTTTAATTCACATACATGTACTCACACACATTTAACATCAATCATACCATAGAATCCACATACACATACTTTCCATAATAACACAGCATATCCAAAATCATAATGTATTTAATTCACCAACACATACTCGCACCCACCAAGGATAATGCACAATTACTTCAATATTCATCGTTCTCACTGCGTATCGAGCAGATCTCAATACGTGGCCCACACATGGACTTTCATAGATACAATACACACAACACCATTCATAACACATCGATAAAAACGAACTCTTCATCCATCCTACGAACTTTTTTATCTCATTTATATAAATGATAATATAACGAACTCCTTATAGTCTTGCCAACGTTATATCGTAACTTATATCATGGACAATATAAAGAACTCCTCATTTGCCTGCCAACGTTATATTACTTTATACACGAAGGACATTAAATCACACAAACATATAAGTACCCACACCACGGCAATCACAACTAGTTTATTAAAATAAAATATTAACCTCATGCCACACGATATATGTATTTAACCATACTTTACTAAACTGTCTGTGAATAATAAATCATAATTTAATAATCCAAGACCATTAATTTCATTCATTTAATTTATTCAGAAAATCTGTTCTAATCATCCAGAAATCAAATATTTAATTCAATCGGTTCAACTTTAAAATAATTATTATTATAAAATCCCTAGGCTCACAAACACCAATTTAATCAATTCATAATAATAATAATAATAATAATAATAATAATCCAAAATTCAATTTCCATATGCCAAAATATTCAGAAAAACGTGTATATAATTCTTGTAATCTCATATTACAATTTAATCGATTAAATTATAAAAATTTCTGACATAATTTAATCCCCTTACCTTATCCTAGGAGAAGTGCCTACAACGCTCCTATGACAAATTCACTCCGGTTAAAGTGTTGGTGGTCGAATTTGGAACCCAAGAGTATTTTCTAATTTTTCAATTGGCCGAGAATCAGGGAAGAAATTGAGGAGAGAGAAAGTGAGAGTGAGGAGAGAGAAGTGGCGGAGAGAGAGAGGGACACCTCTCTATTGTTGGAAGTTTACTTTATACATATACATATATATATTATAATGTAATATTATATTATATTATATTATATTAATATACTAATATATTATATTATATTATTAAATTAATATTAATTAATTAATTAATTAACATTTTTTTTGTCCAAGTTACTACAATATGACCCATATCAACTACATAAGGTGTAAGTACGATTGCTGCGTCTATGTGAGGAAACTTGTGGACGAGTCTCTCATATTTTTGTTGTTGTATATTGACGATATGTTGATTGCTGCTAAACACATGACCAAGGTAAATCGGTTGAAGACTCTGTTAGGAAAAGAGTTTGTCGTGAAAGACTTGGGTGCAGTTAAGAGGATACTTGGCACGGAGATTCGCAGGGATAGAGCTGTAGGGAAACTATAGTTATCTCAGGGCGGTTATGTGGAGAAGGTGATGGAGAGGTTTAGCATGACTAATGCTAAGCTGGTGAGCACACATTTGGTGAGTCATTTCAGGCTATCTACCGCCCAATGCCCAAGGACGTACGATGAGGTTTGTGATATATCGAGGGTCCCCTATGCTAGCGTAGTGGGGTGTCTTATATATGCCATGGTGTGCACGAGGCCGGACTTGGTATATGTTGTCAGCGTGGTGAGCAAGTTCTTCTCAAATTTGGGTCGACGACACTGGGATGCTGTGAAGTGGATTCTCAGGTACTTGAGGGGTATGACCGGATATGACATAGTGTTTGGTGCACAACAGAGTGATATGCCAGTAATAGGATGTGTGAATGTTGATTACGCAAGAGACTTGGATGACAGAAGGTCTACCACAAGGTACGTATTTACCTTTGTGGGAGGACCTATTTGTTGCAGGTCTATGGTGCAGTCGCTCGTGGCGTTGTCTAATACTGAGTCGAAGTACATGGTAGTGATTGAGGTTACCAAGGAAGTGTTGTGGTTTACGGGGTTGGTCAGAGAGCTGGGTGTCCAGTAAGGTGGAGTTCGGCTGCAGTGTGATAGTTAGAGACCATCTACTTGGCGAAGAATCAGGTGTACCATGCGAGAATGAAGCACATTGATGTGCGGTATCACAGGGTCACGGAACTAATTGCTTCAAAGGAACTTCTTCTTGAGAAGGTTCATATGTCAGACAAAGTGCCTGTAACGCCCTGGACCCGCCACGTGGGGCCTATAGTGTTATGAGACCAACACGTGTCTCTGATACCATTCACGCAGCGAAAATAATAAAATAACCTCAACAAAATATACCAGAGTTCTATATTTACACATGCAGATCCATAATAATTACAACCTAATTCTTCATATTACAAAAAACTGAATAAAATATATATAACATAAAAACTAAAAATATAACTGTTTTAGTACCACTCACAAAACTACCCCGCCCTAGAGTTATCTAAGCTCGATCACCTGGATAACCTGAAAAGATTTAATCAACGACAAGATGAGACACTTCTCAGTAGGGAAGAAATAATTTATAATAGTGTGTGGCTGAAGTTGTTAATATATAATTAAAATATCTGAAAAGCAAGGTATAGTCCCAAGAGGGGGGTGAATTGGATTTTAAAATTTTCTTTTAATTCCTTTTAAAAATCCTTAACCTTCTTTTATTTCTTTGAGCTAATTCTTGACTTGTTTGTTTAATTCTTTAATCACTCAAGAACTTAGTTCTTTTAATTCAATCAATCAACACAACTATGTAAACAACCAAGCAACCAAACCAATCATTCAAGTAACCAAGCCAATCATCCACAATTTTTAAAACAAACAACCAAATGATTTTCCATGCACAAGTTACCTGCAGCACAATTTAGATTGATGGAAATTTGTAAGATTGAAAACTTTTTGAAATATAAACACAAACTACTCAATATCAAATTTTAAACCATTCAATCATAATATAGCTTTTGTTGTCAGCCCTGGTTATAAATTTGAATTAAGCCTTGTAGTGAATGATGATTTGTGTTTGCTGATGTGAAGCCTTGTATTAATTGATTTGCTTAATATGATATGTAATATAAGATCCAACACAATATTCACACTTTTCCCAATATTCAAAATTCAAATAAACTCTTAGTTAATATATCTTTGGGATGTTTAACCAAGTAACGTACTCCCGTGTGGTTTCCGCAAGATATGGTTTAACCAACGTACTCCCTTTCGATTTCCGCAACTCGAATCAAAATCAAACTTCAAGTTTACTTGATTTCCAAACATACGTAGTGTATATGATTTCCAATTTAAACCATCCATGCAATTTAAATATGTTGAAAATAAAGAGTAGGGAAATAGAGAGTGAGACCAGGATTTTTACGAGGTTCAGCTTATACCTAGCCTACGTCCTCGCCTTTGGTAAATCACCAAAGGATTCACTAAACCTATTCCTTTAATGGGCGGAACAAACCTTTACAATACTCCTTGGTTACGGTTAGAGCCCGCATTCTCCAAACGATGTACCCTCGTTCGGTCACTCCTTTAAATAGGCTAGAGCCCTCCTCTCTAAGCAATATCCCCATGCTTAACCAACGATCCAAACAATCCTTGGAACGTCAAAGAACTACAAGAAAGAAGATATAATCTGCGTACAAATATACTCTCACAAAGAGCAAGTTAGTACAATTTCAGCACTATATACTTCAATGTAGAAATATCAATATGAAATAGAATGAAGCCAAAGTGTAGAATTCACCAATATCCTTCTTCGATAAGGATTAGCAGTAGGAATTTAGATGAGGAAGGATCAACACTTCAGAATATCTTAGAAAAAGAGATTTTCAATGAGTGAACAAGAGAACTTTGTATGAATAAGAGTGCTTTCAGCTTCTCAAACCGATTTTTCAATTCATGATATATTTTGATTTGCAAAATCATGTATTCATAGGCTTTAAAAATGGTTTTCTTATTGCCCAAGTTTACTTGGAGTATTTCCTAAGTTTTTAGAAAGTTTGGAGCCCAAGAAACTAATATTTAAAAAGTAAAATTTTTGAAAAATATGCCCGTTAACAGTGTTCAGGCGTCTGAACTTTCGAGTTCAGTCGTCTGAGGTGGTTCTGCCTCTTTAGAAAAATTTCTACAAAAACTTCAGATGATTGAACTTAATCTTCAATCAGCTGAAGATATTCTTCAGATGACCGAGGTCAAGGGTTAGACGACTGAAGTGCCTAGTTCAGTCTTTTGATGTTCCGTTGTGAACAGTGTTCAGTTGCTTGAGAACTTCGACCCTACTTCAGTATTTTAATCATAACTTTTTCTATTCAACTCTAAATTAGGTGTTTTTGGTGTCACAAGAAAGTTGAGAGAAGATACTACAAATTTTACGTTAAAAATTTTTTAAAATAAGGAGTTTTTGATAAATAAAATTGCACCTAAATGCGGATGTAAGAAAAATAACAGCAATTGGGAAATCCTCTTTTTGGTGTTTTTCATTCCAAAAATGATTCTAACCTTTTTGAAACAATTTTTGACCTTAGAAAAATATTTTCCAAGTATATTAAAAATTATCTAGGTCCAAGAAGTTAACTTAAGAGTTTCAAAATATTTCAAACGATATTTAAACATTAAAGTACTTACATGAAGACATCTAAGACTTTTCACATTCTAGGTTCTTGAGTCTTCATGCTTTGTCTTTCTTTGAGCTCTTTATCTTTGCTTTTCTTTTGCTCTTTTGACTTCTCACTTTTCTTTGGCTTATCATCCATGTCCTCATTTTCTTCAAGCTTTAAAATATCATCTTTAAATCCATGTTTTGACTCTTTTAAGCTTCATTTGATCCTTGTGAGCACTTTGACCTTACTTTCTCATATATGCAAACACGTTTACAATCCACCAGTAGCCCAAAATATCAGGTCCATAATCACACCATGGTCAACATCTTTGTCATCTAATCACATGCCCACATACATAAATATTTTACTGATAATTCCCAAGAATAGGGAAGTCTACCCGCCCATACAAGTAGATTCTCTCTGTTCTAGTGCTAACACCAGGGCACTCACCTTTCTCAGTAAGCCCTCAGATTATGTATCTAGGTAAAGTCACCGAGAATAGGGAAGGTCACCCGCCCATACAAGTGGCTTCCCTCTACTCTGGTATCCACAAATAATTACCAGAGTACTCGCCTTTCTCAGCAAGCCCTTAGGTGGAGTAATCTACTTTACCATAAATATTTAATTAGTTAAAGTCTCACGTGGCCAACCATATTCATTTCACAGAACTCTACACATATATGCATATCACAATCAATCCACACAGTTTAATCATATAGTCTTCAATCATACCCACACAGGGTCTACATCCACACAATATGTAATCGTCTACACAGGACTCTAACACACACATCATACACGTCCACACAAGACTGTCAATTACAGCCTACCTGTCCACACAGGACTAGTCCACACACGACTAACCAATCACACATATTACATGGTCCACACAGGACAAACCCATCACACAACATATATGTCCACACAGGACAACCCAATCACACAGCATATATGTCCACATAGGACTGGTCCATATAAGACTAATCAAACTACACAAGTTACAAAACAAATACTTTGTTCATGGTAAATAGGTAAACAACCTCCTTACACCACTGCCAATGTTTACCTCCCAGTATAAACGTCCATATAACGACCTCCTTATACCACTACCAACGTTATATGAAGGTTATACCAGGTACGATATAACGACCTCCTCACACCACTGCCAATGCTATATCACAATTTACATGAACCACAACACAAGTCCACAGCAAACCAATCATTCAACACATCCACAGTTCTATCACAGTATACACAACATCAGTATCCGCAATCAATTAGTATATTCAATCAGGCAGAAATTACAGTCAAACAATATTCGCAGTCTCAATGGTTCATCAAATCCACAATGCTCGCAATCATTTAATTAAGAAGAATGGTTTCAACCACACGATTTTTCCCAATATAATATAAATATTTTAAAATAGTATTTTTAATACCAGCATGGTTCAGAAAATTTATACTTGAATATGTAGAAATTATACCCAAAATTAGTTGTTTAAAATTATTTAAAAAATATTATAAAATATTTTCCCTTACCTACTCCTCAGAGTTCAGCCTAAATCAACAAAACGAGACTCTATATTCCAAAATTTCCAAATTCCTAAAATCTTGGAAAAATGCCCATATAATACTTCCTAGGCTCCAAATATCTCAAAATAATAATAAAACCTTAAATTATTTCACTTACCTTGGTTTTGGGATGTTTCCCAAACTTCTCAAATCAAAAATCCGCTCCATCTATATTGTAGAGAATCTTCCCAAGAGTCTCGTGGTAACTTCTGATCGTTGAACCAAGCTAAATCTAACCCGGAATCGAAGAGAGAAGGTAGAGGAGTCGTGGGTAGAGAGAGAAATAGGGGAAGAAATGAAATTCTCCACTGAAAATCTTATTTTTGCCTATTTATAGGCAACTTGCCACGTGGTCTCGTCGACGAGTTGTCTGGACTTGTCAACGAGCCCAAGAACACCACTCGTGGACGAGACCGTGAGCTCGTCAACGAAATTTAGGTATTCAAAACCCTCTCTCGATAAACCCTAGTTGACGAGACAAACATACTCGATGAAGAGGCTCTGTAGTTTTCTCGTCGGCGAGAAAGACTAGCTCGTCGACGAGTGCCTGCTATTACCCTTTAAAAATATCTTTTTCCCCTTTCTTCTATATTCTCTTTTTCCTTATTATCCTTCTTATTATTTTAAATATTTAAAATTTTTCGGGTCGTTACATTCTCCCCTCCTTAAAAGAATTTCGTCCTCGAAATTCGTTAATCACCATTTTCACAATCAAAGAGTTAACTACACACATTCATAAATTTCAACCAATCCAAACATATACAGTACTAAATCATGCATAGTTAAACAAAATTAACATACATATTAACATAAACATATACCTGGGCCTTTAGTGTTACCCTCCTTAGGTGTACCCAACATATAGACTCCTGTTGGGGCACCACCGCCGCGAGACACTAGGTTGTTCCTCTGGTTTTGATTTGGAACTAGTGCGTTATTCGGCCATTTTCAACATTCTCGGGCTATGTGACCATGTTTGCCGCATTTGTAGCATACGACACCTCTACTCCGTCATTCTCCCCAATGCCTCCGATTACATCTAGAGCAGTGGGGGCATGACGAATCACCCTATCGTCCTCGATCATTTCTTTCTGACCCCTGGACCGCTGCATCTCTATCTCCCCTCCATAACCCTTGTCTGCCATTTGTTTGGGAATGAGGAGACATAAGCCTTTTCCTTCGTTCTGATGCCTCTATACCTCTCTATAGACTTGACTCTGCAATGGTAGCTTTCTTCACCAACTCCGTGAAATCCTAAATCTTCAAACACGCCATATGCTCATGAATCCTCTAATTCAATCCCCTTTCAAACCACTTCGCCTTTTGATATTCATCTAAAACCATAGAAGGTGCAAAACGAGATAACTCTATAAATTTAGCAGCATACTGCTAAATAGTGAGGCGCCCCTGAGTCAAGCTGAAAATGTAACGTTCGTCAATAAAATATAACAAAATACATCAAATAATCAACCCGAACCCATAGGTAGCGGGGACACCTGTCATACACAGCGGAAAACCTATACAGCAGTAAACATAAAAATCCATACATCCATCCATAAAACATAATACCAGAGCTTTTATAATATTATAATACTGTACTTCTGTACATATCCATATACATCAAAATATCTCTAGGCTCACACAAAAAGAACTCTAACCCTAGTACAAAATCTTACCCTTCTCACGGGTAATCTTACTAACTCAACGGCGGCCTTGACCCGCCGGTCTCTCTGGGGCTCCTGAAAAATTTAATAATGTTGGGGGTGAGACACTTCTCAGTAAGAGAAAGTAAACTAAATACAGCTGTGTGGCATCATGAATATTTAAAGTGCTTATACATATACAGTACAATTCATAACTCTGGAAATAATCATAATATCATACTGGATAATCATGTAATTTCATATTCGTTAATAAATCATAACATACATAAACATCTATTATAACTCGTAATACTGAAAATCAACTCAGGATGAATAGCTAGCTAATGTCATGTATTACCCCCCATGACGGGTTGTGCAACCCGAAGGCGGGACCCGACAATGGCTGGCCGACCACTGCCGAATCAAATATGTCTGTAAGTACGATGGGCCCGCTGCACCCTAATCCGGACTTCCAGGTGGACATCTACACTCTACTGAAAGCCTCATCGACTATCCATCTCCCATCCCCTCGTGGGACGGTAGCACTAATAAGGCCTCATGCCAAAATCAACCCATAGCTATGGTACCGAGCTCCTGGTCTGAACTGAACTAATATCCTGGTTGCAATAACGTATAATACAAGAACATACGTAACATCCACACGGCCTAGTGCCAAAAGCATAGATACGGCCTCGCGCCAAAATCATACGTATGGCCTCGTGCCAAAATCATTGCAAATATATATATATATATATATATGGCCTTGCGCTAATAACATCAATACGGCCTCGTGCCGATAGTATAATAAATACGGCCTCGCGCCGATAACATAAATATGACCTCGTGCCCAAAACACAATAATACGGCCTTGCGCCGATAGCATATTAATATGGCCTCACGCAAAATACATTTAAGGTATTTACATTTGAAAATAACTCATTTATCATATATTCGTCAACTCAATATAACATAACCCATCTTTCCAAAATACCTGAAAATGTGTTTTACTCGTAAAAGCATTCATATCTTATCTCATTTCACATAAAATAATATTCATGCCACACATGCTCTATTAAAAGTCATACTTCATATTTTAAAATCGTGGTTTTCTATCATCTTATGCATACATATACGTTTCATCATAATAATAGTATTTCCCAAACGTACATTTCATCTATAACATACAGTTATATCATATGTTTTTCTGAAAATAAATTTACTCATAATCAATAATATTTTTGCATGGAAAAGAACTGCTTTAGTTTACTCCCTTACCTGGCTACTGAGAAAGCCCCTAAAATTCCTAGCCTGAACCCCCGTAGGATTTCCTACTCAATACCCTGAAACTCAAAACATCCAGTATTAAACCTCAATATTTTCATGCATACATCAATTTCTCTAACTACCATAAATTCTAATTTGGCTTAAAAAGCTTTACCTCAACTTTGGGATGATTTCCAACTTTGTTTTCTTGACGATCCGCTTCAACAAACTTGCAGGGAACTTCGCCAAGAGCGTTGTGGTAGCCTCAGATCTTCAATCCGGCATAAAACCAGCCCAAAATCGAAGAAAGAGAGTGAGAGGGCCGAAGAGGAGAAAGAGAGGAAACTTAAAAATGAATTTAAAATCAGATTTTTCATATTTATAGGTGGCTAAACTCGTCGACGAGCTCAATCTTCGTCGACGAGTTCTTCATAAATTTCGTCAACGAGACCCTATATTCATCGACGAAATTCAGGCTGCCTCAGAACTCTTCTCGGTATTTTCTCGTCGACGAAGCCCTGTGTTCGTCAACGAAATCTTTAAAGCCTTCGTCGACGAAGCTTGACAGCTTCCCTCTTTTCCCTTTTTCAAAATTTCCTTTCTTTATTATTTAAATTTCATTTTAAAAATTGGGGTTGTTACAGAAAAATTCCTTTGCCTTCGCATTTTATGTGGTGGCGGGAAAATATCGGTCATAGAAGACCTGCTTGAAGTAACCACAGGTCATCGCTATAGATACTGCTCACTGTTCCTCCAACAATTTCATCGCATGCCACCACTGCTCAGCTTCTACGGCCAGTTTGACAGTGGTGAAGAAAACCTTCTGCTCCTCGGTACAATTCAACACGACAAGCATCTTTTCCATCTCTTGAATCCACATCTCAATCTTAATTGAGTCAGTACCAACCTCAAAAGAAGAGGGTTTTGAATGAGTAAATTGATCAATGGTGCAACCCTAGTGCACCGGTGGACAACTTTATCCCTCGAAGTCCCGTCTCATTTCTTCCCTAACCTAACGAGCTATTCCTCGTAACAGTCGATAGGTGTCAATCTTGTCCCAGCTGGAAGCTCCCAATTCCCTTCCTTCTCCTTCATCCACACCTTTTGTAATGCTCCGACCCTCTATGTGGGCCCAGAGTGCTACTAATCCATTCATTTACTTGATAATCCACATACTAATATCATGTACGCAGCGAAAAATATAAATATAATCTCCACAAATAAAATACCTGAGTTTACTATTTCTATCTATAATCCAAAATAACTATTCATCACCTGTATTCTCATATATACACATATCTCCAAAAACATTCAGTATTCACAAACACCAGTATTCACCACTAACCATTTCTTCAGAAGACTTAAAACATAAACATAAATTTTATATATTCCAAAATTAACATAAAAATATACCTTTTTCTCTTTCTATTTCCCAAAAATGCTATAAAACCTCGAGTTCTCTAAGCTCGATCTCGAGGAAATCCTGAAAAAGATAAATTCACATTCGGGTGAGACACATCTCAGTAAAGGAAGAAACAATATATTAAACAGCATGTGACTAACATGAGGTTTGTATATAACATATTATTCATCATTTGCAAATCATTAACATAATTTCTGAAATCATTCTCTGAACCTAATCAATCACATGCAAAAGATTTAACCCACGAGATTACCCAACGATAGGGGTGATTACCCGTCCATACAAGTAGCACCCCTCTACTCTGATATATTTGGCAACCCTAGGGTCGCTGCTAAAGCATACTAGGGCACTCACCTTACTTAGTAAACCCTTAATTATTAGATTGATCTCGTACTCACATAGTTCAAACAAAGGTTTACCAGTGAAAGCCCCAAGGATAGGGAAATAGACCCGCCCATACAAGTAGGTTCCCTCTGCCCTAGTACGTTATGCAGTTACTACCACATCTGAAGTTACTAGCGCACTCACCTTTCTCAGCAAGCCCTCAGGCAAAGAGTACGCTCCATCCAATCGTAACATGTTCTATGAGCATAGATACTTCTAATATCATAATACATTATGCTTTCTGTCATTATTCAACTATTCACATCTGTTCATGTTCATAGCTTAAACATTGCATCGCATTTCACTTTAAGTGACTCTTTCCCATTTACATCATTCACATTTCACATTTCATTCAATTGTCATTTCATTCCATTTTAATTTCATTCATTCGTACTACAGCCGCTCTTTAGCCCTCATGTAATAACCCAAGAAATTCTTATAGCACTCATCGACGAACATAGGGGTTTCGTCAACGAGGGCTTTTCAGGATCTTGTCGACGAAGACCCATCTTGTCGATGAGAAGATACCGAGAGAGGGTTTAAAATAGACTGAAACTCGTCGATGAGGGTGCAGGCTCATCAACGAAATTTCTATAGGACTCGTCAACGAGGTGACATGTCTCGTTGACGAATCTCGCCCTATAAATAGCTGAAACTCAGATTTTTAACCAAAATCCTCAGCGCAGAACCTTTATCTCTCTCTCCTACGACCCCCTCCCCTTCTCTCTTCGATCCTGACCCCATTTTTTGTAGGATTGAAGATCTGAGGCCACCTCGACGCTCCTGGCAAAGTTCTCTGCAAGTCTGCTGGAGCAGATCATGGGGAAAGTTGATTTGAAATTCATCACAAATCCAGGGTAACTTATTTTATTCAGATTATGCCTTCCTTGTAGTTATAAGAAATGTTGCAGGTAAGAAAATACTGATGTTTTGTTCTGGAGGATATTGTTTTTAGGATGTTGAGTTAAGAACCCTGCAGGTATAGGGCCATAATTTAGTAAGGGCTTTTCAGATTTAAGGTAAGAGAAATATGTTATGCTAGCAATTTTTAATGTGTACAGAAGATTATGAAAGTTTATTTACAAGCATGTATATTAGATTATTTTCTAGAGAAATTATGAATATTATTGTTATAACAGAATTACAGAAATTGAGCATGACTACGTTTATTCAAATGTGTGGCATGAGTTTATTACAGTACCATGTATATAGATTTTACAGTGTTACAAATATATAGATATTTAGATATTTCATAATATTGGAAATGAATGAGACTTACAGTATTTTCAAAGAAAAACATGATTTCTAAACCATAACACTCAGACAGTTTATTCAGACAGATTATATAGTGATAGCATCAAGATGCTACAGCAGATATACAGAGTATACAGATATTATATACAGATATTTTATACAAATATTACAGATAGTACAGACATAAAACACATATATTACAGACAGATAATATATATATATGTATATTTTAGTCAGATATCTCAGATAATATAGTTCAGAATTATAGTGTTATGGTTGTTTTTGAAATTATGTTAAAAGCAACAAGATGAGTATATATTTATATATATGTATACAATATTACATGTTAACAGACCCCTATGGATATTATAGACAGAGATATACAACAGATGACGGTACCATTGCTAGTTTAGACACGTGCAACCACATGACTCAGATAGCATGTGGATTCCGTCTAACCGTGCTAGGAGAGATTGCAGTCTCCCCAGCACGCTGGGTTGAGGTAGCCGGTTAGACGATGACAGAGGTTTGATACAACCTGGAGAGATTGCAGTGGGCTAGGATCTACACAGATCATTACAGATTGGTGGATGATAGAGATTAACTTACCTAGAGGGCGGACTAGAGTAAGTCCAGCCTACGGGCTGCACAACCCTATCATGAGGGGATATATCATGATATACATATCCCAGGCAAAAGTTCCTATGTACAGATATATCACACAGCAGTAATTTTATATTATTATACTAGCAGTACCTTCAAATAACAAACTCAAATACACAGTCATATTTTAAAGATTACATGATAGATGAATATATTATGTACAATTTATCAATTTTCTCAGATTACAATATTATTTCAGTATTTTAAATATTTAACTCAGCCGTCACACACTAGTAATAGCATATTTCCACTTACTGAGCGTTGTTTCATCCTAGTGACTTATCATTTTTCAGGAGATCCTAGGCGAGTAGATCAGGCTCGCGGGTAGAGGTTGACTTGAGCTACCCTTATGGGAAGGATAGGTATTTTTGAGATAACAGTGTTTTGGGATAGTTTTCAGATCATAGAGATGTCACTGGGTATTTGGCATTGTAAATATATTTCAGAGTTCTATAGTTTTTTGGTATTGTATTATATATAGCAGTTTCCAGTTTTGTTTACCGCTGCCTAGTTTTGTATGATGTACAAAGTATTCCCCAGTGCTCCTTTGGGCCTGAGATGTTACTAGTAGTATTCCAGACAGATGATATTATAATTGAAAAAAATGTGTTAAATAAATAGCAGGTCGTCACATGTCATCAGTTAGTCCACATAAAAATGAGTTAGAATCTGCTAACACAGTTCCTTTTAGCTGTCATAAGTTAGTCCACATAAAAATGCACTAGAATCTGCTAACATGACTTTCAGCTATCATACATTTACATAGTTGCATTAACATACATAAGCAACATAGTTCATTTCATATTTTATTCTCAATGCATTACTTACTTAGCCTGCATCTCATACATATAACGTACATTTGCATAGAACTTGCATTTATTCATGCCACACAATTTAGTAATAAAATTCATACATATTCCTTGTAAAATAAGCCAACCCACATTTAGTATTTAAATACTGAAAATATAATTTCCATTTCTTACATAATTTCCTAGAAAATACCTTTCACTTTCATCAGTTCACTTTCACATATACATAACTAAATAAGCGGTCCTAGGCTCAGAAAACATAATTTACATGGTTGGCATTTTAAAACCCATACCAAAACATATACATAAGTATAACATAATTCATTATCTTTTATTTCATAAAACCTGATTTAATATACAATTTCTCCTTACGTGGTTTCTTGAATTACACCAACGAGGACCCTGAAAAATACTTGCGGCGCTCACTCGAGCCCTAAATAAAAAATCTTAACTCCATTAAATCAACCTTAAATAAAATACTATTTTAATATTTCCTAAACCCATAAATTCCAAATAAATGGTTATACCCTCAAATATAACCAATTTACCTAATTTCCCAAATCTCACTCTCACTTTGGAGTGGGGCCTAGAAAACCCCAATTGGAAATTTATTCATGTCAAAATGACGACGATCACGACTAGGACCCATGGTAGTGCCTGATCATCGATTTAACGACATATTTAAGGAGAAATTAAGGATTTAGAAAAAATATACCTTTCCTCAGAAGTGGTGTCTATGCCATTCTCACGACAAATCCGCTTCAGTAGAAATGTCAATGGTGGAGTTAAGAATCCAATGACACCTTCTGTTTTCCGATCAACCGAATATCCGCCAAGAAATTGAGAAGAGAGAGAGACGAAGACGGAGGAGTTGACGGACGGAGAGAAGGTGAGAGAGATGCATCCATCCTATTACATTTAATATATATGATTTTAATAGTTTATATATATATATATATATATCTACTTTAACTTATATTATATAATAACCTTATATATGTATTTATATATCTTTATTTCAATTTTTTTCTTTTCCAAACTATTTTTTATTCGTTTATTTAATACATTAATTTAATAATGTTTAACTAATTAATTGATTAATAATTTTAATTAATTATTTTTTTAATTTTTTTTTTGGGTTATTACACCTTTGCCTCTTTGATCCATCCCTGAATATAAATATATAACAGAGACAATTTAGAATCTCCACATCTTAATATATCCAACATGCTCACAAAATATAAAACAAATTTAATATCCAGTCCTCAATTAAATATCCAACATCCAATTATTTACAATCATCTTAACCTTCAAAATCAATTCCAAATTTCAGTTTCTCCACTTTGAAATATCACTGTCAATGGATTTACTATGATTTTCTGAAACCGTCGACTGATTTAGAAAATCACAGAAATTCGTTAAGGGATTTATGCCTCTAAGCTACAAAACAAACTCAAACTCCTCTCTACACCCTAATCTACCCATTCCTACCCTTATTCAACTCAAATCAATACTCTAGTATTAATCCTCCTAAAGTCAGCAAGACCGTTATGCTCTGATACCAACTGTAATACCCCGAACCCGCCATATAGGGCCCGGAGTGTTATGAGACCAACACGTGTCTCTGATACCATTCACACAGCAAAAATAACAAAATAACCTCAACAAAATATACCAGAGTGCTATATTTACACATGTAGATCCATAATAATTACAACCTAATTTTCATATTACAAAAACTTGAATAAAATATATATAACATAAAAACTAAAAACATAACTATTCAAGTACCACTCACAAAATTACCCCGCCCTGGAACCATCTAAGCTCGATCACCTGGATAACCTGAAAAGATTTAATCAACGACGGGGTGAGACACCTATCAGTAGGGAAGAAATAATTTATAATAATGTGTGGCTGAAGTTTTTAATATATAATTAAAATATCCATGCAAACACATTCACAATCCACCAGTAGCCCAAAATATCACGCCCATAATCACACCATGGTCAACGTCTTTGTCATCCAATCACATGCCCATATACATAAATATTTTACTGATAATTCCCGAGAATAGGGAAGTCTACCCGCCCATATAAGTAGATTTCCTCTACTCTAGTTCTAACACCAGAGCACTCACCTTTCTTGGTAAGCCCTCGGGTTATGTATCCAGATAAAGTCACCGAGAATAAGGAAGATCCCCCGCCCATACAAGTGGCTTCCCTCTACTTTGGTATCCACAAATAATTACCAGAGTACTTGCCTTTCTCAGCAAGCCCTCGGGTGGAGTAATTTACTTTACCATAAATACTTATTTAGTTAAAGTCTCACGTGGCCAATCATATTCGTTTCATAGAACTCCACACATATATGCATATCACAATCAATCCACACAGGATAATCATAGAGTCTTCAATCATACCCACACAGGGTCTACATCCACACAATATGTAATCATCCACATAAGACTCTAACACACACATCATACACATCCACACAGGACTGTCAATTACATCTTACCTATCCACACAGGACTGGTCCACACAGGACTAACCAATTACACATATTACACGGTCGACACAGGACAAACCCATCACACAACATATGTGTCCACACAGGACTGGCCCACACCGGACAACCCTATCACACAACATATATGTCCACACTGTCCACATAGGAATAATCAAACCACAGGTTACAAAACAAACACTCCATTCATGGTAAATAGGTAAACAACCTCCTTATACCACTACCAATGTTTACCTCCCAATATAAACGTCCATATAACGACCTCCTTATACCACTGCCAACGTTATATGACGGTTATACCAGGTACGATATAACGACCTCCTCGTACCACTGCCAACGCTATATCACAATTTACATGAACTACAACACAAGTCAACAGCAAACCAATCATTCAACACATCCGCAGTTCTACCACAGTATACACAATGTCATTATTCGCAATCAACTAGTATATTCAACCAGGTAGAAATTACAGCCAAACAATATTCGCAATGTAACGCCCCAACCTGGGTCTGCTAGGGAGCGCTGCATCTCTCCTCCTCCACCTAGACCAGACAACAGGGGGGCAGGACTTATCGGACTAATGACTGGCCCCACAAACCAACATGTGTTCTTTTCAGTGTGTTTTTTCCTCACTCACACACTTCCTAAGAAAACTTCCCAAGTGGTCACCCATCCCAAGATTGCTCCAAGCTAAGCATGTTTAACTATGGAATTCTTATGGAAAAGCTCCCGAAAAGAAAGGTGCACCTTGTTTATATGGATAATAACATCTAATCCTTGAAAGTCTTTCATCCATGGGGTATCACACAGTCTCAATGGTTCATCAAATCCACAATGTTCACAATCATTTAATTAAGAAGAATAGTTATAATATAAATATTTTAAAACAGTATTTTTAATACCAGCATGGTTCCAAAAATTTATACCTGAATATGTAGAAATTATACCTGAAATTAGTCATTTAAAATTATTAAAAAACTATTATAAAATATTTCCCCTTACCTGCTCCTCAGAGTTCAACCTAAATCAACAAAACGAGACCCTGTATTCCAAAAATTCCAAATTCCTCAAATCTCAGAAAAATACCCATATAATACTTCCTAGGCTCCAAATACCTCAAAATAATAATAAAACTTTAAATTATTTCACTTACTCTGGTTTTGAGATGTTTCTCAAACTTCTCAAATCGAAAATCCGCTTTGCCTATATTGTAGAGAATCTTCCCAGGAGTCCCGTGGTAGCTTCCGATCGTTGAACCGAGCTAAATCCAACCCGAAAATCGAAGAGAGAAGGCAAATGAGTCGTGGGTAGAGAGAGAAATAGGGGAAGAAATGAAATTCTCAGCTGAAAATCTAATTTTTGCCTATTTATTGGCAACTTGCCATGTGGTCTCGTCGACGAGATGCCTGGACTCATCGACGAGCCCGAGAACAACACTCGTGGATGAGACCGTGAGCTCGTCGATGAAATTCAGGTATTCAAAACCCTCTCTCAGTAAACCCTCATCGACGAGAGAAACATACTCGGCGACGAGGCTCCGTAGTTTTCTCGTCGACAACAAAGACCAGCTCGTTGACGAGCGCCTGCTCTTACCCTTTAAAAATTTCTTTCCCCCCATTTCTTCTATTTTCCCCTTTTCCTTATTGTTCTTCTTATTATTATATTTAAAATATTTCGAGTCGTTACAACAGCTGATATGCTGACGAAATCAGTCACAACGGACAAATTCAAGCATTGCTTAGACTTGATCAATGTCTCCAAGTGCTAGATGGGAGACGAGACCAAATCTACTGTCTCGGGTGGAGTAGCAGTTATGCTTTTGGATTTCCAAAGTGGTGAATATTCGCCAAGATGGAGATTGTTGGAGATGTGGCTCATATTTTGAGCAAAAACGTATACACCAAGGAAAACTACGTGAAGCGAGGAGTAAAAGCATGAGAGGAGTGTGCAAGCAGGAGGATAACTGTTGACGATTTGGGCTCAAATTGTCGACAATTTCATAAAAAATGTAGAGGCGTTTCTTTCTGCTCCAAACGGTCGATGGTTTCAATCGGCGCAAGTTATGTATTTTCAAATTAGGGGCCAATAGATTAGGCTAATCAGAGGAATTTTCTCTAAGGATTATTACAGGAATTGTTTAGATAAGATTTAAGATTCCTGTACGTTTAGGGTTCGCACATAATCAATTATTTGTAACCATATTGTAAGCTTTGACATTGATCATAGTGAAAATGAAGTTGCTGCTCTCGTGGACGTAGCTAAATTGTCGAACTATGTAAATTTTGTGTCTTTTGATTGTGTATTCATTTTTCTCATTAAGTGTTTGCTTTTTAAATATATTTTATCATCTAGTGATTGCATTATTTTTTTTGATCAAATGGTAAAAGTGTGTATTGATCAAAGTACGTATGTACAAATACTTTGGGCATACCCAGGCCAATCAAACAAGGTATTACACCAAATCGAAAATACATTCAAAAACCCGGGCATACCTAGGATCCAAAGAGAATCGGCCAATCTTAATACATTCAAGACTAGGTATTCCTAGAAGAAATCATATTATTTCTTCCTTACATAATCGAAATAAGACAACTTTTAACAATTGAATTACATATTGACTAAAAACATATCATATTTGTTAAAAACTGCCGTGAATGTGTGTCTTTGGATTACTTTGACTAGCTCCAAAAGAGAGATTAAATGTCCCTCAAATCTGAATTTGTTCCTAAAGTTCCAAATATAATAAACTGTTGCAGTTAAGGCAATTTTCCATCCAGCAGCTTGAATGTTTCTGTCCTTTGCCTCCTTATTGTTTGTTGATTCGTTTGTGTGTGATTATATGCTTCCGCTACGTATTCATGACAAAGAACAACAAGAATATTATAATTTAATATATTATCCTAAATAATTTTCCTATCAAAGTTTTAAACTTGTTTTTACTGATTGAGAATTCATATTAAAAATGAACTAAATAATATGGGGTCCTTGATCTTCTATTTTATATTTCTTTTTGTTATTTCTAAAATTTAAACTTAAAATCCACGACATGAAGAGGGACGAAATCGTTTGTTTCAAAAAAATAAGCGATCAAAAGTCAAAAATGGTGATGAAAACAGGTCAAGCTCACCTCCCGTTCACTTTCCGGTTTTTGAGTCTCTCACAGTCTCACTTTCTCGTTCTCACCTACGTCTCGTCGGAGTATCTGTAACTAGGGCTGCTCAGAGCTTAAAGTCTTCAGCAATGGCGATCATCACAGAAGAACCAGATCCCAAAGGCGCACCAGAGCGCGACGTTTTGCCCAAACCCCATAAACCTTCCTCACCTCCAAAGCCAAGTTCCAGTGCACCAAACCCATTCGCATTCTGGGCTTACTTCTGTCTTGCAGTCTCTCTGATAACCATCCTTTTCGTCTTTTTCTCATCTTTCAAAACACAGGATCCCAAAGCATGGTTCCTCAGCCTCCCCAACGACCTTCGCCAACACTACTCCAGGGGTCGTACAATTAAAGTCCAAACGGCCTCTAATCAATCGCCTATTGAGGTATTCACCATTGAAGACGGGCCAAAAATGGCAGAAAATGTGGTGATCGTTCATGGGTTAGGCTGTAGTTCATACGCTTTTCGCGAGATTGTCAAGTATTTAGGCTCCAGGGGAATTCGTGCCGTGGCACTGGATCTACCTGGTTCAGGGTTTTCAGATAAATCGGTGATTGTGGAGGGTGAAAGTTGGGGTGGGATTTTAGGGAGGTTTTGTGACTTGTATAGTGATATCCGGGAAAAGGGGTTGTTTTGGGGTTTTGATAATTTGATTGAACATGGGCATCTCCCTTACGAAGAAAATAGGATTCGTGTTTCAGGTAGAAAGAAAGTCCAGACAATTGAATTGGGTTCTCAAGAGATGGGCATTCTTTTGGGCCAAGTGATTGATTCAATGGGTTTGGCTCCTGTGCATTTAATTTTGCATGATTCGGCATTTGGACTGACTGCAAATTGGGTTTCTGAGAATTTGGGGTCAGTGAGAAGTGTGACTCTTATTGATTCTGCACCAAGAGTGACAGCTCTGCCTTCATGGTTCTTGGGAGTGCCGGCTGTTAGGGAGTTTGTGCTGGGCTTTTCAGTAGTGTATGCTAAGTTTCTTCACATTTGTTGTTCAAAATCAACTAGTGCTTTGGTTGCAGATGCCCATAGAGTTCTTTTGAAGGGAAGGGACGGAAGGAGGGCAATTGTTGGGATGGGGAAAAAGTTGAATTATAGCTTTGATGTGGCAGAATGGGGTGGATTGGATGGGGTGAAGGGTATGCCAATGCAAATTCTTTGGGCGGGCAGTTGGTCCAAAGACTGGAGTGAAGAGGGACGCCGTGTTGCAGATGCACTTCCGCAGGCTAATTTTGTCACACATTCCGGTGGGCGGTGGCCTGAGGTGAGGATTCAATTTTGCCAAAAAATTTTTTTGTTTTCTTCATGCGGCATTGCTCCATCAGGCCATCAGGCTTTTGCCCATTGCAGAAAGTTCCCCACTGCTGCCCCCCAAAGGAGTCTGGGCTGTGTCTCTCTCCTCTTTGAATAGAGGATAGCGCAATTTCTCTTGGGTTTATCAGTCTAAGCAGAAATAATATACCTTGATATTATTGATCATTTTTTATTCAAAGGATCATACCATCTCAATTGAAAAAGCAAATACCTTTTCATTGCTCTTGGATTTTTTTTTTTCTTTTTATGTTTTTCATGTTTGATCTCACATACCTTCTTCAACATCTTTTTGTTGGTTTGAGAGAGGGGATCCAAGAGAACTATGAGACTCAGTTTTAGGTTGATTTTCAGTAGAAACTAGCAAGTGTTCAGATTCTTCAGGATTTGTTGTTGGTGAACTGTTTCCATAGTTAGTTATAAGTAGTTTTATTTGTTTGTGACAATTGATTCCAAGCCTAGGCTAGTTTCATGGAAATGAACCAGGCACTTTGCTCTCTGAAAATTATTTCATATGCATTAGAGAATAGAGATATTAGTAACACAGGCCAATTCCTGGTTGAGCCCTATTCAATTCTGCAGTCTCTGGACTTTTGTTGCTCTACAGGGTGCTTTTGAAGTAATAGGTTCCATGTTATGTCAATTTAAGCTTGCTTGATTTGTTCAATTTCAACTTTAGTTGGAAGTCAGTTAAGCTGGGCATCTCATCAACAAGTGTGCGGACAGTTTGATTTTGGATCATGGAGGATCTTAGACATGCTTTATCACTCTTATGGGCAAATGGGAAATTTACTTCATAAAAAGAATCGGATAGCCCAAATTGTACAATATAAGCAATAGCTACTAGAAAGTGATTGGGAAAAACTAAAGGCATATGACACCACAGTCCCAAACCCAAGCACACAAGGGAGAACCACAGTCCCAGCTCCCAAACCCAAAAAGGGAAAAAAACGTCCTGTAGTCTAACTCAACAGGATGCACATTCCAAGTGGTGTGAAGGTGTAGGTCTAGTGGAAAAGCTGCTTTCTGCACTCCGCTGCAGTTAGAGAATCTGATTTTGAACAGCCTCAATTTTCGGACTCTTGTTTTTTCTTTCTTGGTAAGTTCTATGTGACTTCTAGATACATAGGTTATGAAATATTTAGAAACAGTAGAATGAACTTGCTCTCAAGATTTAAAGTTTTAATCTAGTGTTTTAACTCGAGTTTCTCTGTTGTGAAGCTGCAGCTGGAGGTCATTGTATACCTTGTAAATGTTTTTACTAACAATGCAGAGATGGAATTCTTAGTACATAAAATTTCTCCATAGTCTGCTACATGCAATTTCCTAGAATGATAAGTTATTAACCACAGTTCCTTGTCATGGTCCAACATCGGATGTGTATTAAGGAGTTCTTGGGTTTATAAGGAGGGTTTGGGTTCCAACTAAGTGAGGCGTCTTTTATGGGACGAACTTGTGAAGCTAGTGGATCAAAGCGGTCAACACCTCTTCGGAGTTGGGTCCAATACCGTTACATTTGGTATCAGAGCTTCTCTGGGGGTCTACATGTGAATGGATCCATCTTGGGGGTACTATCATGTGAGTGGATTTGTCCTGGGGGTAATATCATGTAAGTGGATACTACATAGGGGTGTAAACCACTTTGACGAGGAGATCAAATGAGAGGGTTTGTCGCAATCTCACATTAGATGTGTACTAGGGAGATTATGCGGATAAGGATGTTAGAAATCGGATGGGAGAGTCTGTCATGTTCTCACATTGGATATGTACTAGGGAAATCACGCTGACTAGGACGTTAGAAATTGGATGAAAGCTTGTCATGGTCCCACATTGAATGTGTACTAGGGAGTTCCTAGGCTTATAAGGAGGGTTTGGGTTCCAATTAAGTGAGACACCTTTTATAAGACAAACCCGTAAGGCCAGTGGGTCAAAGCGGACAATACCTCACCGGAGTAGGGCCTTGGACCGTTAACCCCCCCTCTCCCCCAAAAAAAGCACCACTAGAAGAAGAGGCTTAAGAGGGGCCCGCAAAGAAACAAGAAAGAAGAATTACAATGAGTTTGGTGATTGGTTCTTGATATGTATTATTAATCATTTTCTACCAAGTTAATGAGCTGGTTTAGATGTGCCTTGCCAACTGTAGTTGCTTGGATAAATGTTCTGGGAGGTGGTGGACTAGCCCTTGACAATCATGTTGTTTGAAGGATTTTCATTTTTTAGTGGTGGAGATACCAAGCGATATTAGTCTCAACTGCTGCGCTGGTGTGCAGAATGTTGGCTTTAATAATATAGCAAAATTAAACACGAAATATAAACCAGATTTTGCTGTCCACTGAAATAGGTAGAGCATTGGATTCTGTTTGCAAATACGAAATCTTTGGCTATGAAAATACAATTTTTAATTGAGAATTTTTTATTCAAAGTGGAGTCTTTCCTTTTCTTCTCATTGCTTTTTGTTATCTGGTTCTGATTATTTCCTTTGTCAATAACGTTAAGTCTCCTTTTCTTTGTATCTTCATGTTCTTAACATAATTTATGTGCAACCTTGAAAAAGGGGTGAGAATGCTTCTTGTAATATGTCAGATATTGTTTGAATATAACAATAGGCATTCATGTTTTGCTTGTAGGCTTCTGTTTAGCAATTTAGGTGATGAAGGGGTGGTTAGTAGTTGGGGAGGTCTAGGGCTCAAAATAGGGGGTGAAAATGGGTGATGTGAAAACAGAAGAGGGAAAAAGAATTCATTTCTCTAAGAAGCACATGCTTTGTATCGTGGCACCTACAAATCTGCTTATATGTCATCGCACCTATTGCTACTTGTAGGGTTTTAGTCGAACCTTGCATGTTCATTTTTCTTTTTAATGAGGGATGCCAAAGCCAAGTACTTATGCTAGTTTTTGTTTTGTTTATTTTCTTCAAACAAATGGTATCTTAATAAATGTATTTCTGAAAAATCACCCCCAACTGTCAGAAAATTTTTTGAATGGTTCATTATGTGAATTTATTACTCATATGGGACTTGGAAGGTTATATTTTGCTGTTTGTGATTAATTTGTGTTCTATACATCAAGCCTGAAAGCACTCTTTTATCCTTCATGTTTCAAAAGTTCAGCTGTTTTGTCTTTTTGTAAACTATTTAGAAATAATTCAGAATAGCACTCTCAAATTATAGCATATCTTGTGTTCCAGTAATTGATCTACTAATAGTTTTAGTGGCCCCAGGAGGAGGTGGCTGATGAGCTTGCTGAAAATATTCTTCGGTTTGTTTCCTCATTACCAAAATCTGTCAGACAAGTTGAGGAAGAGCCTCTTCCTGAGCACATTCAGAAGATGTTTGAGGAAGCAGCAGCAGGTGGCGACCACCACCACCACCACCATGGTCATGGTGGCCACAGCCACCATGATGGTCATGCTCACGATCATGCAGCGGGTTATATGGATGCATATGGTCTTGGTCATGGATGGGGCGGTTGAACTTTTGTCTTGTGTTCACTTGCGACACGAGACCTGAACATTAGATTAACCATATAATTACATTTCGATGTGAGAGATGATGCTTCTCTAATATCCTGTTGTTGTACAAGACTTCCAATCTTGAAGGTTGGAATCTGAAGGATTTGTACTGTTCTCATGAATGTCAGGAGATAAATATGCTGCCCTCTGTTACTCTGTTTTGTGAAGCGGATCATTCATTCAAGAATACAATATTGAGAACATAAACGAGTTCTCTATTTTTTATTTTTTTTATAACCTTCTTTAGGAATTCTTTGTTTTAATTATATATGTTTTACCTTAACATAATATATTTATTTATATTATTTTAAAATAAATATATTTTGATAGTTAATAATTTAGTCAACATCTTTAAATTTTATATTTTTAATTTTGTGGATTTTCTTCTCTCCATATCAAAATATTTTTTGAGGGCATTACAAAATTACTTCGGTCAAATTGTAAACCAAGAGGTCAACTATATTATTCATTCTGCAGGAGTCCAATTTGATTCTTGTTTAAAAATAATAAATTGAGACTTTAGCCTAATCAACGAGACCTAGAGGGAGGACGCTGGTTTGTTGGTTTGGTGCCGCACCAGGGGATCCAAAGGACTTGTTGGTGGCTAGAATTCCTATGTAATAAAAAAAAAAGTTTGAATATTTTACATAATTGAATTTAAACAAAGTTCGTCTAAATTCAACCCGCCAATAAATGGGTTTATCCAATATGTTTTTTTTTTTTTCAAAAAAATAATTGTTGCACTTGAATTCACTTAAGGGCTTAAAAGCGGCATGCCAAAAATTATACGCTACATTAATTAGGTAAAGAGGCTATAATTTTTAATCATTGTTTTGTTCTTCATTATTCTTAAATATCTTTATTTTTGAATTCAAAACTTAAAACAAAATACTCAATCAGTAAGTGAAATTTTAAACTTAAAATTATATGTAAATTTAAAACTAATTTTTAATTAACTTTCATAACCATATGACTTTTAAAAAATTAGCCATAGTTATTATAACTTGTTTTTAGAAAAATCTATATCCATTGTCATTAGTATATAATTAAAAACAAGTTGCAGCTAATAAAAAATCGAGCTGAGCCAATCAAGCTAAGCTCAAACTAAGCTCTAATATATTAAATTAAGCTTATTAAGTATGCAAATGAAAAAGATAATGAATCCTTATCTTTGCAAATGAAAAGTATCTTTAACAAGTGAAATGTGGAGATACTTATATTAAGAAATTCAAGTTAACTAACTCGAAGTACAGATAATCCTTACTTTAAGTCAGTACAATATATCAAATCTAGTTCGATCTTATTAAACAAATTCATTAAATTTAATTCAAACCTATTAATTGAGCTCAAATAAATGTGTAATTGAATTGTTCATAAGCCAAATATTTAAAATTATTTATTTATGTAATTGATAAACTTGAATGAGCTCTTAGGGTTTGTTTGGAACCACTTATGTAGAAGTGATTTTAAAAAAAAGTACTGAATTAAATAAGTGCTGAAAGTTATAAGTGGTGTTTGGTTGTATTTAAAATAACTGGTATTTGGATACTTAGTTTTATTATAGAGTACTATATGCTTATTTTCAAACATATTTTAGTTTAAAAATATTAATATTTTTAAATTAAAATTTTCATTAATAAATATTTTAATTATTTTTTATTTAAATATAAATATTTTATATTAAAAATAATATAAATTATTATTTTTAATTAACAATTATCTTGTTATTAATGTTTATTCATAACATTTTTCTATCATATTAAATTATGATAAAAATTATATTATTAATTAAATTCAAAATTTTAATTTATTTAATGTTAGTTTAAATTAATAAATAGTTCTTGTTTAATCCAAAATTAAATTATAATAACTAATATACCATAATACATGGTAAAATAATATATAGTTCTTTTTAAATATAGTTTAAATAGTAATAATATTTTTATAACTAAATTTAAATGATAATAATATTAATTTTCTATTTAAAATTTAAATATTTTCTATTAACATAAATAATATAATATTATTATTTATTAATTAACAATAATCTTATTATCAATGTATATTTATAACATATGATGATGACATTAAGTTATGTTAAAAATAATATTAACGACTAAATTAAAGATTCTAATTTATTTCATGTTAATTAAATTTATAGATGGTTTTTTTATTCATTCTAGAATATAATGTTATTAATAATTAAAAGGCTATAATGTGTAGTAAAATAATATATGGTTAATTTTTAATTAATAATTATGTTAACTATTATTTTTAATTAATATTTAAATATTTTATTAATTAAAATAAATACAATATTATTTTTTATTAATAATAATCTTGTTCTTAATTTTTATTTATAACATAGAATTATCATATAAATTTATATTACAATAATATTATTATTTAAATTAGTAGTTTTAATTTTCAACGTCATTTCAAATTAATAGATGGTTTTCCTTTTTCTTTCTATAATTGAATTATGTTTAATTACTAATGAATATATTATAATTCATAACAAAATAGTATACGATTAACTTCTAATATATTTTTAAAATTATAAATAGCCACTAAATTTTCTTATACTTATAAAATTGACCTTACCTATGAAGTATGAACAGTGTTGACCTTATAGGTCATATGCCGTTTTGATGATGACAAATATCTTGGTATCTTACCTATGCCTTAAGTTTCTAAACAAAACCATACTTTACACGCATGGGTACGGACACAATGGAGGTCATAAAGAATTGAATGCTCACATTATATATGGTGGCGTTTGGAGAAGCAAAGGAAATGAAGACCAAATAATTTTGAATTGTATTTTCTGTTTAATTCATTTGGGTCTGTAATATTAATCATGGTCTGTAATAATTAATACATTGCATGCATGATAGAACAGATAAGCCCGATGACTATAGTTTGACCATAAGGAACCACAGGACCATTGGGATCACCTTCGGTCGACTAACGTCGGATTTTTTGGCCTTAATGCTCAAGGCCATAGTGTAGTGACCCAAAGAAATTATGGTATTTAAATATTAAAGAGAGAGGGAAATGAGATTAGTATAATAAGGCGGCAGCAGCCTTCAAGCGTTCATCGACAACGCAGAATATTGGACTTGTCAACGAGGGTGTAATTCGTCGACGAGAAGATACCGAGAGCGGGTTTGGACGATTCTAAATTTCGTCGACGAGAAATGAATTCGTCGACAAATTGTCTTCATGACCTTGTTGACGAGATGATGTGGCTTGTAGATGAAGGTCACTGTATAAATAGGCCAAATCTTCATTTTTTGCTGAAATTTCACGCACAACCTGTCTCTCTCTCTCTCTCTCTCTCTCTCTCTCCCTTTTCGGTTCCTACACCTTCTTTCTAGTTTTCTGGGTTCGTTCTTCGCTAGATTGACGATTTGAAGTCACCACGACACTCTTGGAAAAGTTTTCTACAAATCTACTGAAGTAGATCGTTGGTGGGGCTAGTTCGGAATTCATCTAAGATCTAGGGTAAGGCTTTCTACTCAGTATTTGGTTTCTTGACAGTTGTAGAAAGTGTAATGCACGTAGCAATACTGAAATTTAGTTCTGAGAAATATCATTTTCAGGGTGTTGAGCGGGGAATCTTGTGGGTACAGGACTGTTTATCTTAGGGGCTTTTCAAGAATTAGGTAAGGGGAATGTAATGACCCAAATTTAAAATGGAATTTAAATGATATAGAGGAAGGGAAATGGAAACCGGAAACAGAAGGAAGCAATCAACTTTGCGTTTGTCGACGACATTGAACTTTGGAAGGGATAACTGAGGGGAGGTTATCAGGGCTTCGTCGATGAATATAGGGGATTCGTCGATGAAGACTTAAGAGAATTCGTCGACGAATACAGGAGATTTGTCGACGAAGAAATACCGGGAGGCGGTTTGGGCTGCTCTGAATTTCATCGACGAACATAGGGCTTCGTCGACGAATTTACTGAAGGATTCATCGACGAAGTGACGTGTCTCATTAACGAATCTGACCGTACAAATAGTGAAAAACCATGATTTTTATCATTTTCAGCACCCCTTTCTCTCCTCTCTCTCTCTCTCTACGTCTCTCTCTCCCTTCTCTCTTCGATTTTGGCCCCGACAGTCGCCGGATTGACGATTTGTAGCCACCACGACGCTCTTGGCGAAGTTCTCTGCAAGTCTGCCGGAGCGGATCGTTGGTGAAACGAAGTAGGAAATCATCCCTAAGTTGAGGTAAGACTTTTTAAGGCAAATTTGATCTTATGGTAGTTGTAAGAAATGATGTACGCATGAAAATACTGAAGTTTAATACGGGGAGTTTTCATTTTCAGGGTATTGGTCAAGAAATCCTACGGGAGTTAGACTAGATCATTTTGGGGACTTTCTCAATAGCCAGGTGAGGGGATAAACTAAGCTAATATTTGTTGAAATTATGTATATTGCTATAGAATCTGGTTTCGGAAAAAGTAAATATGTGTATATGTATATATGATTTATATTTGGAAAATTATTGTTAAAATGATGATATGTTGAATATGGAAAATCTATTTAGTGTGGCATGAGTATTAAATGTTATGAATTACTGTTTTCTCTAATGAGATGGTGATATGGATTTTTATAATGGGAAAATCGGCGTACGGGCCGAGATTTTTATATATGATGTGATTTGCTAGCGTATGGGCTGTGCTATGGTATGTTTACCGGCATACGGGCCGTGCTATGATGTGATTTTCCAGCGTACGAGCTGTGCTATGATATGTATGCCGGCGTATGGGCCGTGCTATGATGTGGTTTACCGGCGTACGGGCCGTGCTATGATAAAATGTGTAATATCGGCGTACGGGCCGATGATTTTCATGATATACGTATATATGCGAAATGATATGATTAAAGTGAAAATTAATGATATGAAATATCCATGTAACACAGTTTTAGTATATGCTATATGGTATCAGATCTTGGTTGGCTTGGTCTAGGCTAGCACTTGTATGGTACCGTTGCTATGTGTCCATGGTCTTCGTGATCATGATATTTGTGTTAACGCCGCTGTACGGAGTGGTGTGAGATTGGATGGTCGATGTGGCTTTTAAGAAGTGTGTGTGATCGCCCCTAGTGTACTGACCAGGTCAGGCAGGCCCATTGGACTTACAGACTGTATGTTTGACTTGGCAGTGGTCGGCTAACCATTGTCAGGTGCCGTCTTTGGGCCACACAACCCAGTCATGTGAGGGTAATATATGACAACAGCCAACTAACCTACCAGAATTGTTTTTATGTTATTATTACTATATGAGATGAGATATGTTTATAAAAATGTAGTATGTTCTGCTATGATTTGATGATATATATATATATATATATATATATATGTTTTCCCAGATTTGATAAATAGTTACTGAATATGTTATGTATTGTATAGACACGGAATATTCATGTTGCCACAAACTGGTATTAGTTTATTTTCCTTACTGAGAGGTGTCTCGCCCCTAAATCTTATAAACTTTTCAAGAGCCCTAAATAGGAGAGCAGGAAAAGCCCTGCTGATATAGTGCTATTTATCTGCCCTTTCTGAAGGGTAAGTTTTTGTAGGGACAGTTAGATTTTGTGAGGAATGTCTCTAGATCTAATTTTTGGGATGTATATACTGAGATACAGTGATTGTAGTAACTTTGGTATTGTGATGTATGATATGATGATATGTACATGATTGTATATTTTCTACTGCTTAGGCTTCCATTTTGTGTTCTGATGTATCCCTAGTACCCACGGGTCCAAGTGGATTGTGATCTGCTGAGCTGGAATGTATGATGTTGATATTATTATTATATAAAAATGAGGAAAATAAGCAGGTTGTCACAATAAACTAAGCTAGTTATTTTATGAAAATGTATGTATGTTATTATAGCATCTGATTTTAGGAAAATAAATACATTTATATATGTTTTATGTTTGGGAAATACTGTTGTAAAAGATGATATGTTTAAATATGTATGAAACCCATTTTCATGTGGCATGAGTATAATTTATAATGAAATACTGTTTTCTGAGAATATGATAAAGATATGGATTTTTATAATGAAAAACAGGCGTACAGGCTGAGATTTTTATATGATTTTTTGGCATATGGGCCGAGTTATGGATATTTTTGCAGGCGTACGGGCTGTGCTATAGATAGGATTTGTCGGCGTACGAGCCGGGCTATGGATATATTTGTCGGTATATGGGCCTTGCTATGGATATAATTTGCAGGCATATGGGTCTAGCTATGGATGTCGACATATAGGTCGTGCTATGGATATGATTTTTCGGCGTACGATCCGAGTTATGGATATGTTTGTCGGCGTACGATCCGAGCTATGAATATGTTTGCCGATGTACGAGCCGAGCTATGGATATGTTTACCGACATACGAGCCGAGCTGTGGTAAAATATGAAATACTGGCGTATGCGCCGATGATTTTCGTGATATACGTAAATATGCAAAATGTTGTGATGATATTGATTTGGCAACTAATAGTATGAAATATCCATGTATCACAGTTTGATTATATGCTATATGTTGTCAGAACCTAGTTGGCTTGATTTAGGCTAACACTTGCACAGTACCGCTGTTATGTGTTCATGATCATCACGATATTGTGTTAACGCTGCTGTACGTAGTAGCATGAGGACGGATAGTCGATATGGTTTTAAGAAGTGTGAGCGCCCCTGATGTACGAACCAGGTCTAGCAGACCCATCGGACTTACAGATTATACTATTGACTTGGCAGTGGTTGACCAACCATTGTCAGGTCTCGCCTTCGGACCACACAACCCAGCCATGTGGGGGTAATACATGATATTAGCTAGCTAACCTACGAGGGTGGTTTTCGTATTATTATTATATGAGATGAATTATGCTATGAAAATCCATTATGTTCTACCTTGGTAAGACTATACATGTTTTCCCAGAAATGATACAGATATATTTACTTGATATGCTTATATATGCTTTTATGTATAACACGGATGAACTCATGTTGTCACACACTAGTATTAGTTTATTTCCCTTACTGAGAGGTGTCTCACTTCTAAATTTCATAAACATTTCAGGAGCCCCTAATAGGAGAGCGTATAAAGCTCCGTTGAGATAGTACTGTTAATTTGCCCTCTTTGAAGGGTAAGTTTTGGTGGGGACAAATAGATTTTTGTGGGAAATGTCTCTAAGACTTTCTTTTTGGGATATAAATACCTAAATACAATGGATGTAGTAACTCTGGTGTTGGGATGGATGGTTTTGTGTTTATGATATTATGGTTTTAGGTTTCCTGCTGCTTAGGCTTCCATCTTGTGTTCTGTTATATCCACGGTACCCACGGGTTCAGGTTGATTATGATTTGCTGGATTTACTATATTGGTTTTATTATAAAAGGAAAAAAAATTAAGTAGGTCGTTATACATAGATTGACTTTAGGTCCCTAAAACATCACATGAAAAGTCCCATATAACTCGTAAGCTGTACTTATGTGAATAGAGGTGACTTCAAATGAAAATCAAAACCTAAAATGACCATTGAAAGATACTCGATTGACCGAACTAGTTTAGTTATACTATACTGGGTCGACCAAACCACTGTTGACTGAAGAGATTAAGCCTCGATCAACCGAACTTGTGCAGTAAAATGATACGGTCGATCGAATCGTATGGAAGTCAACATTTTGACTTAGTACGGTTGACCGTCTGATTTTGAACACAATGTCCTCGGTCGACCGAACTGCCACGTGTATGACACCCTAAATGTTTGGTTGACCAAATTTTCAGTTCTATTTGGTCATGGTCGACCGAATTGTATGAATAGCTGATCGACTTTTTGTTGGTCGACCAAACCTCGAACGGTTCAAAATCGCCCGAATACGGTCGACCATATTCTCAATTGAAAAATACCACGGACGATTGAAGCTCCCAAAGTGGTCAACCGAACCCTCAGTACGGTCGACCGAAACTCTCAGGTTGCTCAATTTTTGCCGAGATTAAACTAGGATTATTATTTATTAACCTTACTTAAACTTTTTCATAAATATCGAATGAGTCCCGAACGGTAATATTTTTTGGAGTGTCTATATATATTCCCTTATTTGGTTTAATTAACAACTGATTAGAAATATATTCTCTAAATTTTTAAATACCCATTTTTCACATACAAGCTTACTACTTCCATTCTTACTCATTCTCTTTGTTAAAATCATTTAGTAAGAGTGTTCTAGAGATCATACTATAAGCTTACACTCTCATTGCTTGTATTTGATTGAGATTGATTTTATTGAGAGTAAGCTTTGAGTTTTCCCTTGTGATTTTGTTCATAAGTCATCTTTGAGAAAATTCTCTAGAGCTTGTGAGTCTTGTGTTATTGTTGCAAAACTCAAGAGGTCGTATTGTGTTTGTTTGTGAAATATTTTTTACAAACTAATTTCAAATATCTCTTATGCTTGATTTTTGAGAAAATACATTTTTGAAATATTTGTTTGTGTGCTTAAGATCTTTGATATTGCACGTTATGATTGATATTGTTATCTTGATTCAAAGATCTTAACACATACACTCTCACATTCTGGTTGCTATACTTGCAATACTTTGAGAGTAGTACTGTAATTTACTTTGAACTTATCATATCCTATCATATTATAGTGTATTGGTTATACTGGTACAAATCAGTTTATTGGAGAAACACGTATTTTTGTACACAAGATTTGTATTAATTATATGTTGTATTCCAGGCGTGGCCTGAAGAGGGTGATAATCTAGCCTGGAAGGATTGTATGTAAAGGTTGAGGTCAACTCTTTACAGACCCGAAAAAATTTATTCATGAATAATAATAATAATAATAAGGGAAAGAGTAAAGGGAAGGAAATTTTAAAAAGGGAAGAAATAGGGCTTCGTCGACGAATCCAGGATCTTTGTCGTCGAATGTCCCATAGATTTCGGCGACGAGGTACACATGTCTCATCGATGAGAGATTACGGAGAGAGTTTAGGGAATTTCAGGTTCGTCAACGAAATAGCCTCCTCGTCGTCGAAGTTCCTTTATGGCTTTGTCGACGAACCACTTGAATTCGTCAACGAATGCTAGGGTATAAATGTACAAATTCATCATTTTAGCGTGCATTCTCTCTCTCTCTCTCTCTCTCTAAACCCACGACTCTCTCTCACTTCTCTCTTCGTTTTTCGACTTCATTAAGGCCCGGATTGACGATCGGGAACCACCACGAGGTTCCTGGGAAAATTCTCTACAACATAAGTTGAGTAGATTTTTAGACTGGAGTTTTGGGACATCATCCCAAAACCAGGGTAAGTGAGATACTTTAAGGATTTTTAAGTTAATTTGGAGTATATAGCGTTTAGAGATTTCTTAATGGTAAATGTTCTGAGAGTTGAGTTGTTTAATTTAATAAAAAAAAATATATAATTTTTAGGCTTTTAAGTTGTGAACGCCGAGGAGCATATGATTTTGGTGTTTATGAGCCTCTCAGTAAGAAAGATAAGAGGAATAAATTATAGCAGTTGATTTTGTGAAATACTGATTGTGTTATTATGTGAAAATGAAATTATGATATTTACCTGAAATTTATTATGATATAAATATCAGATGAAATTTGTGTGACATATGATTTATATTAAGAAATGTTTAAACTGGGTTATATGATTTACCCTGAAAAATATGAGATTATGAAATGTGAATGGAGATATGAGTTTTGAAATGGGAAAAAAAATGATGAATATGAGAAATGTATATGGTAATATGAGATGAAATGAGTTGTGAATACTGTATTGCGAAAACTAAGTTAAGAATATTGATTATGTGAATATTTCAATGTTAATACTACAATGCAGACTTTGAAATGTGAACAAGAGAAATGAAAAATATTGTAATATAAATACTACAATATGAATGTGATATGAGTATACTGAAAATGTGAACATTGCAAGGATAATGTTGCAATGGGAATAATGATATGTGAATATTGATATGAGAATATGAAATTGAGAATATGTGAATGGGTGTATTGTAATATGAATACTACAATACAAATATTGAAATATAGAAATGAGAAATGTGAATATTGCACCGTTAATTCTGCAATATGAATATTGAATTGTGAGAATTGAAATGTGAAATTCTGAAACATGAATATAGACATGTGATTGATGAAATGCCAATACCACATAATGATTGCTGGTATGTGGCAGTGATAACCCTGATGGATGGATATGGAAACCCTAATGATGGGTTGTGATATTGAGCATGATACTGTTGCTAGTGGAGTTAGTGCAACCACATGGGCTCATGGAGTGTGTGGCGTGACAGTAGACTAAGCTGTATAGTAGAATTGTTGTGCCCCCTGAGTCTGGATTAGGGCTTTTGGCTGACCAATCGCACTACAGACATGAGATATATGATGATACTTGACCTAACCGGGTCGGCTAACCGCCGTTAGGTCTAGTCTTCGGGTCGCACAAGCATGATGTGGAGAGATATCCTCATGGCAGCCATGAGTACAGACACAAATGTATCGGTAACTGGGGACACTTATGAGCTAGATATGGAAATGGAAATGAAAAGGAAATGGAAATGGAAATGAAAGGAAAATGGAAACGAGAATGAAAATGAGAAATGAAATAGCATGAATTAATAAATAATTAAAACGAAGTAAAACACACTGCTTGAGGGCTTACTGAGTAAGCTAAGTGTTCTGATAAGTATAAGTTGTAACTGAACTCGAGTTAATCGGGTTAGGATGCAAACAATATCATGGTAGAAGGAAGCTGAGTATGGGCGGGTAAACTTTCCTATTCTCAGGAATTTCGTCGGTAAACTTGGGTTACGAATGAATGATTTTGGAAATGGAGGTAAAAGCTTATGAAAGGTTATGTTTTATACCTATATGATTATGATTGTGGAAATGGTATATTTTCTCAGAAAATATTATTGTTGAAATGAATATTTGTTACGGTATAATGAATCTCATACTGTTACACACTATAAATAATTTATTTCGTCTTACTGAGATGTGTCTCACCCAATCATTTAAATATTTCAGGAAACCGAGATAGACTCGGTAATAGAGCTCCGAGATAGAGGGGAGCAGATACCTTGGGTAGACAGGGTGAGTATTTTGAGTTAGGAAGGTTTGAAACCCGCAAGAGTTTTGGTGTTTGACTTGTATATATAGATGGTAGGGCTCTGGTATGTGTTTTCGTTGTGGAATGTGTATGTATATATATGAAATGACTTCCACTGTTAGAGTTGTGTATTTGAGTATGATTGTATACCCGGTACCCACTTCCGGGTTGAGTTATGTATTATGGTATCAATGGTTGACGTGGCCGATATTTGGATATATGAGTTGTTTATATATAAAAAAATGGTATGAAAATTGGGGCCTCACAAGCCTTGTGAATTTGACCTAGTTGTATTCGGTGCCGCTCTACCCGTTAAGTGAGCCGTAGTGGAATCCTCGGACTTGCAAGCTGAGGTGGGGACGTAAGCAATATTGACCGAACTTCGATCACATATCTTGTGTCAAATTTAAATTTTGGAACTTAAATTTACGCACTTGAATGTTGTTATTTTAATTACTTTGAATGTTTCAGAAATACTGAGATTGTTTCAATTGTTTTACATTTTTTCTCAATTTGATTACTACTGAATTAGTTAGTACTTAGAAAGACCCTAGGTTGGGAAATACTGATTGTGATTTGAATTTGACTTAGGAAAGTTTTAAATTTCCAATTCACCCTCCTCTTGGGAATACACCAATTCTAACAAGCGTCACTTATAAGTGACTACGAAACTATCTTAAATTATTTCTAAAAATTTACTTAAAATTTTTTCAAAAAATAATTTTTAAAAAATATTTTTTATAATAAGTGTTTATTATAGTATAAGTCAAATGTTCATTTTTTAAAAATTTTATAGAAGTGTTTATTTTCAATTGCTCCCAAACGGGCACTTAATCTATTTATGAGTGAGGGTGGTAAAATAAGTTAACAAGCCAGGTTTGGGCGGGTCATAAACAGACATGAGTTAATCGAGTTTTGGTTCAGGTTGACCCGTTTACTAATGGGTGGCCAACATATAAATTCAAAACTATTCGTATAATAAATAGGTCATAAATGAGCACTTATTAAGAGCTCGTTTAAAAATATAATTTATTTATTTTTTAATTTTTTAAAATATTTTATATAAAGTGACATATATATATATATATATAGTACTCTTTTATTTTATTTATTAATATTTTAACAAAAAAATATAAAATATTAAAGATAGTATATCTTTTTAATTAATATTGTATATATATATTCAAATTTAACCCAACCCAAACCCACTTAACCTATTTATTAAACGGATTATGCTCGGAATAATTGGTTTATAAACCAGTCATTTTGTGTTAAATTCAATTTAAATGAATTCGTCAAGTTACCGCAAGTTCTGATCAATTTTGCCACGTGTTGGGAGGGAGAGAGGGGTGCGCAGTGCACCCCTGGTCCAAGTTAGCCATAGCAAAGCCCCATGACTAATTTCCATCTGGACCATCTCCGGCCCGATCTGCCTACCAGTCAAGAATGCGCGCCAATGGAGCACGCGTCCTCTCTCTCTCTCTCTCTCTCTCTAATAATATGGGTTTGCGGGATGAAGAAGCGACATACTCAAACACCTTCTTGCCAGCCACCGCCGCCCGGAAACCCTAGCCATGGATACTGCCTCCGCTGCTGGCGCCTGCGGCGATGGCGATGGCGATGACGCCGTCATTTCTCCTATAAACTCGAATTTCGCTGCCCTTGCCTGCAGAGACATTCTCCGCCTCATCTTTGAGAGTCTGCCGGTTGTCGATCTGGCACGCTCGGCGTGCGTGTGCCGGTTGTGGAACGCTGTGGCATCGGACAGAGAGGTGGTGACCGGAGCCTTCAAGGCACCGTGGAGATTGAAGGAGGTTATTGGGAGTCCTAACTCCGGAAGCTTCTGGAGAGACAATAGTCTCACTCGGTTTGCTATATCTCATCGTCTGGTGCGTGGTGACACTGTTGCTAGCCTAGCCGTCAAGTACTCGGTTCAGGTTCTCTCTCTCTCTCTCTCTCTCTCTCTCTCTCTCTCTCTCTCTGTTCTGAAATATTTGAAATTGAGTGATGTATGATTGAAAACGCTGGAGTAATTATCTTCTGAGAAATTGTGAATTCTTGTTTGACCCTGTCTGGTTGAAGGCTTTGAATTTGTGAATGATATATTATTAGGATTAATGTTTTAAGGTAATGGCTTGAAGAATCTCTCTATCTCTCTCTCTCTCTCTCTCTCTCTCTCTCTCTCTCTCTCTCTCTGTTTGTGTGTGTGTACGCGCGTTTGCTTGCTGTGAAAACTTTGAAATTGTGAATAATGGATGCCTTGAAATGTCCAAGTGCCTTTTTTTTTCGGAGAAATTATGAATCGTGGTCTGTCTCGCTCTGGGGTGAAAGGGATTATTACTAATGTAATGGCTTCAAGACACAGTCACCGCGTATCACTCTTTCTGGTTCTTGGAAAGATTGAGGGAAAGGGAAGGGCCGTGCTGAAACTCGCTTGAAAGTGAGTCCCTTTCTTATGATTTTCTCCTTTCCCTTCCGTCATACTTCTCAATACCCATATGGGGTTGAAAGCTTTCAAGTTCTGAATAATGGATGATCCTGAAAGTCGATTCATTGATGTGGGAGTAGAATTTGTTGCTTGGCTGGTCTGTGGGCTAGGCAAAAAGAAAACATGAAAAAGCCCCTTCTAATATAGCAGAATTTGATTGAAAGTGAATCCAACTCCTCTTTTTTTCTTTTTAGGGGGTGCGGGTGTGGTGGGTGGCTACTGGCTATTGCAATTAGAAGTTGCATTCTGGAAGGTGTAACAGCATTGTGTAAAATGACATGGACCATGTTTTTGGGATCTTAGACTTGGGGCCTTGGATTTGGTTTTGAGGATTTGAACCAGTGTTTTAAAAGGCTCAATCCAGGCTCGCCTTAAGGCTCGACTCAAGGCACAACATGCCTAAAACACCTTGAGGCTCAATCTAAAATACCAAATTGCAAAAAGGCTAATGCATTATATGCTGAGGGTAATGCATTTTTACAAAAGGCACGCCTTTTTAGTTGAGGCTTACGGTGTGTGATTCTCAAGTGAAAAATTGATTAAAAATTTTTAACCACATGTTTGTATGAAAGGAATTTCATAATATGACTTGATTTCTAGACTTCTTGAACCTCAATCTTCACCAAATAATAGAGAGCTGTATCTTAGATCATGGAAATAGTTTGAACTATGTAATATTATAGATATCTCGTCATGATTTATCTCATGTATTCAAGTTAGCAAGCCGGCAAGCAGTTTGCAAAGTATGCACAATTTTTCTTTCTTACATTATATTTGTGATTTTATTAAAATTTTTTTTAAATATATAAAATTTAATTATATTTTTTTAATCTTAAATATAAATTCTTTAAAAGACTTACACCCCAACACCTTAAAGCTTAAGCCTCACCTTTTAAGGGTTAAAATGCCTCGCCTTACGCCTTCGCCTTTTAAAACATTAATTTGAATAGTAAAAAACTTCAATATATTTGAGTTTTATGCAAATTTTCACAAATCCAAATTTAAGGCCCAAAATCCGTACTCCCAAGTACAACTTGAAAGTTGTAAAAATTGGGGATGGCCTAATGCATATGGTGAAGCTGGTTAAACTGGTTGTTTGTGTTGAGCTCATTTTCTGATGTAAGCCTGTTAGATAAAAATAGTTCTGAGAATTAGATTAACTCAATGTATTGGGACGATGTAATGAAATGAAATTGGGCTTTTACAATTTTATAAATTCACCATACAATCTTTCATTTTATTCCACTCTCGATCATTACATTCTAGCGTTCCAAACATAAGGGAAATGAATTGGGAGTGGAATGAAGTGAAAAAAATATATGGTGTACATATAACATTATAAAGATGAAATCCATTTCATTCTATACCATTTTTGCATACCAAACAAATTATATAATGACAAAATAATACGTGTGCCCAAGCTTTTGTAAGGTGATTGAACTAGCAAGTATATATCAGGACCATTGGAAAAAACTACTGAGGATAAAAGAAGAGGAAGAAAAAGAGCATGTAGTAACACACATGTCAGGCAGCATAGGCACCCCAAATACATGAACTTATTTGTTAGTTTAAATGCAATGTTTTTTTGCAATCATGTCTTGATGAATTTGAGTAACTAATTGTAAAACTTGAAGAATGTATTTGATATCAGTGGCTTCACATTCATTGGACACCCAGCATTATTGAATTAGCTAATGTTCTTTGGCTCTGGTGATTCCTCATTTTAATATCCATCTTGAAATGGTCATGTGTGCTTCCCGCTCAGTTTTTTGATTCTTGATAGTTTTGCAATGATGTGGGAAGCACTGTTTTGGCATATTAAATTACATTACTTGTGTCTGCAGGTTATGGACATAAAACGACTAAACAATATGATGAGTGACCATGGGATATACTCAAGGGAGAGGTTGTTAATCCCCATAAGCAAACCAGATCTCCTCATCAATGGCACATGCTACATAGAGTTGGACAAATATGCAAAAAGGGAAGTGGCAGTGCTGTACCTGAAGGGTGGCCCTGATCAAAATCTCAGCTGTTTGTTGAATGGGGCAATTTCTGATCGAGGCAAGAAGAGGATTGTTGACTCCTTGAAGAGAAGCATGCAAGTTGATGATGGAACTGCCCAGTTCTATTTGTCTATTTCAAACGGTAACCCACGGGTTGCTCTGTCTGAATACTCCGAAGATCTCAGGTGGGAGAAGGGGCTGACCTGACCTAGTTTCAAATGCAAAGAGGATGGTGGGGCTTGGTCTGTTCGGAAACTGAAAATAAATTGTGAGAGCCTGACTTTCTCCTTGTGTATCTGCCATTTTAGATTCCCAAAGTCCATTTCAAGAGCACTGCCAACTCTCCTCCATCACAGCGAGATAGTGCAGGAGAGATGTGTAAGAGATTTGTTTAAGCTTTCTTTGTAATTCATGTGTGGTCCCATAGTCAATGGGAATCCAACTGAACTCTAGAAAGGTCTGTGAGTGTTGTAAATGAAGTTTTTATTTAAAGAAACAAGTGAGAAGCTCTGTTAGAAACTTAGAACTGCAAATTAGGGTTACTGATTACTCTCTACTTGGAAATCTACGGTGTCATTTCTTAGGGTGGATATGGTGCGGTTGTTGCATGATATTAATTATTAGGATCCTGTACTTCTAACCAACTTGGCAGTTGGCACCTATGAATGGTGCAAGGGTGGAGGCTATTTCTTACCTTTTAAGCTGCGAATCACTTCTAATTAAAAGTTACCCTTTCTTTTTTTTTTTTTTTCCATTTTTGTATTTTTAAAGCCCCTCTTATGATCGGAACCGAGCCTATCCACACGTGCCCCTCTCGCCAACCGTGGGGGTTCGAGTCCTTCTGTCTCACAGTAGGGACATGCTTGTTGGAACCAAAGGACTGGTTGACATCATCCCAAAATTGACAAAGAATTTGGGAAAAGTATAACACATTAATAAAAGGTGTGTTTAAGATTGACTATGAATTTGGAAATATGGAGTTTTTGACTAATTTTTATAGCATTTTACACTGTATTATCTATAGGTGCATAGTTTTAAATCAAAGACTTGGATTTTAAGAAGTTAGTGTGGCCAAATCTTTGTTTAAAAAATGAAATCACTTCTATCACTTAATTATTATTTCATATTTTTTCATTCATTTTTTTGCTCGATTTCATTCTCACTCGGACTGTTACATTCCATTCAGCAAATCAAACACGATACAACGCAAACATTTGACAGGAATCACAGCATTCATGCTAAATTAAATCACCACTGAACTTAAAAATTTAAGCTGAGATTTGCAAATGATAAAGCCAGTTTGCATAAAAGCAGGAATCAACAATTTTGAAAGAGAATATTAAGGAGTGAGGGGTAAAGTGGAAGAGTGTACGTGACGCATCGGACGAGGGAAAGGCAGAAAACATGCTCTGACTTTTGCCCTGTTTCATGAAGTAAAAGATAGATGCTGTTTGCCAACATGAACTAAAGTACTAAGCCGACCCACTTGCTCAAATTGCTTTCATTTCCTTCTTTTTTAATTTTTTAATTGCTAGGCGTTCTTCTCCTTTTTCTTGTTAAATCTGGGCCGCGAATATTTTATCCACCACAAAAAAACTGATTTTTTTTTTTAAAATGAATCTTTAGGGTCCATTCCAATCAAACATTTTGTTTGGAAAAATAAAAAGAAAAATTCATTTTCCTTTATACTTTCTTTCTCTATTAAATATTAAAAAAAATAAAAATTTATTTTTTAACTAAAAATTAGAAAAAATTAAATATAAATGATCTGTAAATCAAATTTTTGTTTACAGATTTGGTATAAATTTTTTTTTTTTTTTTTTCACTTTCCTTGATAACCAAACATGAAATATGAATTTTTGATATTTCTGAAACTCGAAAATCATAAAAAGAAAGAATTTTTTTTTTTTAAAAAAATTCACATTTTTATATATGATTATAAAAGAAATTGAGAAATAAAATAAGAAATATACCAAATTGATGCTCAAAAATTTTATTTAACACATGATTAATATTTGATTTTCTCTAATTTTCAATAATAATAGCCTAAATTTTATTTTTTTAATAATATTTAATATAGAAGGAAAATATAACCGAAAATACTTTTTCTCCTTATTTTACTTTTCTTTCCTTTTTCCAAACAAAATTATTGGTCCAAAAAATCTTAAGTCTCTTTTAAAACTTTAAAAAATATTTTAAAAATAAAAAGTGTATATTTAATGCTTAATGACACAAAAAAGCGAAAAAATACAATAATTTGCAAATTCAGCGATGCTTTTGTCTACGAGTTCATGATCATCACGAGCTTGTGACATTTACTCCCTGTTCTTACAAATTAATGAATCAACAATTTATTGTATAAGTCATTAACTTTTGTATTAGTTTTTAATTATATTTGAATAAATTTTTATTTTCAACAGGTAATTATATAGGAAAAAAATAGAAAGAAAAATTATGACTTATTCAGCTTGAAAAATACTTTTTGTTTAATTTTTTCTTAATTTTTTAATTACTAATTTTATAAATTTATTTTTAATTTTTAATATTTGTATAGAAAAGTTAAAAAAATTTATTTAAACTTTCTATATAGTTGTTGGAAAAAATCAAAGAAAGCTTTTGATGCTTTATTTGAATATTGAAAATGAAAATAAAAATTATTTTCTACAATTAAATATATTATTATCTTCTGAATTTATTTTTAGCTTTAACTGATTGCACACAGATGGAGACCCAACAAATATTTAATTTAGGTCATGATACTTTGTCTGGCTATGGAACAAATTTTGGTGCCCTGGATAAGTTTAAATTTTAAAAAATAATAAAAATTATCTTAATAATAAAAGAACTATGGATTTATAGATATTTTTGCCAAAAAAAAAAAATATTCATTGAATAAAAAATTAATTTTAAGTTTAAATTTATGGAAGAAAGAAGACATTTTAAGAATAATGATAAGAAAAAATATATGGAATGAAATTTTCTTCAAATCTTTTTTAATAAATGTACTGCCTATTTGTTCTATTTGCTGTTTTGTTATTTTCTATTTTTATTGTAGTGAAAAAATATATTATAAAAATGCGTTTGTTTATGATGTCAATTTTCTATTTCTATTGTCAATTTTCAATTATTTGCTAAAAAAATTGAAAACTAGATTTTATAATTTTCAATTATTTTGATAACTTGTCAGAAAATTTTAATATCCAAAAGTAGTATTTTTAAATTAAATTATTCATTTTATACATACATTTAATTAAAATCAAAATAAATGATCTTATGAATTTAAATATAATTAAAATAAATATATAATTTAAAAATAAAAATAAATAAAATATAATCGTAAAATTTTTTTATTGTTTTTTAATTGTCATGTACAATAAGATTATTATTAAAAAAAAGTAAGTTTTGAAGTTATAACAATTGAGTAAAATGATTACAATAATTTTTATTTTATTATAGTATTTTTAACTTGTATTATGTTGCACTTCAAGTATTTTAATTATATTTTTAAAAAATATATTATTTAATTTAAAGATGAAAATGTATATTTTTTAGTTAAATTTATACTTTATTTTAATTTTAAAAATGTTACCAAACGAGTTGCTGGTTTATAATTTTTAGGTCTTATTTGTAATTTTTAATTTTTTGTTTTTCGTTTTCATAATTTTTGACATTGACACCAAACAATCCCTTAAGATTCACATACTTTTCTTAAATTAAAATTCCAAATTTAGATATATAATGAAAGATTTTTAGATATTTTTTTAAAGAATACATAATTTTATAAATTATAAATTAGTTGATAATTTTTTTAGAGGGCAATTAAAAAACAATGAGAAAAAAGAAAAAGAAAAATTGACTCTATTTTAAAATTTCATATTTATGGTATCACACTCAATTCGATTATGCCATTATATTTTTAGCTAGCAATCAATATAATAATAATAATAATAATAATAATAATAATAATAATAATAATAATAATAATGTGTTTATTAAATTCACGAGTCTCCCAAACAGGACACAACCCAAGCTGTACTAATAATGTATAATAGAATGGTAAATAATATTGCTCCTAACGGGCGGTGAGTCGTGGGTGACATCATGCTCTTCGCATGGCGACCAAGTAATAAGCTCAAAAATTTATTCAAGCAAGAAATAAGATCCAAAATTTTTTAATGAAATTATTTTTTTAAAATTCATAAAATAATGCTCTAGTTACTTGTTGGAATTCAACATTAAACCCGATCTAATCCAATTTTTACGGAAAATTAATTCCCGTTTAGGGGTTGCAAAACGGGTTAACGAACCGGGTTTAAGTGGGCCATAAATGGATCAAGGTTAAATGAGTTCGGATTCGTATTGATTCATTTATTAACAGGTGACTACTATATAAACCAAAACCTGCCCGTTTAATAAACGGGTCACCCGTTTAAAAAATATAATTTATTTATTTTAAAAAAATTTAAACATTTGATATACAATGACATGTATATTTTAAAAGAACTCATTCATTTTTTTAAACGGGTCACCCAGTTGATGGCTCGACCCAAACCCGCGTAACCTGTTTAATAAACGGTTCGGATTCGGGTTGACCCGTTTATAAAAAGGTCAGTTTGTATTAAATCCAAACCCAATTTAAATAGATGGGTCATGGGTCACCTGTCGGGTTTTGACCCGTTTTGCCACCTCTAATCCCGTTGTACTAACAAACAACAAATTAATATTCTTAATTTTTCATCAACATGATAACTACGTTTATAGCATATTATACAGTCAAAAAACATATTAATGATATATACAAAGCCTTAGATATCATATTCCTCGTTGATTTTTATATACATCCATTTTTACAGATTCCTGATTCAAGTATATAATAAAGGGAAAAAAAAAAAAAAAAAACCTCAAGGGATACATTCACGAATCCTCACTCGATGCACTAAGCCCTTGTATATTTGCATTTTTAGTGTATAATAATCTTTGGTTACAAATACAAAATAAAAACCATCTTAAATATGAGAAAAAATATTTTTATATATCACAATAATTAAGTTTATTTTTTTAAAAAAATTTAAAACATAAAAATAGTTAATTATCGTCAAAGTCAACTCCCATTTCATTAGTACTATTCATTAAAAAAGTAATGACTTTTCCCATTCAAAAAAAATTGTTTTGGCATAAAGCAAGATGCATTGCATGCAATGGACAAGCCAAAAAAGTAGATGCATATATTTTGCACAACAAAGAACAAAAAGATGCCCAAAATGCAAAACTAAAAAAGCACAACCTCACAACTAAAAGCCCCATTTAGAAATAAAAAGGTAGGATCCTAAAAAGAGCTCCACAAAGAAATGAATTTTAAAAACACCAAGAAGAAATCCTTCTCAATAGTCTCTAATTTTGCTTCTCTGCCTTTGCTTGTGACCATCAGCACAAGGAAACCCATCTCATAATTATGCATTTTTTTTTTTATTTATGAAAAAAAAGACAAGATCTTGCAATGCATCACTCATGTAAATGACCCACTAATTAATATACTGGCGCAGACAAAAGAAAATCCACTAATAGTTTCAAGATTTGCTTCTCCGCCTTTGTCTCGTACCCTTGGATATAAAATCTCAGCTTACTATGAAAAAAAAAAATAAGACAAATCTTAAGAAATACGTTTGATCACGAGTGACCCATTGATGCATCCAACGACTACACACCACCAGACCGTCCCACTGTAAATTGTAATAGGAAAACACCACAATATGACACCAAGTGACGCGGAAAACTCAATTATTATTTTATTTTATAATAAAATTTATAAATTTAATACACATTTTCAAAGTTTAAAAGTGGTGGGTGGTGGGCCAAGCTTTAACACTGTCATGTGTGATTTTGGGCATGTTCATAGAATAAGAGCAATATCATCATAATGAAGAGTCCTTGTCACATAGCTCCTACCAATTGCATTCACCCCATAAGGCATAGATACTAAATCAAAAAGGATAAAAAATGTGTATAAAATGAATAAAGAAGAGTAAAAAGAAAGTATAAAATGGAGTGGGTAAATGAGAAAAGAATTTCTCCTTTCTCATTTACATTTTCACCCAAATCATTTACTATGCAACACTCATTACTCCTCCCACAAGTGGTAAGGGTGAAAGCAATTCTCTCAATACTATTTGAATCTTAAGTTAATAACAAGAGTATATTCCGTACAAATGGTTATTTAGGTTAATTATGGTCTTTTGAATTTGATAAGGTTGAATAATCTCTTCTCAAAAAAAATTATAAGTCCATTCTTTAAGTACACGTCTTCTCAGACATGTGTTTATCATAAACTTATTATATTATTAGTTTATTTATTATTAGTAATTTCATAAATATGCATAGAAAGAATAGTCAAATGTACCAAATGTCAAATTTATATAAGAGTGATTGATATGTATTCGACTTATATAAAAATACTTAAGAGAGAGAAGACTATTTATTATATAAAATTTTATGAATACTCATATGAACAAAAATGTATAGGGAGGACTGTAAGAAAAAGAGTTCAAAGGGAGAAGACTATTTAGTATTTACAATTTTATGAATACCCATATAATAAAAAATAATAAAATGCATCGAGGATCAAACTTATGTTAGAGTGGGTGATTAATATGTACGTAGAGAGAGAGAGAGAGGGGGAGCGAGAGAGGAGCACGTAGGCCTAGCAGCAGGGCAGCATAACCCAACCCCCGCCCCGCCTAAGACGGATAATAATTGTTTAAGGGATGACAGAATCAAGTCATTTGTCCAAACAGAGGAACCACTGAATTAAATTGCGAGGGAACTGCCCATCATCTTCACCGCACAGTGTGAAGCTTCTGAGTCATTACCCCAACGCGACCACCTCCACTACCTCCGCTCTATAAATACCCACAGCCAAAATTAACCAAACCCACATTCAATCTCCTCTCCTTCTTCCTGATTCCGCCATGGATTTGTTGGGTGGGGAGCTTAATGGAGAGAACAAGAAGAGGATGAAGTGCGATGAGGGAAAAAAGATGAAAGTGAAAGGAACTGTTGTGCTGATGAAGAAGACCCTTTTGGGCGTCTCGGATCTGGTGGGATCCCTGCTGGACACAGCTCACGAGTTATCGGGTCGCAGAGTTTCTCTTCACCTCATCAGTGCTGTTAATGCCGCCGACCCAGCTGGTGATTTCACTTCCTTACTTCGTTTCTCCATTGATGAATTAGTTAGTAACTTTGTTTTGGGTCTTTTGTGTGTGGAAGAAGATGAGTTGACCTCTGGTCCATCCTTTGAAGGTTTGGTTTGGTACCTATCTACTTTTCTATTGTCGTCATTTGGTCAAGGGGTACAGTTCCAAGGCCATGCTCAGAATTCCATTCTCCCAAAGGTGGCCTTGGAAAATTCTAATGGAACTTTGATTGAAGCCCAAAAGGGTCAATGTTAATGACTCAAAAGATCAAACCTTGTGGTACCAAAATAATACCAGTCAACAATATTGAATGACCACCGTACTATTCACAAAGCACAAGGAAACTAATTTTTTTTTTAAATGCACATTAACTAAAATGCCGATTTAAATATTTATGGTGATATTTTATTAGTTTATTTTTTTATGATCATGTCTGATGTCTCAGGGTGCATTAATTGTTCATTTATTTATTTTTTGGGTGGTGGTATGGTCAGTGGGGTAGTATTTATTCATTTTTTTGACAGAAGTGTTATTGCAATTTGATCAAACTTATAATTGACTGTGTATAACTAAATGCATCAGGTCTGCGCACATGCCATCATACAATAAATCAGAACCAATTAATCAATCAGAAAATTTTAACCATCTGATTTGGGTTTTAATGCTTTTTGTTTCTTTGATGGGTAATTTTGATCTTCATGTCGTATGGGGATATTATGCATTTTGTGACAGATTTCTCGAATCAATTCCTATTTTATGATTGATTGGTAACTACATTCATCTTAGGATTGTCCATCAGCTCATCATGATAGGGCTGGATAATTGAGTAGGTGGGGCATTGTTATTTAAGAAAGGATGCAAGAAGTGAAGAAATAATTGAGGAATGGTCTCTCGACGCAGATTTGCAATCGACAAATCAAAAAGCCCACACAAGTGGCCAAACCCACATGACATGTATGTATACAATGGTGTACAGTGGACACCACTTGTGTGGGTCCAGGTGCTGATGTGGCACCTTGTGACTATGTGGTAGCGTTTGGCAGCATGGATTTGAGGCTTGGATTTAGATTTGTGTGAATATGGAAATATTTAATATAATCTTATACTAAGTTTTGTCCAAATACATATAACTTCAAACTAGAACGAATTTCATGCTCCCAAATGCAAGCTTTGTATAAATCCATAAAGATAAAAAATAAATTTGTGTGCCAAGGTGATTGCATCAAGTGACTCACATTGCAAAAGAAAAGCTAACCGCCCAACTTTTGAACTTCTACCCCACCTCAAAATTCACTATCTCATACATGGGAGTCTTATTCTTCCCCTTTAACTTTATTGCATTATTTAATTGATTCTCTAATTCTCTAGTAAATTTTCTTGTCTGATCTTTTCTCTCTTAATCAGCAAATGACCAAATTTTAGTAATAGTTTTGAATCTGTCTGTTATTTAGTTGTTTCCAATTGCATTAAGGCTTGTTTGGAACTTGGAAAATACTAGGGAAAGGAAAGGGAAATTTGAAGGATACTAATTTTGCATGTTTGGTTATAAAAGAAAATGAGAAATAAAATAAAATATGTAGTAAATTAACACATTATTAGTATTTGATTTATATTAGTTTCAAATTTTTTATTTTTTATAGTATTTTATAGTGAGAGAAAATATAATTGAAAATGAGTTTTTTTTTTTTCTTCTTATTTTCCTCTTTTCACAAACAAAATCCTAGATCCAAAGGATCCTAAATATTTGTATTTTTCATATAAATTTGTGAGAAAAAATGAGGAATTTCTTCCTCAAATTCCTGTCTTGTAATTTCTCTGCTTTAAAGATTTCACTATATTTTTCAGTCCAAATACATCGTTGGGTCAATGTGCATGGCATGCTCCAACCTGAGTTTGGCAATCTTGATGCACTTCATAGCTAAATTTGAGCATTCTCTAATAGGATCCACTTGGAGGAATTATGATTCGGTGGCCATGGAAGTTTTTAAATATATAAGCGCTCATGGATCATCACTGCTTAGTTCTTAGGTCACTATGCTTCTTAATGCTCCATGAATTACCCAAATTGGCATCTTTTTTGTACACTTACCTTCTTACTGAGGACTCACAAATGCTGCCCAAAAGTTACTTGGATTGCCATTGAGCAAAGCCAATGTAGCTGGTTTACAGAACATTTCCATTTAGGATTGGCTCAACTATTTTAAGGCATAATTTACAGGGCCTCCTTATCAAGGAATTTACGGTCTAAGTGATTGATAAAAATTTTCTGTGTATATTCAGTGGAATTAGCTCCTTTGGTTGGAGATATTTGTGTTCCCAAATGATCGAAACTAATTCTGAATTTGTTGTGCCTTTGCAGGAAAGGATTTCAAAGGGAAAGTTGGCAAGCCAGCATATTTGGAAGACTGGACTTCTACAATCACCCTAGGCGCAGGCGACTCAGCATTCAAGGTTACGTTTGATTGGGACGAGGAAATTGGGGTTCCAGGGGCATTCATAATAAAAAATTTTCACCACAATGAATTTTATCTCAAGACAGTCACACTTGAAGACATTCCTGGTCATGGTCGGATCTACTTTGTCTGCAACTCATGGGTTTATCCAGCGAAGCGGTACAGGAAAGACCGTGTTTTTTTCACTAATCAGGTAATCGTCATCAGAATAAACTGGACTATGGGCACTAAAGACTGAGAAACATAGTTCCATAGCTTCCTAGATCATGGGGTACTAACATAACAACACAATTGGGCTTGTAAATTGATAATTACACATCTTTAGAGAAACATGTCTATGGCAATAATATTTAAAATGTTGAAACAATATATGATCTAGAAATTTTATTTCTAATATATACATCTTTAGAGAAACATGTCCATGGCAATTATCTTGAAAAAGTTGGAACCATATATGATCTAGAAATTTCTTTAGTTACAACCTAGGATGGTTTATGCAAGAACTTTCTCTAGTTGGAACACTTGTATTACTTGTCAATGCTAATGATCACATCTTGCGAGGACAAAGCACTCCTGAAAGCATAGGGAAGTGTCTTAGCTGCTTGAAGTTTCAAAGTACCTTTACTTTAGGTTAAATTCATGTTTAAGATGACATTGTTACTAAGCATATAATACCTAACAGACATATCTTCCATGCCAAACACCCGTGCCTCTACGCAATTACAGAGAAGAAGAACTGGTAAACCTGAGAGGGGATGGAACTGAAGCGCTTGATGAATGGGACCGAATCTATGACTATGATTACTACAATGATTTGGGGGATCCAGATAAGGGTGAGAAATATGTCCGCCCAATTCTTGGAGGATCTACCCAGTACCCTTATCCTCGCAGGGGAAAAACAGGTCGAGCACGGACAAAGACAGGTACACAATTTTGGTTAGTAGCAATCTAATGAACATAGAATCATTTGTTGTTATTTTACAGTTGGATAAGAAAACCTAGTTTCTTAATAAAAGAAAGTTGAGAAGAATTTTCAAGATTGATAAGGTACAAGGCTAAGTATTGTGAATTCTTACAATAAATGGCTCTATGCCTACATTAGAGAAGGAGAGTTATCTTTAACATTGTACATAACTATTTTGTATTTAACATTTTGCAATACATTGTAATGAACTCATATTTTTAACGTTGATTTCCTCATACTTTTCCGCTATTTCTTAACAGATCCAAACACCGAGAGCAGGCTGCCCATTCTTATGGGGTTGAACATTTATGTTCCAAGGGATGAACGGTTTGGTGACCTAAAGATGTCTGATGCCGTAGCTTATTTTCTCAAAGCCATAGGTCAATCACTCGCCTCTGAGTTGGAAGGTGTTTTTGATAGAACTCCCAATGATTTTGACAAATTCCAAGATGTATTAGACCTCTATGAAGGAAAATTTGAGCTACCTGATGTCCCTTTGGTTAAGAAAATAAGGGAAACTGTTCCCTTGGAACTGGTGAGGGAGCTACTTCGGACAGATGGTGAGAAGTTCCTCAAATTCCCAATTCCTCAAGTTATCAAAGGTAATTTTTGTGGTCATTTTGAGCTTACCCTGCTGCAGAGCATTATGTTACATTTAATGGTTAATAAATATGCATATTTTTCTTATCTTTTGGACTTTCCATTTAAATTACTATTTTCATCTTATTGGAGCAGAAGATAAGTCTGCATGGAGAACAGATGAGGAATTTGCGAGGGAAACGCTAGCTGGTCTAAATCCTCTTGTCATTTGTCGCCTCCAAGTAATTTAAAATTTTTTATATTCCATTTGGGCTGTGAGAATGGATGGAAAGACACTAGTTTGAATTTTGGAACATCAAACACTTTTGTTAGAATGTTGGTTGTCAGATTTCAAAGTTTCTTTTATTTCCTTCATTTTAGTTCTCAAAAACAAATATATTATGATTTTTTATCTTCCAATAAGTGCCAAGTTCTTTAACTGTAGGCGTTTCCACCAGCAAGCAAGCTAAATCCAAGAATATATGGTAACCAAAACAGTTCAATAACCAAAGAGCACATAGAGAAGGATCTAAATGGGCTGACAATAAAAGAGGTATATTGTCAGATTCACTTCATCATACACCTAATTTTCATAGGGCTTTGATACTCTTTAACAATCTTAGCAAGATGATTTTCTTGTTAACCAATAAACTATGACAAATTAATGTACATTTTTTGCTAGGCTGTTGAGAAGAGCAGGCTGTTCATATTAGACTATCATGATTCATTTATGCCGTACATCAGGCGGATAAACACCACTTACGTTAAGGCATATGCTACAAGGACACTCCTCTTCTTACAAGATGATGGAACTCTTAAGCCTTTGGCGATTGAATTAAGCTTGCCACACCCTGAAGGAGACCAGTTTGGTGCCATTAGCAAAGTATTCACACCATCAGAGGATGGCGTAGAAGGTTCTGTTTGGCAGCTAGCTAAAGCATATGCTGCTGTGAATGACTCTGGATATCATCAGCTAGTCAGCCACTGGTATAAATTAATTGCAAGATCAGAACAAGTAAAATTCAAACTTGATTTTAAAAAAAAAAGATGTTTGATTTTTCCCTTATTTACTTTTGACAGGTTGCGCACTCATGCAGCAATTGAGCCCTTTATAATTGCAACAAACCGGCAGCTTAGTGTGCTGCACCCCATTTATAAGCTTTTGCATCCTCACTTCCGTGATACAATGAACGTAAATGCATTGGCTCGGGAGATCCTCATCAATGCCAGTGGTCTGCTTGAGAAAACGGTTTTTCCTGACAAGTTCTCCATGGAAATGACTGCAGAAGTCTATAAGGACTGGGTTTTTCCAGAACAGGCACTCCCTGCTGATCTTATCAAGAGGTAAATCATAGAGTTTTAATCAACCTCAGCGACTTTCAAAATCTGTGAACATCCAGCTCTAGAAGTAACCCCAAATTTTAGCAGTCAATTTGAAAATAATATATTGAAGAAGCTAAATGTAACAGGCCAGCTATTCATGACTCACTAAATCATGACATCAACTATGTTATGTAACTGTGATCTTGAGACAAAAATGTCTAAATATCACTCCCTTTTCTTTCTTTCACAGAGGAATGGCAGTTGAGGACTCAAAATACCCACACGGTCTCCGTCTACTCATAGAGGACTACCCGTATGCTGTTGATGGGCTTGAGATCTGGTCAGCTATTAAAGCTTGGGTCCAAGACTATTGTTCCTTCTACTACAAGAATGATAAGATGATTCAGGAAGACTGTGAGCTTCAATCATGGTGGCATGAAGTGCGCAGTAAGGGTCACGGTGACAAGAAAGATGAGCCCTGGTGGCCTAAAATGCACACACTTAAAGAACTAGTCGACTCGTGCACAATTATCATATGGGTGGCTTCTGCTCTTCATGCAGCAGTTAATTTTGGACAATACCCTTATGGAGGCTTCCCCCTGAACCGTCCAAGCGTAAGCCGCCGATTCATGCCCGAACCAGGAACTCCAGAGTATGATGAGCTGAGGGTGAACCCTGAAAAAGCTTTTCTGAGAACAATTACGAGCCAGCTGCAGACCCTTCTCGGCATTTCCCTAGTGGAGATCCTGTCAAGGCACACTGCTGATGAGGTTTTTCTTGGTCAAAGAGACAGTAAGGAATGGACTTCGGATGCGGAAGCATTGGAAGCACTTGCCAAATTTGGAAACAGGCTGGAGGAAATTGAGAAAAAAATCACAGAAATGAACAATGATGGGCGTTGGAGGAACCGGTTTGGGCCTGTCAAGATGCCATACACTCTGCTGGTTCCTAGCAGTGAAGTTGGACTCACAGGCAAGGGAGTTCCCAACAGTATTTCAATCTAAAGCTTCTCTTTCTAGTTTGCTAGTGCAGTTCTGTATAGCCGTGAAGTTTTGTCATTGGCGTTTCCAAATAAGAAATAAAGCACCTTATACATGTTTCATAATTCTCTCTCATAGATATATATGTATCTATGCATGCTAGATGTAGATTTAAACTCCTAGTGGCTATGCTAAGGATTCTAATGACAAGAAAGGTGGGAAAAGAGAATAGTTATCAAATGTCATTACATCATCTGCCATTCCATTAATAAAATCATTTTTCCCCACTAGCAGTAAGCACTTTTCAATTTCGATATGATCTGCCATCGTAAGAGCTTTTGAAGTTGGAAACTTTTGTTGTTATCAAGAATTGTATGATTTTTATTAAATTGTTCTTCGACCGCGATCACCTGAAAGAAATCAAGCAAGAATGACTTGAAGACTCGGAGGGTACTCCGGGGATTACTTCGAAGCCTAAGTTTGGGAATAGGAGGTTTAGATTATAATAATAAATGAAGAGCGAGTGAGAATGAGATGCTTACCTCATCTTGGAATCTTCTTTTTATAATGGTGGAGATAGACCTTCTGTAGAGACTCGAAAATTTATAACCATTAAATAATAAGAGAGAAAATAGGTGGAAGGAAAAGAAATTCAAAAAGGAGACAAAGTAGGGTTCGTTGACGAACCCTCTGGTCTCGTCAATGAACTCGTTCACTGGCTCATCGTACACCACGTGTCTCGTCGACAAAAATATATCGAGAGAGTTAAAGTTGGGCCTAAAGTTTGTTGATGAAAGTTATGAGCTCGTCGACGAGGTGACGTGTCTCGTCGACGAATCTAGGTGTATAAATACACCAAATTCGGGTTTTCAGCGAGAACCTGCATGCAAAAATCCTCTCTAGAATTTTGTCTCCTCTACCTTCTCTCTAGATTTTCGGCTTCGTTCCTCGCCGGTTTGACGATCGGAAGTCGCCACACTACTCCTTGGAAGATTCTCTACAAGTCTGTTGGAGTAGATTATTGGTTAGGTTAACTTGGGTACTATCCCAAAATCTGGGTAAGTTGGTTATTTTAGGCTTTATAAGTTATTTGATATTTTTGGACTGAGGAAAATGTAATAGATGAGATAATAATGGAATTTTGTTGGGAAAATGTGAATTTCAGGGTGTTGAGCTGGGAACACCACAAGTGTAGGTTTGGTTAATTTTGTGGGTTTCTCAGTAAGCCAGGTAAGGGGATAAATTAAGTCAGCATTTTCATGAAATTATTTGTATACATCATTTATTTTCAGAAATTACGTATGATATAGTATAGTGTTTGGGTATACTACTGTTGAACATGGAAATGAATTTTATATATTTTAACAGAAAGCATGGTTTCGGTTCATATTTTATATTTAGAATAACATTCACATTTATGTGGAATGAGTATAATTTTCCATAAAAATTATGTTATATCAAAATATTATGTTTTCTTCAGAATAAGCATGTTATGACAATTTTCAAAAAAACCATAAAAACAGCACAGGAATTATGGTTTTGAAGTATTATGTTAAACAGTACAGAAATATCAAGATTCAGTATATTATGTTTTATGCCGACACAGATGCCATGATTTACATGTTATGATATGCCAACGCAGATGTCGTGATTTATGTTGGTATAAATGCCGTAATCATGTATGTTATGTCAGAATTCATGAAAATATGATGATGTCAGATATTTCTATGAAATATGAAACAATTATGTATCAGTATTATGAAATGTATTATATGTTATCAAAACCTGGATGACTTAGTTTAGTTTCACGAAACACGGTACCGTAGCTATATGTTCAAGAGCATGATTATTTTAGTGCTACCACACATCTCAGATAGAGTATGAGAGATGATAGTCGATGTGGCTTCATGGTAGTACAGGTGTCCCATTGGCAGTCCGGACCAGGTAGGGCAAGCCTATCGTACTTACAAGCTTATATTGACTTAGCATGGTCGGCCAGCCATTGCTAGGTCCCTTTTGCGGGCCGCACAACTCAGTCATGTGGGGGTAAGACATGACATTAGCTAACTATCCATCTTGAGTATTATTTCAAGTATTGTACATTTATATAAGATGATTTACATGATTCAGAAATATAGTATGATATGTTATGTTGCGATTAATTATGTTTATTCAGAAATCATACAAACAGTTTTTACCAGATATGATTTATGTACTGTTTATATTTATGACGAGAATACTTATGTTGCCACACACTGATGTTAATTTATCTCCCTTACTGAAAGGTGTCTCACCCTAGCATTACAAACATTTTAGGAAATCTAGGTAGGAGGGTGGGTAAAGCCCCACAACAGTAGAGGTTGACTATGCCACCCTGTCAGAAGGGTAAGTAGGTGAGTTAGGGTCAGATGGGTTTTGAGATAATGACCTTAGGATACTTTTTGGGTCTTTTTGTGGATGATTGTATATATATAATAGTTTCAGTAAAACTCTGGTATGGTTTCCGATGTTGTATGACATATATGAAATTTTATGTTCTCCCCTGCTTAGGTATCAGAGTTGTATGACAAGCATATCCTTGGTACCCATGGGTCCAGGTTGATCACGATTATGACTGTTTAATAGGATATAAGGATTATTATGTATGTTATTATGTGAAAAAAATATAAATGGTAAAATAGGAAGGTCGTTACAGTTTGGTATCAGAGCCTAGGTCACTCGGTTCTGTAAACTCTAGAGTGCAGTAGAAACAATATCAGAGTATAGGAAAATGATTTAAGGTTTTGTTCTATAGTCTGGAGACAGGACTTCCGTGGTGGTTTCTGTGTCTTTCCTGGGATGACGATTTCAGGAAAGCCATAGTAAACTATTATCGAGTTGTGTTTCTAAAGTGCAAGACTGAATTTCAAATTAAGATAAGGATGTCAAGATAGAGGGATAATATGATATTTTGGTTAGATATGTGAATTATAAGGGTAGGGTTCCTAAGTCATGTTTATTGTATTTTCAGGATGGACCCTTGGGGTGGCAGTGCTCGTGCGAGCGGTAGTGAGGGTGCAAAACCCTCAGGTGTAGGTAGTGCTGACTCAAAAGCAGTATTACGCAGTGTAGCTCAACAGGTCATGGCTAAGTTCGCACGTAGCTCCAGGGAGCAGGGAGGCCCATCTGCAGGCCATGGGTGTACGATAGAGAAATTCACCAAGATGAATCCTCCAGCATTTTCAGGAGGGACTGATCTTGCAATAGCCGAAAATTGGATGTAGGAAATAGAAAATTATTGGCGGTACTTTAGTACACGGAGGAGCAGAGAGTCTTATTTGCCACCTATAAATTGATAGGAGAGGCCGAGAGATGGTGGACTGCCGTAAAACTATTGGAGGAATAGAGGGCGGTGCCTATAGCTATGACTTGGTGCCGATTTAGAGAATTGTTCTTTGACAGATATTTCCTAGCCATTACTAGAGAAGTCAAAGTAGAGGAATTTCTAAATCTGAAACAGGGACAACAAACAGTCCAGCAGTACGCGACGAGGTTCATAGAGTCGTCTCGCTTTGCTCCATATATCGTTCCCGATGAAGCAAAGAATGTAAGACAGTTTGAAAGAGGTATAAGGTGAGAAATTTATAAGCAGGTAGCAGTGTTGAAAGTGCAGGACTTTGCTGAGTTGGTAGACAGAGCAGTTGTGGCAGAGGCCAGTGAGCGGATGGATGCAGAGGAGCAGGGATAGAAGAAGAGATCCACGCCTTCAGGTTTTTAGCATGGATCTAGTTGGGGTCAATGGAGGAGAGGAAATTATGGCAGAGGACAGAGGTAGGAGACTAGAGGCCGTGAGGCTCTAGGGGTGCAACCCTACCCTTTATGTCAGATATGTGGAAAGAGACACTTGGGAGAGTGTCGAGTGGGGAGAGGCGTCTGTTATCGCTGCTATAGACCAGGACATTTGGTACAAGATTGCCCTACACCACCTAGTATCGCTCTTGCTCCCAGACCTTACCAGGGAGGTTATCAGGCGCCCTGTGGAGGCCAGCAGAGGAATGTAGCTCTGACGAGGGTATATGCTTTGACGCCGGGAGACGCTGAGACCGCATGTGACGTTGTGACAGGTACCCTTACTGCTTTATCATATCAAGTTATTGTTTTATTTGATTCGAGTGCCACCCACTTTTTTGTGTTTGCGGAATATGTTAAATTGTCTGGTGTTGAGACACAGTCATTAGATAACGAATTGTCAGTAGCAACACCAACAGGGTCAGTGGTGAGGTGTCGTAGGGGGCTCAGGGGCTATCTAGTAGAAATTCAGGGGAGAGTATTACCAACTAACTTAATTGTGCTAAATGTGCATGGATTTGATATAATACTAGGTATGGATTGGCTGACTACTAACATGCTAGTATCGATTGTTATTTGAAGAGGTGATATTTAGACCACCGGGGAAGCAAGAATTCAAATTTGTGGGGTCACGAGTGGATTACCCGCCTCAGCTAGCGTCAGCAATGCAGGTGAGGAGATTACTCCAGGATGGATGTTAGGGGTTCGTGGCTTATGTAAAGGAGATGACAGAAAATGAATTGAAGTTTGTTAGTACATTAGTGATAAAGGAGTTTCCAGATATTTTTCCAGGGGAACTACCTGGGTTGTCTCTCGACCGCGAGATAGATTTTACTATTGATGTACTTCTGGGGACGACATCGATCTCTAAAGCTCCTTACCGAATGACTCCAAAAGAATTAGGAGAATTAATGGATCAATTGCAGGATTTATTAAATAAAGGGTTTATTAGACCTACTGTATCACCTTGGGGAGCTCCATTTTTATTTGTGAAAAAGAAGGACGGGTCTATGAGAATGTACATAGATTATAGGGAAATAAACAAAGTAACAATTAAGAACATGTATTCTCTACCCCGTATAGATGATTTATTTGATCAAATTCAGGGGACCCAGGTCTATTCCAAAATTGACCTCAAGTCAGGTTATCACTAGGTGAAAGTTAAAGAAGAAGACGTTTCGAAGATGACTTTCATGACTAGGTATGGGCATTATGAATTTCTTGTTATGCAATTTGGTCTGACGAATGCTCCTGCTGTATTCATGGATTTGATGAATAAAATATTTCATCAGTATTCATACCACTTCGTAGTGGTTTTCATTGATGACATAATGGTCTACTTGAGGAGTTTTGAGGAGCATGAGACGCACCTAAGGCTAGTACTTCAGATGCTCAGGGAAAATAAATTGTATGCCAAGTTTAGAAAATGTGACTTTTGGTTAGAGAAAGTTGTGTTTCTAGGACATGTTATATCAGGGGATGGAATTTCAGTAGATCCCAGCAAGATAGAGGTAGTGGTGAATTGGGCCAGGCCGAGAAATGTTCAGGAAATCAGGAGTTTCTTGGAACTGGCGGGATATTATGGACAGTTTGTGGAAGGATTCTCAACATTATTAGGGTCTTTGACACGACTAACCAGAAAGAATTCTAGGTTTGAATGGGATGACAATCGTGAACAGAGCTTCAAGGAATTGAAATAGAGGCTCATCACTGCACTAGTATTGACTATACCATTGGGAGGTGATGGCTACGTGATCTACTATGACGCGTATTTGAAAGGGCTCAGATGTGTATTGATGCAGCAGGGCAGAGTAGTAGCATATGCCTCTAGAAAATTGAAAGAATATGAAAAGAATTATCCCACCCAAGATATAGAATTGGCTGCAGTGGTTCATGCATTGAAAATTTGGAGGCATTACCTGTACGGAGAAAGATATGAAATATTTTCAGATCATAAAAGTTTAAAGTATTTCTTCACGCAAAAGGAGTTGAATATGCGGCAAATAAAATGATTAGAGATCATCAAGGATTATGATTATACTATCAGCTACCATCTAGGTAAAGCAAACGTGGTGGCTGATGCACTGAGCCGAAAATCCATGATAGCAGCATTGTCAGTAGCAAAAATTCAACATCCGATCCATATAGACTTGGAGAGGCTTGGCGTGGAGTTAGTAGAAAGTGATCACCAAACATTTATTGCCAACCTGGTGGTGCAGCCTACTCTACACGAACGGATTAAATCCGCTCAAAGGGATGACATAGAATTAGCAGAGCCGATAGTTAAAGTGCAGAACGGACAGGGAGAGGAGTTTAGTATTTCTGATGACGGAGCTCTGAGGTTTTGTATCAGGCTGTGCGTGCCTACAGATAAGGATATTGGAAGGACAATCCTAGAGGAGGTTCACAGGTCCCTGTATACGATTCATCCTAGAAACACTAAAATGTATAAGGATCTGCACGAGTCTTTCTGGTGGAGCGGCATGAAGAGGGAGATTTTCGAGTTTGTGCAGTAGTGTTTGACGTGCCAGCAGGTAATGGTTGAGCACTAGAGGTTGGTGGGCCAGCTACAACCACTTTACATCCCTGAGTGGAAATGAGATCACATTTCTATGGACTTCGTGACAGGTTTACCACCGTTGCGGTAGGGGCAGAATGCTATTTGGGTGGTCGTAGATCGACTGACAAAGACCGCTCACTTCATCCCTATCAAGATCAACTACTCCATGGACAGACTGATAGAAATATATATTCAAGAGATAATACGATCACATGGTGTGCCAGTGTCTATAGCATTAGATTGAGACCCACGTTTCACGTTATGATTTTGGAAGAGCTTGCAGGAGGCTCTGGGGTCTCAGTTATCATTCAGCACGACATTTCATCCTCAGACGGATGGGTAGCTAGAGAGGACGATTCAGATATTATAGGATATGCTACGGGCATGTGTGCTGGATTTTAGGGGTAGTTGGACTTAGTATATGCCACTGGTAGAGTTTGCATACAATAATAGCTATGAGGTTAGCATCAACATGACACCTTTTAAGGCGTTATATGGTAGGAGATGCCATTCTCCACTATACTGGGATGAGTTAAGTGAGATGAGTTTTGGGAGCAGAGTTAGTGCAGCAGGCGTATGATAAAGTCCGACTTATTGAAGAAAGAATCAGCGCAACTCAGAGTCAGCAGAAAAGCTATGCAGATACTCGCCACCGAAAATTGGAATTTGAAATAGAAGACCATGTGTTTCTGAAGATAGCGCCACTGAAAGGAACTATGAGGTTTGGGGGAAAGGGTAGCCTTAGGTTTATTGACCCTTTTGAGATACTGGAGAGGTTGGGGTCAGTTGCCTACCGACTAGCTTTACCACTAGTTTTATCTAGAATACATGACGTATTTCATGTATCCATGATGAGGAAATACGTCCCAGATCCCTCCCACGTGGTCAGTTATGTAAAGATAGAGTTCGGAGATTCATTGGCTTATGAGGAGATACCAGTGCAGATCTTAGACATGAAGGAACAGGAATTGCGCAGTAAGAAAATTCCATTAGTAAAAATCCTGTGAAGAAATCACGCAGTGGAAGAAGCTTCTTGGGAGCTCGAGGAAGAGATACGACAGAAATGCTCGCACCTATTCAGTGGAGACCAGCAGTAATTAGGAAAAGATTCTGCATCTTATCGCTCTCTTACCCTCTAGAAACTCCCCCAACTCCCATGTCTGATTCTTATGTAGAGACTCCATCTTCTCCACCATAGCACCAATCCATCCTCTTTTCTCTTGGATGTGCACCGCCTCTTGAAAAGTAGTAGGATCCCCGCTATTAGTAATGAGTGCATAAGAAACTAGATCATCAAATCCATACTTGGGGAGTGGCCTAATAGTGCGTATGTGCTTGTCTATAGCTATATTGTGATGTTGCTAGTCTCTTGAGCTAGAATTCCATGCATTCTGAACATTGTCATCTCTACTTTGAGTCTTTAGCTCCACTTGCACCACATGTTTGTTGTTGCTACAGCTTTCTGACACCTTTTTCTCTTCTTTCTAAGTATGCTCCAACATAGCTTTCTCATCAAAAACCACATTTCTACTGATCACCGCCTTATTTACCTTCGGATCTCATAACTTGAACCCTTTCGTCCCTTTTTGAAACCCTAGAAAGATGCACTGTCTAGACTTCGCATCAAACTTCAATATCTCCTCATTCGAAATGTGTATATAGGTTGGACATTCAAAAACTCTCAAACCAGAGTAGTCTACCGCGCTGCCTGTCCACACCTCATCTGCCACTTTCCTATGTAGTGCTGCCCTTGGTGATTTTCTAATCAAGAAATACACCAAATTTATTGTCTCTACCTAGAAGTTCTTTGCAAGCCCTCCATTCAACTTGAGACACTGAGATTTTTCAACTATAGTTCTGTTCATTCTTTTTGCCACACCATTTTGTTGTGGTGTCTTGTGTACTGTGAATTGTCTTTTAATGCCATGCTGCTCACATAACTTCATGAACCTCGAGTCAGTGTACTCAGTACCATTGTCGGACCTGAGGCATTTGATCTTCTTCCTGATCTGGTTTTCCACCTCAGCTTTCCACAATTTGAACTTGGCAAACGTTTCTAACTTGTGTCACATGAAGTACACCTAGACCTTTCGTAAGTAATCATCAATAAAACTCACGAAGTACATATGTCCTCCCCGTGATGTTACTCTCATTGGCCCCCAAATATATGAATGAATGTAGTTAAGAATTCCCTACGTTTTGTGTGTGGCTGTCTTAAACTGCACCCATTTTTGTTTTTCAAGCACACAATACCTGAAAAAATTTAGATTGCATGTTTTAACACTCTTCAAAAGATTTCTTTTATGAAGCTCCATCATTCCACGCTCACCCACCGCCTATGCCACAAGACAATACTATCTGACTTAGACTCTGCAGCTGTAGCTCCACCTACAACTGTGGTACCTAACAGTATATAAATATTCTGCGGTAATTTCTACACCTTTATCATGGTTAGGATACCTTTACTCACCTTCATTACCCCAGTTCTTGTAACTAAACCCATTACAGTATAAAGTGCCCAATGAAATCAAATTCTTACTTAACTCCAATATACGGCTAACATCACACAATGTTCTCACAACACCATCAAACATTTTAATTATGATATTCCCTATTCCAACAATTTTGCATGAAGCGTCATTTCTCATAAGAACAAAACCAGAATTTACCAACCTATAAGTGGTGAACCAATCTTTGTTTGGTGTCATGTGATAGGAGCATGTCGAATCTAAGATCCAAGAATCCGTGAGATGATTTGAACTGAATGAAACCGAAAGCATATCACCATCACTGCTATTTGAGTCTCCTCTTTCAAACTGTCTTACCTTCTTCATCTCGTTTGGAATAATGTACTGGCCGAAGCGAGATAACTCAATGAACCTCACCGCGTACTGTTGCACTGTCTGCTGTCCCTGCTTCAGATTCAGGTACTCCCCAATCTTAACTTCCCTGTACGAGGCTGGAAAGTACCTATCGAAAAATATCTCCTTAAATTGCTCACATGTTAACTCTATAGGCACTATCCTCTCCCCCTCTAGGAGTTTCACTGCCGTCCACCGTCTCTCGGCCTCTCCTATCAATTTATACGTAGCGAACAACACCCTCTGTTCCTCAATACACTACAACACTGCAAATACTTTCTTAATCTCCTGCACCTAGTTTTCAGCGACTGCAGGATCAATTCCTCCTGAGAAAGCTGGAGGATTCATCTTAATGAACTTCTCGATCGAACTACCATGGCCTGCAGACGGGCCACCCTTCTCTCTGGAATTTCTGGAAATTTCAGCCATGACTTGCTGTGCCACGCTGCGTAGTATTACATCTGAATCACCACCCACAGCGCCTGAGGGCCCAGCACCCTCATTACCATTGGCATGGGAGCTACTACCTCCAGGGTCCATCTTGAAAAGACAATAAACTTAACTTAGGACCCTATTACCACAACATATCATCTAACTAATATATATTATATTCTTAACTGATTCATCATTTCTGATTTTAATTCAAGGTTCAATCCTGCAACCTAGATACCCAACCAGACATTAGTTTACCATGACTTTATTGAAATCATCACCCCAAGAAAGACATACAAACCATCACAGAAGTCCTGGAATACAAACTAAACCTCAAATTCCCTTATCCTATACTCTGGTATTTTTACTGTTGCATTCTGGAGTCTACAGAACCTAACATCCTAGGCTCTGATACCAAACTGTAATGACCTGCTTAACTTACCACATAATCAACCATATTAATTATCATTAGCTTAAAACATAACAAAGTTAACCCGAACCTGTGGGTAACAGGGACACACCTGTCATATAAATTTCATACACTCAACCATAAAATAATATATACCAGAGTTACCTACATTCCACCATAATACTGTATATGTACAATCCTTAAAACATAAAAATATAAAATTAGGATCTTACATCAAAAACCTACAGACCCTAGTTCAAAAACTCACCCTCCTAGCGGGGTAGTAATATTGCCTCAATGGCGAGCTCGGTCCGCTTGTCTTTCAGGGTTCCCTGAAATGGTTTAAGCTGAGGTGAGTCACCTCTCAGTAAGGTAAAAAAACTAAATACAGTTGTGTGGTAACATGAATATTCACGTCCTATAATAAATATACCGTACATGTCACATGCATGAAAACACGGATAATAACATAACTGAGTAAACATACAGTTTCATAATTCTACTAAATCATACTATATTTCACTATTCATAAAATCATTTGATATAACTAGTAATTTTGAAATTTACCTAGGATGTATAACTAGCTGATGTCATGTATTACGCCCCATGACGGGTTGTGCAGCCCGAAGGCGGGACCCGACAATGGTTGGCCGACCACTGTCGAGTCAAAAATGTTTGTAAGTACGATGGGCCAACCACACCTTGGTCCAGACTGCTAGGTGGATGTCTACAACTCTACACTGAAAACCACATCGACTATTCATCTCCCACCCCCTCTACTAGCAGGGGCGGTTAGCACAAGTATGAACTGAACTGAATTGTATAGCTATGGTACCGTGCTCCTGAAACTGATATGAACTATCACTGGGGTTTTGATAACGTATAGTACATAATAATATACTATTTAACGTAAATAGATTGATAGCATTTTTTGATTTCTGTAATAACATAAATAAATACAGCCTTACGCCGAATATATTTATAACTGCGGTCTTGCACCGAAAACATGCATAATCCACGACCTTGCGCCGACTATCAATCATGGCCTTGCGCCGAATGTAACATACATACTGATCTGAGTAAATGTATTATCTATTATGTATTCTGAAATTATAATGTACAACATTATACTGTTATTTATGAAAATCACTGAAACATGTTTTAACTGCAAGATTGACTTAACATAATACGTTATGCGTAAAATAATATTTATGCCACACAATGTTAAATAAAATCATACATTCTATTCTAAAATCATATTTCCTGACATTTCATATTAAAATATTCATTCTTGTATAACAACAGTATTTTCCCAAATATACATCTTCTCAATAATACCCATATATAATACATGCTTTCTGAACATAAATATGCTAATAAATAATAATAATAATTTTTATGAAAAATTACTATTTTAATTTATTCTCTTACCTGGCTACTGAAAAGTCCCTACAATGTTTAGCCCTACACCTGCAGGGTTCCCCCCTCAACAACCTGAAAACGATATCTCTCTGAACAAAACTTTAGTATTCCTTCGAGTACTACATTTTATACAACTGTGGAAAAAGCAAATACTTCATAAAAAGTCTTATCTTGAATTTGGGATGAAGTTCAAGTCAGCCCCACCAACGATCCACTCCAGCAGACTTGAAGAGAACTTCCCCAAGAGTGTTGTGGTGGCCTCGGATTGTCGAACCGACAATAATCTGGCTTGAAATCTTAGAGAGAAGGGGGAGGGGACGAACAAGAGAGAGAGAGGGAGAGTTTTCATAAGATTCCTACAGAAAATTCGAGTTTAGGCTATTTATACACCTGCACGCGTCGATGAGGCCACGAAGGAAGTTCATCGACGAATGCTTATTCCTCGTCGATGAAATTCAGAGCTGAAAATAGCCTCTCGGTATCTTCTCTTCGATGAGACACGTATCCTCGTCGACGATCCCAATATTCACTTCATTGGCGAACGCTTCGCGTTTGATGACGAGGACCTGCTGTGACCCCCTTTATAATTTTCTTTTTCTCCCTCTTCATTATTTAATCATTATAATTTCTTTGGGTCTCTACATTATGATTCAGAAATTATGAAATAACTATTTTATTTAGAAATATTTAAAAGTCAGATTCTATTTCAGGAATATGATAATGCTATTTATGCAAAGAAATATATATTATGTGAAATGTACTACATAGTATTAGAACCCGGATGGTTACGTATGTTAAGAGTACAGTACTGTAGCTAGTTAATCAGATCAGTGTAGTAGGATACCCACTGAGTGCCGACCCCCAGAGGATGTCGATGAGTAGGCTGGGCGGACCAGATTGGGTATAGCTGACAGTGCAACTGCACTGTTTATGAAGCGTGGGTTGGTGGCCGATTAGCCCGGAAGTGTAGGCGGTGTAGTAGGATACCCACTGTGTTACTGACCCCTAGAGGTTGTCAGTGTAGTAGGCTGGGTAGGCCAGGTTGGGTGGGCAATCGTGCATAGTTATGTTATGTTTGACTTAACCTGGTAGGTCAACAAGCGTATAATTTTAGTAAAATATAGATTTAACAGATGATTTTAAAGATATGAAATTCATTATGTTATAGTATGAATTTGTTTAATAGTAGAGATTTTCATATGATATCAGTTACAGCTTAAGATATGCAAATATTAGAGTAACATTATTTGCAGTATATGTTTATAATATGATAATACTCATGTTGCCACACACTGATATTAGTCTATTTCCCTTACTGAGAGGTGTCTCACCCTAAAATTACAAATATTTCAGGAAATCTCGACAGACGAGTGAAGCGAGCTCCGTGATAGAGGAGTTCGTAGGTACTACCCAATCGCAGGGTAAGTAGTCGGGTCAGACTCATAATGGATTTTTGGGGTATATATGTGTCTAGGTAGTAACAGTGAAACTCTAGTATTGTACATATGTAAAGTGTATTTTGGTTCCACTACTTAGGTAATATGTGTGTATAAACAGGTAAATCACTGGTACCTATAGTTACGGGTTGACTTTGACTGTGTATTATGGTATTAGAGTATTATCAGAGTAATAATATTTTATGTAAAAAAAATAGTTCTAAAGTCAGGGCGTTACATTAAACCCATACAGTTTCTACTTAAAATACAACTTGTTCGTAAATGATTTGGACATATACTGTGATGACCCAAAAAATAATATATATGTAAGTGTAAAAAAATTTTAAATTATATTAAATTAAATTAAAAATTAAAATTAATTAATTAAGTAAGTAAGTAATTAATTAATAATAATTAATATATATATATATATATATATCATGAGATAGGGTGATGATTGAAATCAATCCTCACCTTCTCCTTCCTTTTGGAACCCCCTCCAGCAATCTCTCTCATTCTCTCAGTTTCCCTTTTTGTACTCTCTCTCTCTCTCTCTCTCTCTCTCTCTCTCTCTCTCTCTCTCTCTCTCTCAATTTCTTTTCCATTTCTTTACGAAATTGAAAAATGAATATCATTTTCGAGTCTCACCTATGCTCTTCAAAGTTTTAATCGAAAAAATTTTGTTTTTCGCACGTTGTAGGCATCACTCCAGAGCTAGTGTAAGTGAGTTAGATTATGTCAGGTTTTATTTTAAAATATGTTTGCTTTAAATTGATTATTTTATTTTAATTATATCCATATGCCTGGGCTAAATTATACTGCGAGGATTTGATCATATCAAGTTTTTTTTTTTGGGAATATATTGGAATTAAATTAAATTGCGAGGATTTGATCACATTTTTATTTTAGTTATATCCAATTAGATTTGAGTATATGAATTTGGTGATATTAGTTTTATTTAAATTTTATATGTGAGTAATATTGAAGTACGTAGATTTGATCCCGTCTGTTATTATTTAAATATATTTGAGTTAAATTAAATATGTGGAGGTGATCATACCCGCATTTTTATTAAAGTATACTTGAGTATATTATTATAAAATTTCTCCAGTAATTTATTGAATTATAAATAACACGAAAATCGTGTGACATGAGTCTAATTTATTTTATTACATAATTAAGCATGTTGATGGGCCAGATGTGGTGAATGCTCGGTACCGTAGTTATAGAAAAATATTAGTACAGTCACACTGTTGTGGAAGTGTTGATAGTGGATAGTCGATTTGGCTTGAGTAGGGTTGTACCCACTTGTTTTCGGACCAAGATGTGGTAAGCAAATCGATCTTACAGACATAATATTTTGATTTAGTTTTGGTCGGCCAACTAAATTAAGTCCAGTCTTCAGACTGCACAACCCTGTCATGAGGGTTAAACATGACATACATAGGCCAAAAGAAGTTCTTTATGCATATTTGTATATTTATGTGACTATGACCATTTAATAGGCCTAAGTGTTGTTTTGGAAGAAAAGTACGTATTTTTATTTATAGATATGTGACTTAAAGTTTGTAAATGAAATTTCTATTATAGTTAAAATTATTATTAAATTATTTTTACACTAAAGCTCATTTTAGCCACACACTAATAATAATTTAATCCTTACTTATTGAGAGGTGTTTCACCCAAATTTTTATTATACATTTCAGATATCTTAAGGAGCATAGCCGTAAATCAAAGTAGCGTAGTGGAAGCGTGGGTGTGATTAAAAAGAGTAGTTTAAATTAAATATTTAATTTGTTATTTTTGGTTTATCTTAGAATTTCTAGGAATGTATTAAATTTGATATTGGAGATATTGTTGTTATAATGAGGTTATTTGATATTCTGGTATAATGAATTTGTAGTCTTCTGCTGTATAAAATTGTTTGTAGGTTTGGGTCATTATAGTTGGTATTAGAGCACCAAGATATAGATTCTGTAGACTTTAGAAAATTTTTTTACCAAGAGTATAGGTAGGAATTAGGATAAGGATAGGAATGGGTAAGTTAGAATATTTCTAAAACTATTCTAGTTTTATGCATTAACAATAGATTTTATTTAGGGTTATATTTAGCAAAATTTTGAAGACGAAATTTTTATAAGGAGGAGAGAATGTAACGAACCCAAAAATAATATACATCTAAGTGTAAAAAAAAAAATTAATTAATTAATTAAATTAAAATTTAAAAATAATTAATTAATTAAATAATATAATATAATATAATAATATATTAATATAATATATATATATATAGGATGAGGATTGAAATCAATCTTCTCCTTCATTCTGGAACCCTGCAATCTCTTGGAATGGTAAAAGCTTACCAAGTCAAGATTCAAATAAAATTTGGAAGATGACAAAACATGAAAGTCAAATTATCAAACATAAGGGATCTATTGAAAAGGATGAAGAATATTTTATTAAAATAATTAACAAATCTATTTCATTAACAACTTGTGAAGTAAGACAACAAAAGAGACTTTTTAGTCTGGAAGATTTAGAGTCACTTAAGTCAAAATATGATAGACTTCACATTGGAATGGTCCAAGTAGGATTGTTCCCTTTAACAAGAGAAGTTTATTGGGATGAGAGGCAAAGGATTTTCTATTATAATTGGCTTGTAACATAAGAGTTTCTCCTTTTTCACTCGTTTGAATAGAATTTGGTAATATTGTTGAAGTTGTTGCTTTATAATATATTTGATAAATAAGTTCAAGGTTTGAACTTCTTGAATCCATATAACCTTTAGTTTGAATGTCTAATGTTAATAGTTTGTATAATGATTCATCATTAAGATTTGCCCTAATATTTGGATAACATTCAAAATAAATTGGTCCTTCAGCGATATTGGATTCTAACATTCCTAAAAGAGAGTCATTAAATTCATGATGCCTGGCATCACGAAGAATAACACAAACTGGTTTGTTAAGTCCTGCACTTAGAAAAGGATAAACTTCCAAAAATTAATGAAGGTTATAATCTCGAAGAAATATTTGACAGATTCAAAACTAAAGAATTACCAAAAGAAAATTTAACTATACAAGACTTACAAAGAGAAGTTAATCAAACTAAAGAAGAAATAAGAAAGTTAAAAGAACAAAGTGAAGAATTCAAAAAGGAGATGTTTCTTTTAAACTCAAAAGTTGAAAAAATTAATAATAAAGGAAAAGAGAAAATCATTTCAAATGATGAAGATGATTTTCAAATTAATCAAGGATTTCTAAATTATTTATCAAAAGTTAATATTCATAAATGGTATTCTGAAGTTAAGATCGTTATTAAAAAAGATTTTATTCTTAAAGGCTGTGCCCTACTTGATACAGGAGCAGACCTTAACTGTATTCAAAAAGGACTTATTCCTACTTGTTATTATGAAAAAACAAAAGTTCAATTATTTAGTGCAACAAATTCTACACTCAAAATTCAATACAAAATTTCTAATGCTCACATTTGTAAAGATAACATTTGCCTCAAAACTACTTTTGTACTTGTCAAAAATATGCAACAAAGAAATTATTCTTGGAACCCCTTTCTTTACGATGATATATCCTTTTACAGTTAATGAAAAAGGAATTTTCACATCTATTTGTAATCAAGAAATTATGTTTGAATTTATTGATAAAATGCATGAGAAAGAAATCAATACACTTAAAGACCTAGGAACCAGCAAAATAAATCTTATTCAAAATAGACAAAAACACATCAAATCTTTATCAAGAGAAATTTATCATAAAAAAATTGAAGAATAAATTCAAACCCCAGAAATCAAAAGACAAATTAATTTATTTCAAGAAAAACTTGAAAAAGATGTTTGTTCAGAATTACCAAATGCCTTTTGGGATAGGAAAAATCATTCTGTCAAATTACCCTACACAAAATAGTTTAATGATGAAAAAATACCTACAAAGGCTAGACCAATCCAAATGAATAAAGAATTACTTGAATACTGCAAAAAAGAAATACAAGATTTACTTAACAAAAAACTTATTAGAAAAAGTAAATCCCCTTGGAGTTGTGCAGCCTTCTATGTTCAGAATCAAGCTGAAATAGAAAGAGGTGCTCCAAGACTTGTTATTAATTACAAACCTTTAAATAAAGCCTTACAATGGATTAGGTATCCAATACCTAACAAAAGAGATTTACTCAATAGACTTAATACTGCTTCAATATATTCAAAATTCGATATGAAGTCAGGATTTTGGCAAATACAAATTACTGAAGAAGATAAATACAAAACAGCATTTACAGTACCATTCGGACACTACGAATGGAATGTAATGCCCTTTGGTCTCAAAAATGCCCCTTCAGAATTCCAAAACATTATGAATGAAATTTTTAATAACTACACAAACTTTACCATTGTATACATTGACGATGTCCTTGTATACTCAAAATCAATTAGTCAGCATTTTAAGCATCTTAACATATTTTATAACATTGTTAAGAAAAATAGTTTAGTCGTTTCTAAACCTAAGATTAAATTATTTCAAACCAATATTAGATTTCTTGGTCATCAAATTTATCAAAATAAAATTACCCCAATCCAAAGATCCCTAGAATTTGCAGACAAATTCCCAAATGAGATTACCAATAGAAATCAATTACAAAGATTTTTGGGATGCCTTAATTACGTTTCAGACTTTATCCCAAATCTTAGAATTTTAATCAAACCACTATTTAAAAGACTTAAGAAAAATCCTCCAAATTGGAATGAAGAATGTACTCAAATTATTATTAAAGTCAAAACTCTTGTCAAAAATTTACCATGCCTTAGTCTTCCCGACCTTGAAGCCTTTATGATTGTTGAAACGGACACCTCTAATGAAGGATTTGGAGGTATACTTAAACAAAGAATTAATTCAAAAGAAACCCTGGTTAGATTTCACTCAGGAGCCTGGTCAGGCCCTCAAATCAATTACTCCACCATCAAAAAAGAAATGCTTTCAATAGTTTTATGTATCCAAAAGTTTCAAGATGATTTAATCAATAAAGAGTTTTTACTTCAAATTGATTGCGCTAGTGCAAAAAATATTATTGAAAAAGACGTCAAAAACCTTGTTTCAAAACAAATCTTTACAAGATGGCAAGCAATTCTTTCAGTTTTTGACTTCAAAATTGAATTTATAAAAGGAACTTTAAATTCAATTCCAGATTTTTTAACAAGAGAATTTTTAAAGGGAAATTATGGCAAGAAGGCAAGTTGCCAGTGACTTTTATTCCAAAGCCTCTTCTTCAAAAAACCCAGACATTGCTTTATCAAATAGATTCTCCCCACCGGAGAAATCTTCAAAACCTCAGACCCCTAGCTTCAAAGATATTATTGAAGGGAAATCTACTTCCCGATCTTCCACAACAAAAGGTCCCTCGAAGGGTTATTTTACTAAACATGTTTATGAAGATTTATTTCCAGTTGAACTTGAATGGGAGGCCTCTCAACCATTCGAGATTATTAAAAAATGCTTTTTTAGAGGATGTCACTTTGACACTCCTGACATTATCAAAGATCGAACATTTTACGAATTAATTCTTATTGAAACTAATTCTGTTATCATAGATCATACTTATGATCTGTAGGAACCTCAAAAGATTAAGTTTTCAAAAATAAAGATTATCAAAGTTATTTCTCCAGGCGTTTGGGGACAACATCCTCGAACATCAAAAGATTTTAAAGGAGTTTATCTTCCTCAAACCTATGATTATCAAGACTACCAGAGAGCCTGATATTATGTTTTCTACGTAAGAAATTTTACTCACTCTTGGTTTGTTCATTTTGATCAAAAGATTGTTAAAACCTTTCCAAAATGGTTTTTAACCTGGTTGCCTTTTTTGGAGCTGAAGTAGGAATTTTTCCAAAAGAAATCCAAAATGATTTTGATTTATTCAGAAAGAATTTTAAGCTCCCTCTTGATTATTCAAAAGGTCGTCTTAAAGAAATGGCCAGTCTTCTTTTCTTTTGCTCATTTTTCATGATCACCTGGATCTTCTGCTGGGACTATGTCCTTGTTTCTCCAGAAGATAATTCTTTTGGACACTCAAAAACTTTACGAAGAATTTTTAAAATCCGTTGGTGGGATAAATTTATCATGCTAGAAGGAAAAGTGCGTGCATGACTCTCAAAATCCTCTTGTCCAGAACCAGTTATTCAAAATCAGAAAAAGAAGATTATTATTGAAGAAGAAGATGATGCCATGTCTACAGTTTCTCTTTCCTCAAGAAAGTCAAAGTCTTCTACAAAATCAAAGCTGCTCAAAATGATTGCTCAACTTGCCTCTGACGAGTCCGGATCCGAACCCGACTCGCCACCCACTCCAAACTTCACTTTGCTAAGATCCGACATAGAATCTTGGTACAAGTTTATGAATGATCTAGACGAAGCCTGCTCCAAGTAATTATCAAGACCACTGACAGATCACCCTGTCATTTTATCAAGACAATGACCTCTTTGGCATCTGCGGCAGATCTTTCTGTCATTCTATATTATAAATTATGAGTGAGGTTTTGAGTGTTTTACACCTGTCCACCTTTGGGCCAGGGTTGTAATTATTTTCTTTTAAGTCGATATTTTATTTAAAGGTGGTGGGATCCCCACACAAATGCAGCCGTCCATGTGTTGTCACCTTTATTTAAAGTATTTTGTCTTGTTGCGTTGACTCATCTTTTGTAAGGATTCTGCGTGTCATTTAAGTGGATGATGGGGCCCAATGAGCACCCGCACTTATTTTCCCGGATTCCAAATTGTTTTAAGTCTGAGCCTTATCTGTCTATTTATAGGAGGCTTAGCCTCAGTTGTTTCCTCGCACCAAGTTGAGGGTTTAATTTCTCTTAAAGAAAGCCCGAGTCTTCGAGCTCCACTCAACTTCTCTCTTCTCCCATCCCTCTCAACTTCTGTAAGTCCTTCTTAACAATATTAATAAAAGAAAGCTTTTGTTTTATTAATTTATTTACTTCAATTCATTTCTTAAGTATGCTCTGCACTTGCAATGTTGTTTGATCTGGTGCATCAGAAAAACTGTTTATTTATATATTCTCAAGATTGCTCAAGGGTTGTCTGTTAGACCTGACTTGTTCAGTTAAACAGACGTAATAGCCAGCCCCCCCTGCGGACTATTAGTCATCCCTTAAATCTGAGAAGAACTGCTTTCAATTTTGTCATACTATTTATGATGCTTATGTCCTTTTGCTTGCCAATCGTTTAAACTTTCCTTATTTTAAGAGTAATCTGGGCGTATCTGGTATCCAATACCTAACAAAAGAGATTTACTCAATAGACTTAATACTGCTTCAATATATTCAAAATTCAATATGAAGTCAGGATTTTGGCAAATACAAATTGCTGAAGAAGATAAATATAAAACAGCATTTACAGTACCATTCGGACACTACGAATGGAATGTAATGCCTTTTGGTCTCAAGAATGCCCCTTCAGAATTCCAAAACATTATGAATGAAATTTTTAATAACTACACAAACTTTACCATTGTATACATTGACGATGTCCTTGTATACTCAAAATCAATTAGTCAGCATTTTAAGCATCTTAACATATTTTATAACATTGTTAAGAAAAATGGTTTAGTCGTTTCTAAACCTAAGATTAAATTATTTCAAACCAATATTAGATTTCTTGGTCATCAAATTCCCTAGATCCCTAGAATTTGCAGACAAATTCCCAAATGAGATTACCAATAGAAATCAATTACAAAGATTTTTGGGATGCCTTAATTACGTTTCAGACTTTATCCCAAATCTTAGAATTTTGATCAAACCACTATTTAAAAGACTTAAGAGTTTTGGTAGTCCACTAATAAATTTTTCTTTCCAAAAGCCAGACCTTCCATCTGGTCTGCTCATAACTTTGGCAATAAATGTATCTTTGTACCATTGAAAATTTGATAATTTTGGACAAGTGAGGTTAAGAAGAATAACACTATTCTTCTCATGTTGACTACTTTGTTCACCTATGAATTGCCTAAAGATTGACCAAATAAGTGTTGCAACGACATCACTTTCTTATGTAGCAATTCCATTTTCTTCCTTAACCTTTTTTGATTCGTAAATTTGTCTTTTTTCAAAAGGAGTGAGATAATGATCCCACCATTCTTTAAGAGTTCCAGTAAAACCGTGAGTAAGAAGAGAAACTATTTGTTCCTCGGTAGCTTTGTGTGAATGTAGTTTGTAGGCAGTTGCTGCCATAGCCATTTGATGTAAAAAGGAATGAAGTTGATGTTCAGTAAGACCATCAATTCTCCATTCATGAATTTCATTTCCTTGAAAATTTCTTTGTGGAAGTAAATCATTTGATTCTTCTGATAAAAGACTTGGTGGTGTAGGTTTTTTATAATAAGTTCTTTGACTTTGACTTCTCCAGTCTTTGATTTTATTTATGTTAAAAGCTTCTTCCGTAAAGTTTGACTCCATTGCATTTATGACTTCTTCTTTAGTTATTGTATTAATCTTTAGGTTTGAGGTTTGACTAACTAATTCATCAATTCTTTTGATAAGTAACTCATTTTGTTTGTCAAAGTTAAAATTTTTAAGATTATGATCAATTATATTGAATTCAATGGGTTCTTCTATTTTTTCTTTTGATTTACTTGATTCACCTTTTTCGTAAGTACTACAAGTTTTTATTTCACTAAGATTTTCAAGTTGCTCTTCAATTCTTGTTGATTGAGAAGCTATTGATCTTAGCATTTGATTTGTGTAATTGTTTTGACTGATTAATTGATCAATTTCTCCTTTACCTTTGGATTCTTTATAAGGTGAGGCTAAGATTTCGTTTCCTTTATAATTAAATTTAATTGAGTTTTCTGGAGGATACACAGCTTTGATAAAGTAGTTATCGGTGGTTTTCCAGTTTTTAACAGGGTTCTGAATAACATTTATTGTTTGCCTTTCTTTGACAAATTTGAAGAAAGGGATATCTTCTTTTAACTGATTCATTCTTTTCAACCATTCTTCTCTAATTTCTTCTCTTTCTGCTTGGCTATATTTTTTGAGAAATAATTTTCTATTTTTTGTATTAAGTTCATGATAATAATCTTTCTCAATTAGTTCCATATTTGGTTTGAATTCTTTATTAATAACCATAACATTTTTTCTTTCTTCATAGAGATTTTCTCTTTGTTCTTCTGTTAAAATTTGTGATTCTGTTGGAGAATTTGATTCGGGTATTTCTTGGTAATATCCTTGAGGTATTTCAGGTCCAAAGTCAACACCTTTTAGCTTAAGGTTTGCTTGACTTGGTTCAACAAAAGTGTAGAGGCTTGAAATACTCTTTCTTCCTAAATCAATTGGTTGTCTAGAAGTTTGACCTAGACTCTGGCTTCTTGTGAGTAAGGGTTGAAAGTTGATTTTAACGTTTCCTTCATTGTCTTGAATAATTTTTGTGGCGACTGTTTTTTGTATTTCAGGAATAATTTGATGATCTGTTTCGTTTAAATTTGTGAATTCCCACTCTCCCCAGCCTGAATCTCATTCCATAGAAGTTTCTTGGGATGAGAGGCAAAGGATTTTCTATAGGATGAGGATTGAAATCAATCTTCTCCTTCATTCTGGAACCCTGCAATCTCTCTCTCTCTCTCTCTCTCTCTCTCTCTCTCTCTCTCTCTCTCTCTCTCTCTCTCAATTTCTCTTCCATTTCTCTGCAAGATTGAAGAATAGACATCATTGTTGGGTCCCAGCTCTGCTCTTCAAAGTTTTAATTAGGGAAATTTCGTCTTTTGTACGCCGTAGGCACCACTCCAGAACTATTGTAAGTGAGCTAGATTATGTCAGTTTTTATTTTAAAATATGTATGATTTAAATTGATTATTATTTTTAATTGTATCCATATGCCTGGGCTAAATTACACTGCGAGAATTTGATCATATTGTGTTTTTTTTTTTGGAATATATTGGAATTAAATTAAACTGCGGGGATTTGATCAAATTTTTATTTTAATTATATCCAATTAGATTTAAGTATATGAATTCGGTGATATTAGTTTTATTTAAATTTATATGTGAGTAAAATTCAAGTACGTGGTTTTGATCCTGTCCTTTATTATTTAAATATATTTGAGTTAAATTAAATATGTGGAGGTGATCATACCCGCATTTTTTATTAAAGTATACCCGAGTAGATTATTATATATTTTCTCCAGTAATTTTTTGAATTATAAATAATATGTAAATCTTGTGACATGAGTTTAATTTATTTTATTGCATAATTAAGCGTGTTGGAATTTTTTTTACAGAGTTATATTTATTATGTATTTTATTGTGAATTTTGCAATGTATGTTTAATATGTGATTTATTGCAAATATTGATGAGATTGGGAATACAAATGATATTTTTGTACAATTTTATATTGGGAATATTGATGAGATTATGATATTGTTTTAATTGCATAAATTGCAATTATATGTTTTAAGAACCCTGATGGGCCGGATGTGGTGAATGCTCTATACCGTAGTTACAGAGGGATATTAGTGTAGCCATACTCTTGTGAAACTGTTAGTAGTGGATAGTCGATTTGGCCTGAGTAGGGTTGTATCCACCTGTTTCCAGACCAGGATGTGGTAGACAAATCGATCTTACAGACATAATATTTTGATTTTGCTTTGGTTGGCCAACCAAGTTAAGTCCAGTCTACGGACCTCACAACTCGGTCATGAGAGTTAAACATGACGTGCATAGGCCAAAAGAAGTTCTTTTATACATATTTGTGTATTTATGTGACTATGACCATTTAGTAGGTCTAAGTGTTGTTTTGAAAGAAAAGTACGTATTTTTATTTATAGATATGTGACCTAAGGTTTATAAATGAAATTTCTATCACAGTTAAAATTATTATTAAATTATTTTTACATTAAAACTCATTTTAACCACACATTGATAATAATCTAGTCCTTATTTACTGTGAGGTGTTTCACTCCAATTTTTATTATACATTTCAGATATCTTGAGGAGCATAGTCGTAAATCAGAGTAGCATTGCGGAAGCGTGAGTGAGATTAGAAAGAGTGATTTAGATTAAATATTTAATTTGTTATTTTAATTTTGGTTTTTCTTAAAATTTCTAAGGATGTATTAATTTTTTTTTTTTTTTAAACTAAAAGAGGGCTGCACCTCCATTTATTTATTAGTAAACCCTCACTTTTGGCAGAAGAATACCGTGGTTACAATGAGATTATAATGAAGTTATTTAGTACTTTGATATAATGAATTTGTAGTCTTCCGCTGTATAAAATTGTTTGCAAGTTTGGGTTACTACATATACTGACTTTCCAATTTCAACGAAAATATTGCTACTAGCGATTCCTCATCCATGACGTGATACATCACGTCATCAATTAGACAAAGCCTAATAGTTGTCATAGCCTTTTTTTCCCAATTCGTTCCAACTCATGTCGTCCATGCCTTTCGGCTGCCTTCTGTATAATGTCTTTACCATACCTTGATGTACTAACAAATTCTTAACTCTTCTTTGGTATAGTTCGAAATTTCTCGATCCATTGAACTTTGTAGAAGAAATCCCCCAGCCATTGTAACCAATAGTTCTGATACCAATTTGTTGTGCAAATTAATGCACAATAGAAAAAAACGGATCGTACAACGCATCAACTAACGATGAACAATACGAAAAACACAATCACAAAAATAAAAAGAAAACAAATAAATAATGACACGAGAATTAACGTGATTCGGCAAAATACTTACATTCACGAGAGCAAGCGGCGTCTGAAATTCACTATCTGTCAAAATCAGGGTTACAACATTGTATTTATGCTATAACCCTACACATAGAGAGGGATTAAAAAGTTTCCTAGTTACCCCTTTATCAATTCTCGGCGGATTTGCCTCAAAATCTCCAACCTATGTATTGATCTTTTCAATTCAAAATTCAAAAATAGCGTCGAACAAAGTCTCAACAGTTTCTTATCGAGACTAAATCGTCGATGTAACAGTCGATGGTCTATGCCAAACCGTCGATAGTTTCTTCCTGAAGTTGAAACCGTTGACTCCTGTAAATAGTCAATGATTTTTTTTCTACAATTCAGTTTTTTTTTGTACAAAAATAGCGTATCTTTGTCCCACTTGGCTTGAATGTCATGTCGTGTCGGCAGCAAAAACCCCATCGGCAAGATAAGTATGAACCAAGTCAAATTATACACAAGTACTTGAAATTTCAATTCCAACGAGTGCAACTTGTGTTTTGTTAAATACCATCTTTACCGATTGACCACGAGTAGATTACGAACAAGTTTTTAATTAATTAGCATGGCTGCCCATAAAATATCAATCACATCATTGTTAATCTTGGGATTCCAAAATATATAGTGTTTTTTAATTAATATTTTGGGCCACAACAAAACAATTGTATATTTTTTCCCCACATTGAATAGAAGAATTCAAGAGAAACGTGTCCATCTTCATTTCTGGGTGCATGCATGTGTAGGTGTGCCTGTGGTCATAGAAAATAGTTTTTAATTTTTAATTTTTAATTTTTATGTGGTCATAGAAAATAGTTTTTAATTTTTAATTTTTAATTTTTAAAAATTAGACAAATGTGGCTGTTTTTAGGTTTTTAAATTTATATTTAAAAATAGAAAATAAATAATTTTTTATTTGTACAAAATAGTTTTTATTTTAAAATTTCAAAATAATTGTAAAACACACCGACTATTTTGTAATTTTTCTACAAAAAATTACATATGACAGTAGTTGAGAGCGTGAATTCATTTTAGGGTTTCGATTTGTGTATGTTTAGATATGAAAGGATTTCAGTACAATTTTGTGTTGTATTTTATCCAAGTCTAAAATCCGAATTCAAAGTTCCAAAATATATAGGTCAAGAAATAAAAATTTACAAAATAATTAAAATATTTTTTCTAAAATTTTCATATTAAATGTTTATAAAAATAAGTGACATTTTTTTTATAATTATATGAAAAAATTAGAAATAAAATATTTCCACAAATTGAATGCACCAAAAAGTTTTATTAATTTTTTTTTCATTTTCTTATATAAATGTTGTAAAACCAAAAAAATTAAATATTTTTTTTTTATATAATCATGACACAAATTAAAACTAAAGACTAAAAATTATTTTCCAAACTAAACTATTTTATTTATCAACATTTTATAACAACAAAACCGAAAAAGAAAATGCAAAACAGTTGTTGTACCACGCGGTCTTTTTCAAACGACTCAATCCTGTGGCCTTTATCCGATCCAGAAAATTTATTATGAGAGAGAGAGAGAGAGAGAGAGAGAGAGAGTTTACGTAGAGGACGTGAAGAAGAGCAGGTCATGAAGCTTCTTAGCATTAACACGCAGCTACGTAGCCAGCTTGCCAAACTCCTGGCCTATAAATACCATTCATTGATTCATCAATATCCTCATCTTCCAATCCAATCTCCAATTTCTAGATCAGCAGTATAAATTAAAACCTTTTCTCAATTTATACTTAGTTTCTATATATATAGTTTTGTTTTGATATATATTGCTTCATATTAGGAAGCTAAGGAGATAGATCGATGGTGTTGGTTAAGGGGATGGATGGGTCGACGTCGTTAAAGGGAGAAAATGAGAAGAATACTAATGGTGTGATAAAAGTAGAAGGAAGGGTAGTGCTGATGAAGAAGAACGTGTTGGATTTAAATGATTTGCATGCATCTGTTCTTGATCGCCTTCATGAGTTGCTTGGGCGTCGAGTGTCTCTGCAACTCATTTCTGCTGTTCATGCTGACCCATGTAAGTTCTTCAATTTATTGTATTATGTATTACAATTATGTAAATCTCATATATGCAATATATATATATATATATATATATATAGCATTGTTTATTCTGTTTTTTAGGATATTTTATAAGGAGAATTGTTTTTTAAAAATATAAAAATAATATCTTGTTGACTAGTTAATGGATTTGCATGTTTAGGCATATATGTGGACACATACATATATGGACAAAGTGTAAGACTCTTGGTTGTAGGAGGTCTTAGAATTGGATTTTGCGCAAAAATCAATCATCTAAATATCATGGTATAACATCATACATGCTTCAAATATCATAATTGATACATATATTGAGAATTTAATATTTTTTTTATTAAAAATTAAATGGGTGGTCTAGTGGGTACCTTACCCAAACTCAATTAACCCATTTATCAATTCAGTTGGATTTAGGTTAACCTATTTATAAATGGGTCACTCATTCTTGGATCCAAACCTATTTTTAATGAGTGGATAATGGGTTACCTCAATTCGGTCGTGACCCGTTTTAGCTAGTGCATTTTTTTCAAAAACTATATATATGAAATATAATATAATATAAAGTATATCTTGAGGAGTATTATGTGAAGATTGGGTAAGGTTTGGTGGGCTAGGTTACCATTAAGGTGCTCTAACTAGGTAACAATGTGGATTTGCAAAAAGATTATGCTTGATCCAATATTTTTGATATTTCATGTCAGTACCATTTTTATTTTCCTCAATCAAACTTGACTAGATTTTAATTTTAAATATTATTTAAGAAAAAGAAAATCTATGAAAAATGGATTTCCTTTTTCTCCTTTTTTAATAATCATTTCCCTTTCCCTCACATATTTCATCATTCGAACAAATCTAACGTTGTACTCATTTAGGCATGTAGATTTGCAATTTTTAATTCAAAATTCTTCAAAGTTTTTTTAAAAATTGAATATTATTTTGTGTTAAATTCAGATTTAAAATTTAAAATACTAATTTCAGAAAATAATTTTAAAAGTGAAAATATGAGATATTGAGTAAGAACACGTGGGGCGGCTTGCTAGGGTAAATTTAGTCATACCAATTTTGAATTCATGAAGAGTTAATGGTCTGCAGGCATTTGGAAAAACTTTTAAAGAGGCAAACAATATTGACAATGTGACATTCAACTACAAGTCAATTCTTCAAACCTCCTAGTCAAATAACCATTATATATACATATATAGTTTGTATTTTGTTTACCAAGTCTAATTATATTTCCTTACTATAGATTACCTAAAACAAATAATGCTAAACCCTATGCATGGATGAAAAGTAATTGGTCAATTTGTGAGCAACATGACCAATTCTATTAATTTTTAAATTTTAATTTTAGGATGCTCATGAATTTGAATTTATGACTTATACGTAAGATATGATGAAAGGTATTCTAAGAAAAATATAGATCAAGAACTGACTTTTCTTTCTTTAATTAATAGCATAGATTTAGAAATGGTCATAAAATTTTAATCACAAATTGTATGCATGCGTTCATTTAGTGGAAATGGTTATTTCAACAAGCTATCATGATGTAAAAAAGGCTTAGCTAAGATTGAATAAGGTTAACTTAGCCCAAAAATCAAGTTATGACTTACGAGTTAGTCTTACATTTTATGTACTAAGGTCTCACTTACAATTGGTAAATGTATAGTTCCAACCTCAATTTTCATGATAGGATTTCCTTAAATAGTGTAACTATTTAGTTGAGTTTACTATCTAATTCTCGAAAATGTTTGGAAAAAAATGTTCCAAAGGCTGAATTTTCTTGTTTTTGATGGGAACTAATTTGGATGCCCGCATCAAATTCAAACTAGTTATTAGTACAATACGAGGAGAAAATTAGAACCTAATCGAAAGAGACTAGCTATTTGAAAATTTATCGTTCTCTATCTGTAACCCATAACATATCCAATGAAGATATTGATTTTCAAAATCTTGGAATCAGAGAGGTGTCCTGTAAAATGTTTCAACTTGAAGTTCAACCAATCTTGTCAAGTCTAGGTTTTCCTAACATGTAAAATGTGAAACCTGAAAGCTAAAATTTGAAAAGTCTTTCTTGTCTATTCTATGTTATGAATAAATAAAAAATTTTGTATTGTCATGCGTGTTTATGACGGCAGTGTATTTTCTTTTGTAAGCTATTGCATCTCCATACTACCACAAATTCTATTCCACTTTTGGAACCATATATAACTTAAAACTCAATTTGGATAACGAATTTTGCGAAGGGAAAAAAAATTTATATTATATATTTTTTCTCTATTTCATATATGATAAAGAGTAAAAATTTATTCAAACATGAATTAAAACTAAGGAAAATTAATGTTTGGATTATTTGTTGAATATAAATATGCACTAAACCAAGAAGCCAATTTTGAGCTTGGATATGATTTTGCAGCAAATGAGCTGAGAGGGAAACTTGGAAGGCCAGCATACTTAGAAGAGTGGATTACAACATTCACTGGTTTAGCTGCTGGGGAGTTTGCTTTCAAGGTTACATTTGATTGGGATGAAGGGATAGGAGTTCCGGGGGCACTGCTCATAAGAAATAACCACCATAGTGAATTCTACCTCAAGACTGTCACACTCGAGGATGTTCCTGGTCACGGTCGGATTCACTTTGTTTGTGATTCATGGGTTTATCCGGCTAAGCGTTACCAAAAAGATCGCATTTTCTTCACTAATAAGGTAATTTGTGCAAGTTGATGTGCAGGGTGGTTCCACAAGCTCATAAATTCTAAAGAGATTTTAAATGACACCCACCTAAGTTTCATACTCGAAACTGAAGTTGGATTTAAATGTTCAGGACACTTTTCCTAGTACTAGTTTTGCTATCTTTTGTTTTCCTAGTATTATACTGATCAAAGAATAGGATTTCTTCACACAACCATGTTCAGTGAGCATTTGTTCAAGACTTCACTACTAATGAACTAAAAGATGTCTAAAAAATTTTCAACTTTTGTTACAGACATATCTTCCAAGCGATACCCCGGTGCCACTATGCAAGTATAGGGAAGAAGAACTAGTGGGCCTGAGAGGAAATAAAAAGGGAGAGCTCGAGGAATGGGATCGAATTTATGACTATGCTTACTATAATGATTTGGGAGACCCAGACAAGGGTCAAAACTACGCCCGGCCAGTTCTTGGAGGGTCTACCGAGTTCCCCTATCCTCGTAGAGGAAGAACCGGTCGAGCACCAACCAAGACAGGTATATATACACTTCCATCATTATCTTGTTTCATTCCTCAAGAGTTAATGATCATATTACCATCACATAGGAATTAGCACTTGTTACTACACGTTCGATTGCCTCTTGCTCTTGACATTGCCTTTCACTTCAATTCATTATCTCAACAGACCCAAAGAGCGAAAGCAGGCTGTCCCTGCTAGATGGCTTAAACATTTATGTTCCAAGGGATGAACGGTTCAGTCACTTGAAGATGTCAGATTTTCTCACTTATGGATTGAAATCCATTGGTCAGTTCCTTCTTCCAGAGCTAGAATCCCTATGTGACATCACGCCAACTGAGTTTGACGCATTCCAAGATGTACTAGACCTCTATGAAGGAAGTATCAAGCTACCAGATGATCCTTTGCTAAACAAAATTAAGGAAAACATCCCATTTGAAATGCTCAAGGAACTTGTTCGAACAGATGGCGAAGGACTCCTCAAATTCCCAATGCCCCAAGTAATCAAAGGTAGTATGCACATATATGCTTTTAAAGCTAAAAGTTTTGCCTGAAGAGACCAATGCTGCTTTTAATAATGTCACAGTTCATATATTTTTTGTTCTTTCCCTTCAAGAACATTTAGATATTTAACCCTTCTTATTAATGCAGAGGATAGGTCTGCATGGAGGACAGATGAAGAATTCACAAGAGAAATGCTAGCGGGCGTAAACCCTGTTAACATCCGTCGTCTCCAAGTAATCTAACATTATCAATATTAACTCAATGAACATTCAATTGCTCTCCCTTACTATATTCTAGCCTTTGAAAGTCAGCATATCCCAAATGAGCATTTTACATATCCCAAATGAACATTTTTCCCATTTGGAAAAAAAAAATGTCAAATGGTGCAGATGCACTTTTAAAATCTAGAATTAAAGTTAATTTGATTCTAAAAGTGATTTTGGATCATCAGAAAACTCTTCCAAACAAAATATAAGGAGTCCATTAATCCTCAGTTCTATTATTTATTTTAATTCACAGGATTACCTTCTGGCTGCAATTGAATTAAGCTTATACTGGTTTTTTTACTTACAGTAACATCTAAAATTTTCAACCGCAGGAGTTCCCGCCAGCGAGCAAGCTGGATCCTAAAGTATATGGAAACCAGAACAGTTCAATAACCAAAAAACACATTGAGAAGATCCTAAAGGAGCTGACAGTTGAGGAGGTAATCTTTTTTAATTTACTCTCATTTTCAATTGAAGAGCCTGAAACATCCTTGCTCTCAATAAGCCTTAATATAAGAAGCGTGTGTATTTTTCTGAGTAGGCAATCAAGACCAACAAGCTATTCATATTAGATCACCATGATGCACTGATGCCATACCTTAGGCGAGTAAACACTACTTCGACGAAAACTTATGCCACGAGGACTCTCCTCTTCCTGAAAGATGATGGAACTCTAAAGCCTCTTGCTATTGAATTAAGCTTGCCACATCCTGAAGGGGATCAACATGGTGCCATTAGCAAAGTATTCACACCGGCAGAACATGGTGTGGAAGGCTCCCTTTGGCAGCTGGCTAAGGCTTATGTTGCTGTAAACGACTCTGGCTATCATCAGCTTATCAGCCATTGGTACAATATGTTTTAAAAAAAAAACTGCTTCAGAGCAGCAAGCAATTGTTCTTGACATGTTCTCTAAAATTTTTTGAATCTCTTTGACAGGTTGAATACCCATGCAGTGATTGAGCCATTTGTGATAGCAACGAGCAGGCAGCTGAGCGCGCTTCATCCAATTTATAAGCTTTTGCATCCCCACTTCCGCGATACAATGAATATAAATGCTATCGCTCGGCAATTGCTTATCAATGCCGGTGGAATACTTGAGATGACAGTGTTCCCCTCAAAGTTTTCAATGGAATTGTCAGCTGTTGTTTATAAGGAATGGGTGTTCCCAGAGCAAGCACTCCCTGCAGATCTCATCAAGAGGTAGATCGCTAAATTACATTTTATTATCATTTGGAACTTGGCATTTAGAAAATAAGTGAGAAACATTGTGCAGAATGTCCAGGAAATTTCGTAGACAGAAAAAACAAAGACAAAAATCAACTATAGGGATTGAAACTAAGTGTGGAATTACAAGAAATAGTTGTGATTCCATCAAATATGAAAATCAATCTTTTAAACTTGTTGAAAATTGATCTTTTGCTTAACCAAAAAGTTCCATTCTATTTGCTTATTAACAAAAAACAAAACAAACAATGTACAGACCATAGAAAGCATACAATAATGTGGATTGCAATCAGTCAAGATAAATTTGTGATCCCAGTAAAAAATAGCTCATTATTAACATTTGTTTATACAGAGGAGTGGCAGTTCAAGACACAAATGGCCCCCACGGCCTACACCTGCTAATAGAAGACTACCCATATGCTGTTGATGGGCTTGAGATCTGGTCTGCAATCAAAACATGGGTTGAAGAGTATTGCTCCTACTACTACCATACAGATGAAATGATCCAGGCAGATCACGAGCTTCAGCAATGGTGGAAGGAACTTCGAGACGAAGGTCATGGTGACAAAAAGGATGAGCCCTGGTGGCCTAAACTGGATAACGTCCAGGACCTAACACAAACATGCACCATTATCATATGGGTAGCTTCTGCTCTCCATGCAGCAGTCAACTTTGGACAGTACCCTTATGCAGGATATCTCCCAAACCGTCCGACCATGAGCCGCCGGTTTGTCCCGGAACCAGGAAGTCCTGAGTATGAGGAGCTGAAGTCAAACCCAGACAAGGTTTTCTTGAAAACCATTACTGCTCAGCTGCAGACCCTTCTTGGCATTTCCCTGATAGAGATTCTGTCAAGGCATTCCAGTGACGAGGTTTATCTGGGACAAAGAGCTACTCCTGAATGGACTTCTGATGCAGCACCATTGGAAGCCTTTGAGAGGTTTGGGAAGAGGCTGGGGGAGATTGAGAATAGAATTACAGAAATGAACAATGACTCAAGGTGGAAGAACAGAGTTGGGCCAGTCAATATGCCATATACATTGCTGTTTCCTAGCAGTGAAGTTGGTCTCACTGGCAAGGGGATTCCCAATAGCACCTCAATCTGATTCTTTACTCGTTGGATTCATTCTCTCCCACTTAATGTTCTTCAATTTGTTCTTTCACTTCTGCCACAAGGCATGTGCAGTTAGTCTAAATAAATGCATGTATAGGTGCTCACAGTATTTATAATTTCTTAAGATAAATGCTTATGTGATTGATAATGGGGATTGGGTTCAAAAAATCCCATGTGATTTCTAAATTCTTTCTCATGTGATTAGTTGTTTTTGGAAACTTAATAAAGGGCTCTTGCAAATCCTTTTTTTTTTATTGGCAATCAATTATGTTTCTTATTGAATTATGCATGAATTCATTTGTGACCAAAGGAGATAGAAAAAAAAAAAAAAAAAAAACAAAACTTTTTTTTTTTAAAGCTTAGGCATTCATCACACTATTAGGAAATTCTTTTCAAAGGTGTCGATAATTGTAATAATTACATATTTATAGAAAGTTAAGGAGAAAAATGTTTTCAAGAGTGTACCACATTGAGTGAAAATTGTTAGATAATATATAATATCTTATATATTTAAGTAGGGGCATTTTATTTTTTGTATCATTATTTTAGGTTTATTAGTTCCTATTGTATTCAATTATGCTCGTCTCTTAAGCAGCAATTCTCTCCCTTTTTGCAATTGAATCTCTTCCTTTCTTTTTTTCCCTCCCTCTTTTTGCATTGGCTCATGAATGTTAACATTCATGGTATCAAAGCATAAACAATCCTAATCTCTTTCTCCTCTGAGTCCTAGTCGCTGCACCACCTCCCAGCGCCGCATGCAACGTCGACCAGACCAAACCAGACCTCACATACAGCCGCATTGTCGGAATTGTTGGGAGAGATATCAATAAACAACCACAGCGGAATAATTCTTCTCCCTATATGCAAGCAAATGTAATGTATCTCTACTTTTATACGTGCTGGAAATAATAAGAGAAATAATCAATCACACCAAGTCACAAGAACACAATCAATTTTTTACGTGGAAAACTTCTCCACTGTGAGAAAGAAAAACCACAGGACCTAGTCTAGTTAAAATCTCCACTATCAATCAAATAATGGGTACAAAAAGTCTTCTCTAATCGTAATTAGAGGATACAAATATCTCTCATCAAGATATCTACAATCTTGGCAAATACAAAGAGAATTGGAGAGAATATACCAAATTCGTGATTACTATTCACGGGCAAAAACCCCAACTCCCGAGCTAAATCCGATCTAAACTGTTCATATTGTAGCTCTTTGAGTCATGAACCTCTCCAAATTTTAGCTCGATCGGACCACAGATGAAGTGGGATCGGAGTCTTGATGAAATCTGGGCAGTATGAGAAAAATCACGTTTTTCTCTCTTTCTTTTGAGAAGCGATTCCTCTCTTCTCCCCTATCTTTTTATAACTTTCTTTAGGTTTTTTTACACTAAAAGGGCTGGACTTTGGGCTTTTAATAAAGCCCACTTGGGCTTTCCTCCACATGGAAGGAAATAACCCAACAAATCTCCCCCTTTCCAACTATGTGAAGGGAATCGCCATCCCGATGATCGAACAACAAACTTCAAGCTTCTTCTTTGATAGTGTCTTTGTCAACATATCAAAATCATTATCATCAGTGTGAACCTTCTCAAGTTTCAATAACTTATCGTTCAATGCATTTCTAATCCAATGGTATCGTACATCAATGTGCTTCGATCTTGCATGGAAACTGGAACTCTTAGCAAGATGAATAGCACTCTGGCTATCACAAAACAACACATACCTCTGCTGCTCGAAACCAAGTTCTCTCAAGAACTTCTTTGTGCATAACAACTCTTTAATCGCTTCTGTTGTTGCAATGAACTCTGCATCTGTCGTAAAAAGAGCAATGCACTTCTAAAGTCTCGATTGCCAAGCTATAGCCCCACTTACAAAAGTTATTAAATAGCCCGAAGTAGACTTACGAGTGTCCACATCCCCAGCCATATCTGCATCTGTGTAGCCAACTAACAATGGTTGTCTGTTTCCCAAACCAAGTCTTTAACTGGAAGTGCCTTGAAAATACCTCATGATCCACTTCACTGCATTCCAGTTCTCTCTTCCCGGATTTAACAAGAATCAGCTAACTACACCAACTGCATAGGCTATATCTGGTCTTATGCAAACCATTGCATACATCAAACTTCCTACTGCTGAGGCGTAAGGAAATCTTTCCATGTCTTCCTTTTCCTTATCTGTAGAAAGACATTCCTTTGTACTTAGTCTGAAGTGGGTAGCAAGAGGAGAGCTAACCACTTTAGCTTTGTCCATATTGAACCTCTGAAGCACTTACTTAATGTACTCCTCTTGTGACAAATATAATTTCTTGGCACTCCTGTCACGACTGATTCTTATGCCAAGAATTTTATTTGCTGGCCCCAAATTCTTCATAGCAAATTACTTACTCAATTGCTTCTTCAACTGGTCAATCCTTGAAGCATTCCTGCCAGCAATTAGCATGTCATCCACATAAAACAGTAAGAAAATAAAATCATCATCAGAGAATTTTTGAACAAATACACAGTGATATGAAGTTGTCTTCTTGTACCCTTGCTCCCCCATAACAGACTCAAACTTCTTATACCACTGTCTCAGTGCTTGTTTCAAACCATATAGGCTTTTCTTCAGCTTGCACACATAATCCTCTTTCCCTTTCACTCTGAAACCCTCTGGCTGCTTCATATAAATCTCTTCCTCTAAATCACCATGAAGGAAGGCAGTTTTCATATCCATCTGCTCAACTTCCAAGTCAAGACTAGCTGCTAAACCGAGTACTGTATGGATCGATGACATCTTTACAATTGGAGAGAAGATCTCATCAAAATCAATACCTTTTCTCTGACCGAACCCTTTGACAACCAATCTAGCTTTGTACCATGGTCGTGAAGAGAACTCATTTGGCTTCTTCTTGTAAATTCACTTGTTCTCCAAAGGTGTGGTTATCATACAATGACTGCATCTCATCTTGCATGGCCTCAACCCACTCTGTCTTGTGTTCATCTTCCATGGCTTCTGCAAAACACTAGGGCTCTCCCCTGTCAGTCAATAACACATATTGTTCTTTTGAATACCGAGTGGAAGGATGTCGGTCTTTAGCTGACCTCCTAGATGGAATCTCTGGTGGAATCTCTAGCACTGTCAACTGCTCATCAGTCTCAACATCTCCCTGAACCTGTAAGGGAACATCCATATCACCTCTACCCTGGTGGTCATCCTATACATCATTCTCAACTTGAGATGAAAAATTCTTCAAAGGAACTGAATCCACATCAATCAAACTGTCACCCTGTTGAGACATAGGTTTCTCTACCTTCTCAATATCCTGAATCGTCTGATCTTCTACAAACACGAGATCTCTGCTTCTCACAATTTTCTTCTTAACTGAATCATAAAGCTTGTATCCAAATTCATCTTGACCGTAGCCAAGGAATATACACTGTCTCATTTTCTCATCAAGTTTGGACCTTTCATCTTTTGGAATATGCATAAATGCTTTGCACCCAAAAAAACGCAGATGATTATAGGAAACATCTTTACCTGTCCAAACTCGGTCTGGCACATCAAACTGTAGAGGAACACAAGGTGTAAGATTCAACACATGAACAACAGTGCTCAATGCCTCCCCCCAAAAGGATTTTGGCAACCGGGCTTGTGAAAGCAAACTTCTCACTCTCTCAAGCAATGTTATGTTCGTCCTTTCTGCTATGCCATTCAATTGAGGAGTTTTCAGGGGATTCTTTTGATGCCAAATACCTTGCTGTCTACAATAGTCATCAAATGGACCAGAATACTCTCCACCATTGTCAATCTGGATGCACCTCAGTTTCTTCCCAGTCTGCCTCTCAACTAGGGCTTGAAATTTATTGAACTCAGCCAACACTTGGTCTTTTGACTTCAAGATATATACCCACAACTTCCTTGAATGATCATCTATGAAGGTCACAAAGTATCTGGAGCCACCAAGTGTTCTCGTCTTCATAGGGCCACACACATCCGAATGTACTAAATCTTTCTCGAATGAGGGGAATTCTTGAAGGAAACTTTGCTCTGCTTCCCTGACAAACAATGAGTACACCTTTTCAGAAGTGTACTTTTCAGTCCATATAATAGACTTTTCTTCCCTAGTAGAGCTAATCCTTTCTCACTCATATGAGCCAGTTTCTTGTGCCACAACTCTGTTGTACCATTATCCTCCATTGCATTAACTACGTCATTGGAGATCTTTTCTTGTAGAATGTACAATGCAGAGTGCTTCATGCCACGAGCCACAACCATAGCACCCCTGGTGAGCTTCCACTGGCCATCACTGAAAGAGCTGCAGTACCCTTCGTCATCAAGTTTACCTGCAAAAATCAAATTCAAATGAATGTCAGGAATATGCTTCACATCTCTAAGAACTAAACTCGTGCCATTATTTGTCTTTAGATACACATCCCCAATTCCAATGACTTTAACCAAGTCATCATTTCCCATCTTTACTGTTCCAAAGTCACTAGATCTATAGGATGTAAAGAAATCCTTCCGAGATGTAGCATGAATGGAGGCACCACTATCAATCACCCAATTGGTCTCATGATATGCAACATTTATCATCTCATCATCATAAACAATGAGGAATTCTGCAGGAGTGGTAGTAGCAACTCTATCATCACCATCTTTGTCATCTCCATTCTTTGTTCCCTTCCCTTTCTCATTCTTGTTTTCTCTCTTCAATTGCCTGCAATATTTCTTGATGTGTCCCTTTTTCCCGCAATGATGACACTCAACATTTGCAAACTTGTTGGACTTGCTTCTGCTGTTATCTCTGTTCTTCGGACCTTTGCTCTTACTTCTCCCCCTCTTTTCTGTAACCAAGATCTCTGACTGTGAAGAGGATCCCTGTGTTTTTCTTCTTATCTCTTTATTTAGCAAACAACCCTTGGCCATATCCATTGTGATTACACCTTCTGGAGCAGAGTTAGACAATGAAGTTCTGAGCGTCTCCCACGAGTCCGGTAATGAACCAAGCGACCATAACCCTTGTATCTCATCATCAAACTTAATACCCATTCCAGCCAGCTGATTAATAATTCCTTGGAATGTATTCAGGTGATCGGATAAAGGAGTCCCGTCCTGGTACCTCAAAGCCATAATTTGTTTAATAAAAAACAACTTATTATTTCTAGTCTTTCTAGCATATAACTGTTCAAGCTTATTCCATAGAGAACGTGCATTTGTTTCTCCACTAATATGGTTCAAAACATTATCATCTACCCATTGCCTGATATACCCACACATCTGTCGATGTAACAAAGTCCATTCCACATTAGAATTTTTTTTTTCTTTTTTTTTCAGCACTAAATACCGGTAGTTAATAATATTTCACATAAAGAAGATCCTCCATTTTTCCTTTCCATATGTGATAATTTGAACCATTGAGATTAATCATTCTCCTAGTATTTGCTTCCATAACTCAAATTGCCAACCTGACAATCTGTTAACCGGGCTCTGATACCACTTTGTTGGGAGAGATATCAATAAACAACCAAAGCGGAATAATTCTTCTCCCTATATGCAAGCAAATATAGTGTATCTCTACTTTTATATGTGTTGGAAATAATAAGAGAAATAATCAATCACACCAAGCCACAAGAATACAATCAATTTTTTACGTGGAAAACTTCCCTAGTGTGAGGAAGAAAAACCACGGGACCTAGTCCAGTTAAAATCCTCACTATCAATCAAATAATGGGTATACAAAGTCTTCTATAATCGTAATTAGAGGATATAAATATCTCTCATCAAGAGATCTACAATCTTGGCAAATACAAAGAGAATCGGAGAGAATATACCAAATTCGTGATTACTGTTCATGGGAAAAAACCCCAACCCTTGAGCTCCAAATCCGATCTCCACCATTCATATTGTAGCTCCTTGAGTTATGAACCTTTCCTCCAAATTTCAGCTCTATCGGACCACAGATGAAGCGGGCTCGGAGTCTTGATGAAATCTGAGCAGCATAAGAAAAAGCACGTTTTTCTCTCTTTGTTTTGAGAAGTGACGGCTCCTCTCTTCTCCCCTCTCTCTTTATAACTTACTTTAGGTTTTTTACACTAAAAGGGCTGGGCTTTGGGTCCACATGGAAGGAAATAACCCAATATAAATTGCAGACCGTCGCACCACACAGCCATCACACCATCAAAAATTGCAGACCGTCGCGCGACCGGAATTAGGCGTAAGATACGGAAGGTATTTCTTGCCCATAGCTCAATTTTCGACTTCTTCTACCCTCGATGGCTGATCAAAATCTGAAACCCTAGGAGGAGCCCTACGATCCTCATCAAACCCGCTGTACGACGAGAACCCGCCACCGAGCTAGGAGGATTGCATTTCCTCTATGGTTGGGAGTGAGGCTTGTAAGTTTGGTGTAATTGGATATTTTAAAATTATTGTGCGGAAACTTAATTAATTTTAAAATTTATTTAATACTTGCTCTGAATATTTTAATCACCACAAAACTATTTTGATCAAACAACTATATTAATAAAAATATTTCTAAATATAAGAAATTTTAAACTTTATACATCAATATGTACTCAATCACTAACTAAAGATAATGCTTGCATCACATCAATATTAACAATAGTTTGCTTGGTCACCAAATAATTTATATAATACCTTGACTAAGCGATGTACAAAAATAATACTATTTCTAGTGACTAAATCACAATATTTATATTAGTAGTTACAGTAGATTTTGATTAACAAGATTATTCAAATTGTTCATGGCATTCACAACATCCACAAATCGAAACAAACCATTCATAGCATACATAACAAATATTCTTCAAAATAAATATGCTAGAAAAGTAAATGAGATAAGGGAAGACAACACCAATATTTTTTACAAGGTTCGGAAACATGCTTACGTCCTTACCTCAAGCTACCCGCTATGAGGATTTCACTAATCCCTCCATTCAATAGGTGGAACACCTCTCTCCGTTCAATAGGTGGAGCACCTCTCTCTTTTCAGTAGATGGAGCACCTCTAAAGCAAGAACAACCCTCTTGCTTGGCAATGATTCATACTCGAATCGTTAGTTTACAAATCAATCAACAGTAGATTTTGTACAAGAATAAAACTCTCTTAAAGAGCATATTTATACACGTAAAAATCACTAAGATACTCTCACAATAATCTTTGCTACGAAACTCAAGAGTTTTGCTAGGTTTTTTGGGTTTGAAAACTTGAATCTTGAAGTATAAAACCAGAAAATAGCTTTCAACTAAGGGAAAAGACGCACAACATATTTTTAGTATGAAATCAAAGTGTTTGCGTGCTCTGTAGTTGCCCTAACATGATTAGAGTTAGATTTTTATAGATAGGCTTGAATTATGACTGTTTGGGCATGTTTTGGTAACATTATCTTTCAAAATCGGAAAGATTTTAGGCTATTTCCAAAAGTTATTGCAGTGCTTCGGTCGCCTGAACCATGTGTTCAGTCACCCAAGCCAATTAAAATTGAATTTCCAAAGTGGCAGTAGCCATTCGGTCGCTTGAACCATTCGGTCGATTGAACTTGAGATTCGGTCGCCCAAACTATTTGGGAAATTTCAGCCGCGATATTCTTGAACACCCAGCAGTATTTGGAACCTAAATTTTGTTAGAGAACTCCAAAAAGGGCAATCTAGGTATCAATAGGAAGTTAAGAAAAACTCCCACAACTTTTATGTTGAAGACGTTTGAAGATGAAAATATATAGATAGATAAAATCGCACATCAATGCAGCTATAGAAAAAGGAATGGGATTTGGAGAATCTTGTTTTCGAGGTTTTTCATTCCAAAAATGATTTAAGCCTTTTGAAATAGCATTTGGACTTCTTAAAAATATTTTCCAAGATTTGTAAAGGTATTTAAGGTTGAAATAAATATCCTAAGAGTTTCACAAACAAATACTATGTTGAGAAGTACTTACATGAGACTTATGTTACAATACACATGAAATACTATCTAAGTCTTCATGTCTTTAAACTTGATCTTCATCCAAGCTTTTCTTCAATAACCATTCTTCATTTTTCTTGTGTTCTTTATGACTTTTCATTTAAATATCATTCATTGTGCTTATAAGATTTAATATATGTTGTTGACTTTTTAAGTTTGATCTCTGTTTTGATAATGACAAAGCACAAGCATCTTATGTGTGTATTTAGTATGTGAACAAGTTTATAATTCAGCACAAATATAAGGGAAAGGAAAATCGAAGCCATGAGGGACTTAAAGACCATTTCAACTTGGCGTATTCCATAAAAGATCAAAGAGCAAACAAGAGAAGACATATATTTCATTTGTAATTGCATTTAGAGACTTTAGAGATTAAAACCTTTCATGAAAAACCTTTTTCTGAAAGCTAAAATCATAGAAAAGGTTTAAATTGCTTTCTAGGTAAAAAAGCATTGTTAAAATTAGGTTTTATATTGACTCTAGTCAACCAATCCTTACACGTTCAAACAAGTCCATTCGACCGACCATACCCTTGGGCCAGAAATTTTTTTTAACTATAGCCCAGTCGACCAGCAACTTAACGTTTTATAAGCCCCAGTTGACTGACATATTATTTTGGCCTTTTTATGAAGCCCTGACCGACTGGCCTAATTTATAACTAAAATTCCCAAATGACCAGCCTTCAAAGCTCGATTGACCGGATTATCAGGCTAGTAGACCGAGTCTCAGTAATTTGGAAAATTGCCCAAGGCCAGTTGACTGGCGCTTTGCCCATGTAGACACCCTATTTTTGCCCTAGTTAGATAGAACAAAGGGTCTTTTACTATTTTCATTATCATTATTATTATTTTATTATTATTATTATTATTTTTATTATTATTATCTTTAACTATAAATATAATAATTATTATTATTACTATTTTACTATTATCATTTTAGTATTATTCTTAGTATTACCACTTTTATTTTATTATTATTGTCATTATTATTTTTAGTATGTTCATTGTTATTATTATTATTATTTTATTATTACTATTTTCATTATTTTTATCATTCTTATTATTGCCTCACTATAATTATTTTTTCTATTTCCATCTTTATTAGTATTATCATTATTTTCAAACCTGATTATTATTATTACATTATTATTATTATTATTATTATTATTATTATTATTATTAGCATATTAGTATTATTATGATTCCCATATATTTTATTACCATAAAGGTATAAAGAAGAAAAAAAATAAAAAAAAATAAAAAGAACCAAAAAAAGAAAAGGAAAGGAGCTAGGGTTTTCCAAATTATCCAAATTATTTTATAAAAGGAGAGGGCGCACACACAGCCAAAGGGGGCGCCGGGGGCGCACAGAAAAAAAAGAACCTATCTTGCTTCTGCTCAGCCCTTCTACTCTCATTCTCTCCCTCTATCTTTTGGCTCCCCTGTTGCCCCGCACAGTTTCTCCATCCGCCACTAATCTCCCATAATCTTCCCCTCTATACTCCACGCCTCTCTGCAATCACCCTCAGCCCCGACCACCTTGCTGCTGCTGCGGCTTCTCCTGAGCCACCCTTTGCACCAACCTAACAGCCAACAGCCAGCCGAGAAGTTCCCAACCTCCTCTGCTCCAGACGGCCTCCTTTGCTCCAGACGAGTCCACAACCTCCTCTGCTCTAGACGGCCTCCTCTGCTCCCGACGAGTCCACAACCTCCTCTGCTCCAGACGGCCTCCTCTGCTCCAAACGAACCTTTGCAGCAGTCCAGCCCCTGCAACTCTCCACGACGACACCACCAGGGCCTCGAGCACTTCTCCGGCTGCTGCTCGTGTTAGAAACCGAGAGAAGCACCCCAGCACCAACAACCGTCGCCGTTTCTCCATCGCCGCCACAAGCTCTCTGCCCCGCCGCCTTTCGCCGTCGCTGAGCCTAGCTCCGGTCACCCTCCCCGGCTGTCAGCACCGACCCCCTTCTGTAAGTCCCTCTGTACGAACTTCTTTTGCATGCGAACACGCTCACACACGTGCACGTATCAGTTTGCTCTGTATGCTCTGTTTCATTATTTCAATTCCAAGTCTTTTATTCAGTTCCTTTATTCCTTTCTTTAGCAAACTGTGTATAGGTATTTTACAAAGCTTGAGTTTGATTTATTCTTTTTATTATACTGTTAATACTCATGTCAATATTTACATTTTATTTTGGTTATCCTTGTAGAAGTTTTATTGTAGAAACTTGTCTAAATATTCAAAGTTTAAATTTTTAGGTAGTAATACTGTTTGGGATTTTTATTTATTTAAGTCTATGTTTTTACATTTATAATGAGGTATATTTTGAAGTTATCCTAGGAGGTCTTATTAGAATACGTTATGAGAGTTTTTTATTTATTTTATATATACTTATGTTTATATTTTTGCTGTTATTTATTGTATATTAAATGTGCAATTTTGTTATTATAGGGTTTTTATTTTTGCTTCGATTTAGATTTTTGTGGTTTTCATTGCATATATTTAATTTCAATATTGTTAGTGTAAGATTTTTATTATTGTTCAATTCTCATATTTAGGGTTGTGGTTATTGTTATATTTATTTAATGTGCAATATTTAGATATTAAGTTATTTATTTATTTATTGTTGTTATATGTTAGGGTTTGTTATTTGTTAAATGTATAGTACTTGTAATGTTTAGTACATGTTTAGCATCAATTATTTTTTTTTAGTATATTAATATAGTTAGTATTAATTATTAGTATCTTAGTATTTTTTAGTATTAACTACTTTTAGTATATTAATGTGTTTAGTATTAATCATTATTAGAATCTTACTATATTTAGTATTAACTATTTTTAGTATATTACTATATTTAGTATCTTAATATATTGAGTATTAATTATTCTTAGTATATTAATATATCTAGTGCTACCTATTTCTAGTGTCTGAATATATTTAACCTTAACTATCTTTAAAATATCAATAAACTTAATATATTTAGTATCGACTATTTTTAGTATATTAATGTATCTAGTATTATTATTCATTTTTTAAAAAAATGTTTAGTATTACATATGTTTAGTATATTAATATTTCATTATTTACTATAGTGTTTTTCAGTATATATGGAGTCATGTATTCTATTATTAATATTTTTATTTTATTTTATTTTATAGTATTTTAGCATTACTTATTAGGGTATTAATATTTATCATTATTTTATCGTTATTATCTTTGTATTATTTTTACTATTACATATTCGTATTAACTTAATTATTTTTTTTATTATTGTTATTTTTTATTTTCTTAATTTTATGATTTTTATCCCTATGATTTTAATGCTAGGGTATGAGCCTTCGGGCTTCACGTACCTTTAGTTATGAGGGAATATGAAAATATTTAGATTTTACATATATTTTTGTATTATTTATTTACTTATTTATTCACTTTACACGTGTATTAATAAATTTACTAGAGGAGTAATTTTAAAGACTTTTTAGATTAACTTAGGAATAATTCTAAATTAATTAGGTACTGTTCGTAAAAACGGGCGCGTAGGGGGTGCTCGTACCTTCCCCTCACTTAACCGAATTCCCGACCCCGGCTCTTGGTAATGTAGACCCATTCTACCCATAACAGAGTAGTAATCGTGTGTTCTAACCACATTAAAAGGTTAGTGGCGACTCCGATATTCTTATTTTTGCTTGAAAATCCAAAATTCATTTTAATTTCGCCGCCCGGGGCACACGCGCTCCAGGACGTCACGATAGCCCCGTCGACTGGACCTCTCAGATTTTTGAAAATAGCCCAAGGGCAGTCGATTGACGCCTTCTCTAGTCAACTGTACCTCTTGGGTTAGGAAATTTTTCAGTGCTAAACGACCATTAATTTTTTATCAAACAAATTTAAAAATACCCAAGGTGTCCTTAATGGTCATATTTTTGGAGACTCTATAAATTGCCCAGTCATAAATTCATTTAATGACTTTTGATTATATTGAAAATCCTATCAAATTGTTTGTGCTTTATTCTTATATTTTTAATCAAACAATTCATACTCTCCTTATTATTCTTTTGAAAAATCTTTTGAAAGAGAGTTTTGATTTTCTTTTACTCCCTTTATGTTGTGATTTCAAAATAAAAAAAAATAAAGAAATAATTAATTAAATTAATTGAATAATTATTATTAATTAAATAATATAATATAATAATATTATTATATTATAATATTATAATAATATTATATATATATTTATAAGAAGGAAATTTCAATCTGCAATTGAAATTGCAGAAGCCACCCCCTGACGCCTCATCTCTCTCTCTCTCTCTCTCTCTCTCCCCCCCTCCTCAAGCACTCTCTTCTCTCTCCCTCTCTCTCTCCTCAAGCACTCTTTTCTCTCTCCTCATTTTCTTGGCGAATACTCGACCGATCGAAGAACAGAAAATACCACTAGGTTCCTTTCTCAATCACCAACATTTTCACCAGAATGGTTTCGTGATTAGGGTGTCGTAGGCACCACGCCTAGGATAAGGTAATCTCTTTCTCTTTCTCTCTCTCTCTCTCCTTAATTTTTCTCAAATCTTTAGCCAAATTGACAATCGGACACCACCACGGGGTCCTAGCATCGATCCTCTTTATTTTAATCGGAGCAAATTTTTAATTTGGATTTCCTAAGCACCACTCCAAGGTTAGGGTAAGGATTATGAAATTATATCACTTAATTATTTTTAAAGTTTAATTAGTTATGGGGAGTGTGTGGACCTATGAAATATTAAAATAATTATTATTCTGGGTTGAATTGATTGAAATGGGGAAAAATGATTTCAGGGTTTTGAGCTCCGAACGCCGCAGGAGTGGAATTAGGGATTTTAGCAAGTTTCTCAGTAAGTCAGGTAAAAGGAATAAATTATAATAATTATTTTTGAAATTATTGGTTGAGTAAATATGTGAAAATGTAAATTTGGAGTATAGTCTTTGGGAAACGGTGATATGAATATTTTCCTTGGGAACTATATTTTACCCTGTGAATATTATATTTTGAATATAAGACGAAATTGTGTGGCATGAGGAATGTGAAATAATATTTAATATTGGGATTGCGATAAAATGAAATGTGTGTGTGTGTGTGTATGTTATATGAGTATGTTTTTATACAAAAATGGTAATGTGAGAAACCCTGATATAGGGGTGAGCAAATGGTCGGTTTGGCCAAATTAGGTTAATTAACCGAATTAACTAAAATTTTCGGTTAATGATTTTTGATAACCGAACCGACCGAACAAAGGAAGCTCACCGAACCGAACCCGACCGAATTACCTTTTCGGGTAATTCTGTTAACCGAATTTAACAGAAATAATTTGAAATTAATTATTAAAAATAGAATATAATTATAACTTTTTTACTAATTCGAGCTTAATTAAGCATCTCATCTATTAATTTAATTAATAAAAAAGATATTTTGATATTAAAGTATAAGAGTAGAATCACTAGAATCATTAATTATCAATTCGGTTAATTCGGTTAACCGAATTGATAATTCATATTAACCGAACCAATAACCGATTAACCGAAAATTGGTAAAATCGTAACCGAATCGAACTGACCCTATTTCTTGACTGAACCGAACCGACTGAAGTTGGTCTGTTAATTTGGGTTTCCCCGAATTATGCTCACCCCTACCCTGATATGTTTGATACAGACATGAGATTTATATGGATATGATGTATACATAAATAATGAAATATGAGATATACAATTATATTTTATAGAGATATGATAAAATGTGTTATACAAATATGTTTTACTGGAAAAAAAAAAATTATACGTGATATACACAGAGCTGTTATAAACAGAAAATGCTGAGAATATTATTGATATGAAGAGAATGATACAGAAAATGCTGAGAATATTATTAATATGATGGGATATACAAAAATGATGAAATATGTATACAGAAAGGTGAAAATGAGAACCGTGATGAACCATAGTGTTCAGAGCACGGTACTGTTGCTAGCATTGTGTTAGTGCAACCACACGACTTGTATAGCATGTAGCATGACAATTGACTGGGCTAGTGAGAAGGGTAATGTTGCCCATTGGAGTCTAGACTAGGATTGTGAAGTCCAATTGTACTATAGATGCGTTCCCTATTTTGATCTAATCAGGTAGGCCAACCGCGATTAGGTCTAGCCTTCGGACCGCACAACCCAATTATGTGGGGTGAATACATGATGATGTGAATATCCTCAAGGAAGCCATGAGCTACAAACACAACGTGTATTATATACTGGTGGATGCTTATGAGTTAGAAAATGTTATGAAAAGTGAAAAGTAAAATGAACAACCATGCGTTACAGACGCGTCGTGCTATAGGCTTGTGGATACCCATGGATTAGAAAATGTGAATATGAATATGAGAAATGAAAGAATGTGAAATTGATATGAGAAATGAACAGCCATGGGTTACAAACGCGACGTGCTATATGCTGGTGGACACCCATGGGCTAGAAAATGTGAATATGAATATGAGAAATGAAAGAATGTGAAATTGATATAAGAAATGAACAACCATGGGTTACAGACGTGACGTGCTATATGTTGGTGGACACCCATTGTGATGCACCGATTTTCATACCATTTCTTTTTACACAATAATAATTATCATCATTTGTCATATCAAAACCCTGATACCATATAGCATCAAGACTCGACTCGAAGTGGGATACTGGGTAATCAGTCCATCATATAAAAACACACCTAACAACAGAAGTCAATATTTACAAACTATTGACCTTATAGGTCACGCTCGGTTTTGATTAATGACAAATACTCATTATACCTAATGGGTGCTTAAAACTTTGTGCAGGAACCTCAATCGTCAAGATCAAGATGCATAAGTGAAGAATTGAAGACCAAATTGTGTTGTAATATATATTCAGTTGTGTAATTGATCTGCAATAGTAATTAAGACTTTACTTGTAAAACTCACACACCCCACGTGCATGGTCTAATAGGTAAGCTCAGGCTAAAAATGAATCATAACTTAAACTAAACCAAGAAAAGACCCTAGGACACTCACCTTTGCACTCATGTATGTTAGGCACTTGAATAGGGTGTTTGTGAATCAAAACAGGACTGAAATACACACTTTGTGCACTTTTGGTCGACCGGCACATGCAGTTCATTCTGCCTCCGGTCGACCGAATTCGGTCTGAGTCAACTGGTTGACCACAGTTCGGTTGACTGAGCCCTTATAGTTCATTTGACCCTGGTCGACCGAACCTCCTGGAAGTCAACATTTTAACCTCGTGGTCGATCGAAAGATTTTTGAACTACACCAACCTGGTCGACCGAGGGTCCTCAAGAGATGTCCCAACGATCTGGTCGACCGAACCATTCAGTTCAAATATCCCTGGTTGACCGAACCACGCTAGTTGGGAAAATCACCTCTCCCAGTTAACCGACCCTGAAGTTTAAAGTTGGCCTAGTCGACCGAGCCATATGAACTTTGGTTGACCGAAAGGCTTCTGGTCGATCGGGTCTCTCGGGTTGCCCTGAATTTTTACCGTGGTTAATTTTTTAAAACAGGGTTAAAATATTTAAATCATCATTAATCTTTTCTAATAATACCAGGCTTGTCCCCAACGGTTATAATTCTTGGGGTGTCTATAAATGCCCCTTCATTTAGGAAAATTAGCAACTTGATTAGTAAACAAAATCCAAAATTTTTGCTCAAGCAAAAATACTCTCTACTACTTATACTCTCTCTTAAACCACTCAATCTTACCTTTTACAATTTTCCATATCCTCTGTAAGTGTATTGAGTATTTGTGCAAATAGGTTTGCTCTCCCATTTGTGTTTGATTGATTCAATTTTTACGAGAGCAAAACCTAAGTGTTCTTAGGGGGCTTTGCTCATAAGCCTATCCTAAGAAGACTTGTATTAAACTTCTGAGTGTTGCATTTTCGTTGCAATAACTTAGGAAGTTTGTATTTATTTTGGGTTGCAAATTTTTTTTAAAACTTACTCAAATATCTTGTGTGATTTATACTTGATATACGTGTGAGAAGATATTTGTATTTGTGATACTAATCTTTGTGCAATATTTATTCACTCATATATTATTTGCTGAATACAAAGATTACATATCTTTTACAAACCAAGCATATACGCTATATTTGTGATTGAGATATCCCACTATTTGATACATTTGAAATTTGCTTGACATCTTTGTGTGAATCTAATGATTGAAAATCTTGAGATACAAAGATTGTTTGTTGATACTCTCATGCACTCATTACACTGATAAAAAATACATTTGAGAGTTGAACTATTGGACCACACTGAGCTTATGTTTTAAATAATTTGTAGTGTATGTGATTGAACACATTTGGGTACATATCTGCTTTACTTGAAAACACTTTTTATCTATACCATTTGATTGTAAAATATGAGTGTTTCCAGGCATAGCCTGAGGTATTAGAAGTATTATGAATAGAATATTCAGAAAATTAGTTTATGTTAAGCAATATAGGTATGATTTATATTGTAACATGTGTTTTCTCAGATTTTGTTATTTATGGTATTTCTAAATCAGATTTTACAAGCATGTAATTCATTTGCCACACACTAGCAATAACATATTTCATCTTACGGAGCATTGTCCCATCCTAATAATTTAATATTTTTCAAGTGATCCAGTTAGGGAAGAAGATCAGGCTCGCAGATAGAGGGGGCTACAGTACTGCGTTATCCGAGGGTGAGTATTTTGGGAGATTATTTTTGTATAGCCCCAGTTTCAGTTGAGTGTAGTTTGAGGAATATTCTGACACTCTGATATTGTAGATATATATGTGGATATGTTTTTATGTATACAACTTCCCGCTGCTTAGGTTGTTTGTGACATATATTAATAGGTATAAGAGAAATGAACTTTCACAATATATATATATATATATATATATATATATATATAGGGAGTAAAAAAAATTAAAATTAGCAGGTCATTACAATTATTTAGTAAAGGACAAAAATAAGTTTCAAAGCCTAGGCATTATCACACTGCAGTCACTACATCATCAGAAGAGTTGTCTCCCACCACGCCTACACTGTCTATTATTGTAGAGCAGATGCAGAAGTTTATTTCTACATCAAAGCCTAATGACTCATCTCTTTCTCCTTCCATAGGTTTGCCCTCCTCATCCACGTCAGGTATATCTCTGTCCATTTGGATATTTGATTCAGGTGCTACTCATCATATGTTAAATGACATCTCTACATTTACGTCAATGTCTTCTACCTTGACACCTTCATCTGTTTTGGCTGCCAATGGTACCCCAATGCCATTGGTAGGTTTTGGTTCCATCATTTCATCTTGTTTGTGTCTTTCTCATGTTCGTTGTATTCCTCACCTTTCATTAAATTTGATTTCTATTAGTCAACTATGTAATTCTGGACACTGTGTTTACTTTACTCCAACCTCATGTTTTGTGCAAGATCCACATTCCAAGAAACTAATTGGGACAGACCATAGGAAGGGGGGATTGTATGTGCTAGGAGAACTTCAAGTCAAAGAATTTGCTGGTTCTAGTGTTGATTTGTCTTCATTTCGTTTAAGTTCGAATTCTTCTAAATTTTATTTTTCGAATTCACGCCTTGGATGTGTTTCTAGTTCTCAACTGAGATTTTGGGCTTCCATAGGAGTATTAGGAAATTTATCTTCTCAAGACCTTTTTGATTGTAGTGGTTGTAAGCTTGCAAAATTCTCTGCTTTGCCCTTTAATAAAAGTACATTAGTGTTTTGCACCATTTTATCTAATTCATTTTGATGTTTGGGACCAACACCTATTATCTCAAGGGGAGGGTCCCGATATAATGTTTCTTTCATTGATGACTATATTTGTTTTTCTTGGATATATCTTATGAAGAAATGTTCTGATTTCATTAGCATATATAAAATGTTTCATGCTTTGGTTCAAACATAACATTCAATTGTCATTAAGTGTTTCAGGTGCGATTTTGGGGGGGAGGGGATATACTTTTATTGAGTTTTCCACCTTACTCACCTCTAATGGTACCATACATCAATCATCATGCACAGACACTACTGAACAAAATGGTGTGGCTAAAAGAAACAATAGGCACATCATTGAGACAACTCAATCCCTTCTCCTTTCTAGTAATGTTCCCAAAGTTTTCTAGGGAAAAACAGTTCTTATTGCCACATATTTGATTAACAGAATTCCTACTTCTCTTACTTTAGGAGTCTCTCCTTATGAGAAACTGTACGGAAAAGCTCCAGAGTATTTTCATTTGAGAGTATTTGGTTGCATATGCTTTGTCATTCATCCTCATACTGAGCATTTTATGTTGTCTACACGATCCCCTATGTGTGTGTTTCTTGGTTATGGTGATGAACAAAAAGGTTATCGTTGTTATGATCCGAAAACACAAAAACTATATGTTTCTTGTGACTTCACCTTTCTTGAACACATTCCTTTCTTCTCTATTCCAACAAGTTCTAGCAACTTAAATGAGCCTGACCTTATAAATATTGATTCATTTACTTGTGATATTGATTTAGAGTCTTCTCCAGTTGCTCCCATTTCTTTTACTTTTCCTTCATTTTCTTCTGCAGGTACAAATCCCCTCTCCTCCTTGGTGGACTCCTCTTTATCTTGAAATAATGTGGACCTTGCATCTTCTCGTTATCCAATGCTACTTCGTAAGCCCCCTTATCATCTTGATTCATATGTTCTTATGCCTAATTCTTGTTATTCTTCTTCTAGTTTTGCTACTTTTTTATTTTCTTTTAATTCCCGTTGTGAGCCCACTTCCTATAAGGAGGCAGCTCTTGACCCTCTTTGGTAACATGTTATGAATGAAGAACTTGCTGCTCTGTGTAAGACTAGCACGAGGGAGTTGGTACCTCTTCCTCTGGGTAAAATGGTAGTGAGATGTCGCTGCGTCTATAAGATCAAAATTAAGTCTGATGGTTCTGTTGAAATATATAAGGCTCGTTTGGTTGCAAAAATATTTATTCAAAAATTTGGTTTTGATTATGAGGAGACATTTGCACCAATTTCTAAGATGACATCTGTACGTACTTTGATTGCAGTAGCTTCTATTAACTAGTAGAACCTCTCATAGCTAGATGCAAAGAATGCCTTCCTAAACGGGGATCTTAAAGAGGAAGTTTATATGTCTCCATCCCTTGGTGTTCCTAATCTTCTAGGGGAGGTCTGTAGACTGAGAAAAGCTTTGTATGGTCATAAACAAGCTCCTAGGGCTTGGTTTTAGAAATTCTCTAAAGTGCTTTTTTCTTTTGGCTTCCGCTCAAGTGATCATGATTCTTCCTTGTTTACGCGTTCTATATCTGTTGGGCGTATTATTCTCCTTCTTTATGTAAATGATATGATTTTAGCTGTGCTTATTCCTTTGTGCTCATTCCTTTGTGCCTCATGAGCCATGGTCATCAAGTGGGCAAGTCTTCAAGGCCTTATAAATTGTGCTTAATCAGATGGGTCATTACGGGTGAGCCGTGCTCACTCTTTTGTGCCTTAGAAGTCGTGCTTATAAAGTGGGCAAGTCTTCAAGGCCTTATGAGTGCTGCTCATTATATGGACCATTACTGGTGAGCTGTGCTCACTCCTTTGTTGTCTCATGAACTATGCTCATCAATTGGGCGTATTTTCGGGGCCTCACGGGCGGTGCTCATTAGATGGGCTGTTGTTGGTCTAGGCATTTTGATTCGCATCATTGGGATTCACGCCATTAAGGTTTGCGCCACTAGGGTTTGCATGCTACCGTAAGTATATAAGTTGCCCGCACTATTTACTCCTCTACTTTCTTTACTGGATCTGAGGCCTTCACAGTAACTTCTTGTGGGGTAGCTGCCTTCCCATCAGACATTGCTTCTATCTGGTTAGCCTCCCGACCATGCTCCCTGTGATCCTTTTTTTAATGCAAGACCATAGTGAACATGTCTTCTACCTTTTTCTGGAAGGCTAGAAAGTCACTCAGTGGTACATTTGGGTTATCTATTGGAGTGAAATGAATTGACTAAGGTGATTGGTTTCTCTAGTCGGTTTTGACTTGGAGTTGTGCGATGTTGGTCATGGTTAAAGATAACCTCGCAAGGGTTCCCACAAACGGTGTCAACTATTGCTGCCAAAAATTGTATGGCTTTTGTTAAACCGCCCTTCGACTGCGACCACCTAACGACCACCTAAAAGGAATCAAACAAGAATAACTTTGAGAACCTAGGGTGTACTTCGAGGGGATCACTCCGATGACTAAGTTAGGGAATGGGAGGTTCAGATTGTAACAGTAAATTAAAAGTGAGTGAGAATGAGATGCTTACCTCCTCCTTGAATCCCCTTTTTATAGTGGTGGAGGTAGACCCTCCTTCAGTTTGGCATTTATGAGTATGTTATTATGCTTCGGAGGTTATGGGTAACTCAAGGGAAATTATGCAGGATATCAATATTGAATTTTTTAACTGTACCGAGGGTTATAGATAGCCTAAGTAAAGATGGTTATATGAGACATTAAATGGTGGTCTTATAACCGTTTGACCCTATGAGCATGCTTATCAATTTTGGGTGTATCAACTTTGATGTTAAACAAACCATTATTTCAAGAGTATTTGTGCCCCTAATGGCTAAAAGAGTCATTCATGATGTCTGTTGATGTGATGACCTACTTAATTTCCACATTTTTTTTTATATAATAAAATCAAGATCACAAAACTTAGTAGATCATAATCCACCTAGACCCGTGGGTACCAGGGATACATCAGAACATATAACAGAAGCCTAAGCAGCAGGAAACATACAATCATACTCATCTCATTATACCATACATCACAATACCAGAGTTACTACAACCATTATATATATATACACACACAGTACACAACCCAAAAGATATCTTATGACCATCCCACAAAATACATTCGACCCTATCAAAACACTTACCCTTCTGGAAGGGCAGATCAATCGTACTAGTTTAGCGGGGCTTTACCCGCTCTCCTATCAGGGGCTCCTAAAATGTTTATGAAATTCGGGGTGAGACACCTCTTAGTAAAGGAAATAAACTAATACTAGTGTGTGACAACATGAGCATTTTCTTTATATACATATAATCATAAACATAACTAGTAAAACTGTATACACATCATTTCTAGGAAAACATGTATAATTAAACATGACAAAACATAATGGTTTCCATAGCATAATTCATCTCATATAAATAATAATACGAAACCAATCCTGATAGGTTAGCTGGATGTTGTTATGTATTACCCTCATATGACTGGGTTGTATGGCTCGAAGGCGGGACCTAACAATGGTTGGCCGACCACTACCAAGTCAATAGTATAGTCTGTAAGTCTGATGGGTTTGCCAAACCTGGTCCGTACACTAGGGGCGCTCACACACTTCTTAAAAACTACATCGACCATCCAATCTCACACCACTCCGTATACCAGTGTTAACACAAATATCATGATCATGATGACCATGGACATATAGCAACGGTACCGCGTAAGTGCTAGCCTAGACCAAGCAAACTAGGTTCTGATATCATATAACATATACTGAAACTGTGATACATGGATATTTCATATCATTAATTATCAAATCTATCATATCATTTTGCATATATACGTACATCATAAAAATCATCAGCCCATACGCCGGTATTTCACATTTTACCATAGCTCGGCCCGTACGCCGGCAAATCATATCCATAGCACAGCCCGTACCCAGGTAAATCATTTCTATAGCTCTGCCTGCATGCCGAAAAATATATCCATAGCTCAGCCCATACGCTGGAAAATCATATCCATAGCACAGCCCGTACGCTGGCAAATCATTTCCATAGCTTGGCCCGTACGCCAGTTTTCCATTATAAAAATCCGTGTCATTAACACATTCCTGAAAAATAATTTTTCATTATAATTTCTACTCATACCACACGAACAGGTTTTTTTTTTTTTCTTATATTTAACATACCATCATTTTCAGCAGTATTTCCCAAATATAAAACATATATATAAATATATCTATTTTCCTAAAATCAAATGCTATAGCAATATACACATTTTCATAAAATGCTAGCTTAGTTTATCCCCTTACCTAATTCTTGAAAAGCCTCTAAAACAAACAGCTCCGCACCTGCAGGTTTCCCCGTTCAACACCCTGAAAACAACATTCCCCAAAACTAAAGTTTAGTATTTCTAAGCGTACTACGCTTTCTACAACTGTCAAATAACCAAATACTGAGTAGAAAGTCTTACCCTGGATTTGGGATGGTTTCCAACTCAACCCCACCAACAATCCGCTCCGACAGACTTGCGGAGAACTTTCCCAAGAGCGTCATGGTGGCTTTAGATCATCAAACCAATAGAAAATCGGCCCAAGATCTTAAAGAGAAGGAGGAGAAACCAAAGGATGGGAGAGAGAGAAAGAGGTTCTGCGCATAAAATTTCGGCCAAAAATGGATTTTAGGCCTATTTAAACTATGACCTTCATCGACGAGCCATGTCATCTCGTCGACGAGACCAAGAAAAAGACTCATCGACGAACCTCAACCCTCATCGACGAATTTCAAGCTTCCAAAAATCTTCTCTCGGTTTCTTCTCGTCGACGAGATGAGACTTCATTGACGAGATCTTGAAGATCCCTCGTCGACGAAACCCTTGTGTTCGTTGACGAGACCTGGAAAATTTTTTGGAATTATCCCATCCAAAATGCAATGTTGTCTACGAACCCAAAGCGTTCGTCGACGAAGTCGACTGCCTCCTTCTGTTCTTGCTTCTATTTCCCCTTTCTTTTTATTACTATTTAAATACCATTAGTCTTCAGGTCGTTACAGTTGATGCTGATATTATCTATGTAATCATCCTAAAAGTCTTTAATGAAAGAGGTTGTCCTATGTTTAGAGAGGTTTTGGATTTGAATTTGTATTAAATTTGGATAAGATGTAATATAAAATTATATTTAAAATTATTTTAAATTCAAAGTTCGAAATCCATGCTCCCAAACATAGCATTAGGGACATGCCCTAAATTTATTTTGTTTACATTCACGAAAATCCTTAAAGATTCATTAAGTTAAACAATTAGTAAGGATAACTTAATTGACTTACTAGGATTGGACTTTAGGAATCGTAATTAATCCCTTCTGTTAAAAAAAATTCAATAGAGTTTGAGGCTTCAACTGGTATACTGAAAAAATATTAGAAAAAGGAAAGAAAAATATGAAATAATTTTCTTTTTGATGTTCGGTTATCAGGAAAAAATAAGAATAAAATATAAAATATATACCAAATTAGTGAACAAAATTTCAATTATTCAAATTACTAATATTTTTTTTCCTTATTTTTAGTCATATTAGAATACATTTTTATTTTTAATAGTATTTTATAAAATAAAAAATATCATTGAAAATGATTTTTTGTTAATTTTTTTTTCAAGTAAAATTAGAGTGACAACGTTTAAATTGTCTGGACTATTATTTGGTAAGGATTTACGTCACAGTGATCTAATTTATGTTGGTCGCCAGTTGCAATTCTTTTCTTGACTTGGGCTTGGAATCAGCTATGCCTTAAAAGATTAGGATGTTAAGTGAATGACAACGCTATTATCCAAAATGAAAATTGATGTGTTATCTTACATTTTGGTGACTTTCTATACTTGAGGACAAATTTTTCAACGACACTTGGACACGTGCCTTGACCAGTCAAGATGCGTATAGCATGCTTGCTTATGCACCAAGATTGGATTGAAGTCCAATTCAAACTCAGGGGAAAGATATAGGATAAGTAACAAAGACCAAATCAAATAGGGATATCATTTCTTGACAAATTTAGTTTTCAATTTAACCAAAAAAGAAAGCAAAATAAAATAATTTTATTATAAAATCACGCCCTAAGGTTATGTGTGCGCACGCACACTAAATAGAAAAATATAAAAAATATTCAAACAAAAAAGAACAAAACATTTTATGTGGTTCACTAACGTGCCTATGTCTAGAGAGTGCTTGCACAATTTTCACTATCATTAATTGAAATTTCTCTTAGGGTTTCAATCCTTGACTTCAATACATATATATATATATATATATAACCTATATAAAACCTAAAAAATATTCTCATATAATAATACAATTACATTATGCCCTAACTTAAACGCGTTATATCATTGATGGACTTAATTTAAGCAAACAAAGAGATTTTCAGTATGAAGGGCTTAGGGTAGCCTCTGAGTCTCCTATTTATAACAAAATTTAAGTGGATAATCCCTTTAAATATGAGGCATAACTCAACAAATTTGAATCTAACTTTTTTAACGGCAATGAAAAGTTCAAAAAATATTATATACTAGAGATTTTTTGGATTCCAGTACTAGAAGGGATGGGAAGGAATATGAGATAGAAAATGGACTATCCCCAATATGTTGTATAGTCTAGACCTAATATGTTGTATAGTCTTAACATATATAACCTTCTGAACTGGATAAATTTCAAATCTCATGTGTAATAATCATTCCCTATACGATAACTTACTTTCCATATTTAATAATATTATTTAGATGTGACCTTCCTATTTGAATATAACATCCTTTGCCAAATTGAAATTAGGCTCAAATAATATGCCAAGTAGGTATAATTTACAATGTTTACGAAAGCTAGTTTGCCTAAAAGGACCTACCTTGATGCTGGCCAATTAAGTTGGTGTAGCTCCCACCAGCGTGGCGTGCAAGATAGTGAATAAGCACAACTTAGAACTAGGTTTACGAAATATGCGATGGAGGAGGTTTTTCCTTGAATTATTCTTACATGAATCATACACTATAAATCCACTACTTTTCTTTTGAAAAAGAATTTCAATTCATTTTAATTTAAATTCTAATTATACATGACCAAATGTCGATTTGAGATGGCGTGTGATAGTTTAATTGTCTATTTATTTTTTATGTTCAAATGGACTCGATAAATTTATTTGCGGTTTGAATTCAATGGATTTCGATTATACAAGGAGAGTTTGTTCGTTTCTCATTTTATTTTATATTAGAATTTTCACTTGTTAGAATTGAACAACGTCAAAAGTTCAGCATATACACGTGTATACATTATTGGTGTAAGACCCAATAGCTTAAACTTGTAAATTAAGTTACTGCTTACACATGTTAAATCCATGAGAATTGTTCGATGCTGACAATTGATATCAGAGATAATGGTCCATAACTCTAAACAAGCAAAATCGTAATTGAGGTATAACAACAAATTTTCTTGACGGTGATGTATAAAATATAGTTTGTGTTCATTGCATAATTCATTCTTATTTTTTATTTTTCAGTTTCTATAATAATACAACATGAAAAAGTAAATTTTTTCTTTTTTAATATTTTTAAATTTTAAAAAAGCTACTAATTGCTAAGTCCCTAAAGGGACTATCTAGAGTATACAATAATTACTAAAGAATTTTTGTCTTTCCAAAAACGATGTTGTTGTTGATATTTGTTGAACTAATACATAACCTCTTTTTCCAAATAGAGAAAATAGAAAAGCTTAGAGAACTTGAGATGGAGTCCTAAAAGTCTTTTTGATGCTTAAGTTACGGACCAAAAAAGTATGAGTAATATGGTAACAATGTAAAATATGTTTATATGTCCCACTTTCCTTATGCTAAAATCTCTTTTGTAGGTTAGATGCCTTTCTTAGCATTCAAGGACCCTTAATTTTTAGGGAGTTAAATGTCAAACAATTATGTCTCTTCATTTTCCTTCTTTAGTTAGGAGTGATCCTTCTAACTCTCTTCTTTAATTAGATTCTACATTACATCTTTTAATGTTTCATTCTAAATACTGTTTTATCTCATCAAAGAACATGTTTCATATTACAGAGAAGGAATATTGAGTTATTTTTCGAAGAGACTGCCATGTCTTGATAAAGATATGGAGTATTTTTGTATTGTCAACATCAGACAAAGCCCAATCCATTCAAAATATTTAATATTTTTCTTGTAAAAAAGTTTTTAAAAAATAAAAGAAACTTTGTTTATTGTTGTGTAAAAACTCCAAACATGCATAGCGGAATATATATATATTTGTGTAAAGGATCAAACATACAATGCAGCAATCTAAAGGGTGAATACAGAACAATTCCACAACCACAATAAGTAGATAAAACAATAATAATAACAATGACACCAAAAATTATGTGGTTTGACAATGCCTACATCCACGGGAGCAAACAGCAAGGATTTACTATCTTTTTGTCCTAGTTACAAGAACAATACAAGAATCCACTTAACAATACTCTCAACCACACTTGGCACCCTTGGCACTCTTTTTAGCACACTATATACAACGTCTTCTATGTATATATAAGCCTCCCCAGAGGTTTCCTCCCAAAACCCAATCGTATTAATGTCCAATTATTCAAAATTTGAAATCTACGCTGCTGTTCTAAGCCAAATCGTCGACGATTTCAAACAAAATAGAAATACTGCCCCCTGCGGAACTGTTGCACTCTAATGTCCTTCATGCTTTCCTTTAGAATGTGAGCCACAATTCACAACAAGCTCCACCTTGGCGAATATACGCCCCTTAGGAGAAACTGAAAACATGAACTTGTTACTCCACCTTGAACTTGGGACGTTAGGTTGAGACCGTCCCTCGTTTAGCAACTAGAGACAAACACCAAGTCCAAGCAATGCTGCTTGAACTTGTCGATGGCAGTTTTGACTTCTACCATCAATCCCAATTCACCTATAGATGATACACCCCCAAGACTTCACCCTAGGCTTCCAACAAGAGCTTCCTACAACAATAAACACAAAAGTTACTGCAAGCCTTATATCACCAAAATCCCTTACATAGTCTTCAACAAATCTCACAACTGACGATCCACTCTGTTGCCTTCCGCAATATCTCATTACACCATCATAAGGGACCTTTGACATATCCCGAATATCACAGCTTGTCCTTGGGTACCGAGCGGTAGACATTCCATATCGATTTTCCATAAAACCCCCTTGAGACAGCAAACAAAGTTTTCCTGCAGTTCCGCAAAACCACCCTAAGATAACACCAATCTTCCTGCAGCCTTGTTTATGCAAATTTCAAACCAAGACCCTTCTTGGTCATACCCAACACATTTATGTCAAAAAACTTTCAATAGAGTTCCCAACTGATCAGCCTTAGTCAAAACTTTCATAGCCAATAACATGTCATTCACACACAAAAAATACATCACTCCCTTGCATCCTATCACCCTTTTCCCAATTGGAAGCCTCACCAACTCACACACTTGGTACATATGCAATATTTCCATTTCCTCCACCATAGCACCCATCCACCTATTTTTCTCTTTGCCATGCATTGCAATTTGAAAAATAGTAGGAACCTTGCTGCTGGTAATAATGAATACATAAAACTCTAGAATGCCAAATTTATACCTGAGTTGTGGGTTGATAGTGCACATGAGCTCACCGTGATTCTGCTGGTCTCCTAAGCTGAAACTCTCTGCAATATGAACAATATAATCTTTGCCCTAAGTTTGTTGCTCCACCTCACATGCCCATTTAAAACGTGATACTCTTGAACTAAGATAGAACTCCCCACATTTGTGTCCTGAGTATCTAACTCCACCTGAATTACATGTTTGCTGCTATCGCAGTTTTTTGACATTTGTTTCTTTTCCTTTACCCTAGTACGGTGCCCCATGACTTTCTCACCAAAATTCATGTCCTCGATCACCCCTTTGTTTGTCATAAGATCACCTAGCTTACACTTACCTTTCTTATACCCCAAAAAGATGCATTGTCTAGACATAACACCAAGCCTAGATCCTCCATCACTAGAATAGTGCACTAGTAGACATCCACTCATACCCGAGTAGTCTATCGTAAAACCTACCTATAATTCACTTGCACCTCTCCCATCTAGTGATACCTTCGATGATTGGTCACATGAGAAACGTGTCATACTCATTGATTTCACCAAAAAGTACTTTACAAGCCCTGGATATGATCTGCCCTGCTCACAAAACTCCTCGAACAAAACCAACGTACTCAGTCTCAATATCTGACATGAATATCTCTCTCTCGGTCTAGTTCTCCACCTCAACCACAAGCTAAACCTAGGAAATACATCAGGCTTGTGCCACATGAGATAAACCACGACCTTTCATGCTAAACCCATGAAAAGCATATGTCTGCCCTGTGATGCTATCCTCACCGGTCCCCAAACATTTGAATACATGTAGTCACCCATATGCTTTAACTGCATATGCCACAGAATATTTGACTCAGATTCTACAGCTACAGCTCCACCTACAATCGTAACACCCTGCAGTGCATATATGTTTTTCGCTACTTTTTATCCTTTCATCACTATTGAGTTGCCTTCACACACTTTCATTTCCTCACTTTCATACTTATAACTATACTCGTTACAGTCTAAAGTTCCCATTGAATTGACATTCTTACTTAGACTCGGTACAGGCCTTACATCACATATGGTTCTTACAACACCATCACACATTTTATTTTTGACATTTCCAATACCAAGTATTTTGCATGAAATATGTGTGATGGTGTTGTAAGAACCATACCAAGTATTTTGCATGAAATATCATTTCCTATTAAAATAAAACCAGCATTAACAAATTTGTAGGTGTCGAACCATTTTCTATTTGTTGTCATGTGATAAAAGCATTCGGGATCTAAGATCCAAGAATCATTTATGAGGCACTCCGAACCCGATGAAACACATAGTATATCCCCATCACTACATTTTGAATCTTCCTCTACTACACTTGTAGATTTTGACGAACCCTTAGATATATATAGGCTTTTCAGTTTTCACCACACTGATATCGAAGAATCCTCATCTATGACGTAATACAACACGTCATCAGTCAAACAAAGTCGAATGGTTAAATTTGCCATTGCCTCCAATTCATTTTAAGTTGCTTGCTATCTAGTTGAATTATGTATAAGATCTTCACCATGCTTTGCTGTACCAAAAGATCCTTCACCCTTCTCTGTTGCAAACCAAAATTCTCAGTTCCATCAAATTTTAGAACATCAAATTTCACAGATGAAGACACAAAGGTCATTAAAACAATGCTCTCATACCAATTGTTGTGTAAAAACCCCAAACATGCACAACGGAACATATATATATATATATATATATATATATATATTGTAAAGGATCAAACATACAATGCAACTATCTAAATGGTGAATACAAAACAATTCTACAACCACAACAAGTAAATAAAGCAATAACATTAACAATGACACCTGGAATTACATGGTTCAACAATGTCTATATCCATGAGAGCAAATGGTAATGATTCACTATCTTCTTGTCCAAGTTACAAGAACAATACAAGAATCCTCTCAATAATATTCTCAACCACACTTGGCACCCTTGGCACTCTTTTTAGCACACTATATACAACGTTTTCTATGTATCTATAAGCCTCCTCGGAGGTTTCCTCCCGAAACTTAACCATATTAACGTCCAATTATTCAAAATTTAAAATATGTGTTGGCTGTTTCAAGCCAAACCATTAACAATTTCAGGCAAACTGTTGACAGTTTCAGACAGAATAGAAATATTACCTCCTGCTGTACTCTGATTTCCTTCTTACTTTCCCTTAGAATGTGAGCCATAATTCACAACATTTATAAAATATAAAATGAAGAACATATGGCAAACAAGAGATGCAAATAAAGTTGTTAAAAAAGCATGCCCCCATGGTAAAGCTTTATTGACCATTGGAAATTGGAATCAACTCTACTGATTTTCTAGCCGCTCTTTTGGAAAAGCCGAAGGTGTGAATACCTTCTCCCATACAAGGGTCTATGAAATGGTAAACGGGACACCCTTTATATGTATTTATTTATGTATAATTGGTTAAAATCTTGTAACACCTTTTTAGTCTTTTAAAATATGACATTCCACTTTGTTTTTTTGAAAACTATTAGAAAACCCGTAAAGTTTAAATCTTTTAACAATATGAACCTTTCGCTAGTTTATCATTAGTTAACCATTAAGTATATGTGGAAAAAAAATAAATTTTTACTCCTAGTGAAATAATATTTTAAAATGATATTAACTTAAATAAATTAAATTAAAAAAAATTAACCAATGTCACATCTTGAAAACTAAATAAATAAAATGATATCGAGTTAAAAAATTAAATTGAAAAAAATGGCTAGTGTAATGTCTTGAAAACTAAATAAACGAATTGGCCGGAAACCTAATTGAGTCTCGAATTAAATAGTTTACTGGTACGACCGCTCTGGATCAATCAATTGACATAAGCATGATAAAATAATTTTACAAATATTTTAAAATTTTTAAAAATATATAAAAATAAAAATTGATAATAAATCATAAAAAATGCGTAGTAATTATAGATTTGCAAAATATTTGTTAGATGTAATTTCATAAAAAATTAATGACTAAATATATTATAAAACAATAAAACATAATTCTATACTTTTAAATTCAAGTGACCTATCAAACATAATGCTAAAAAAAACATATACTAAAATTTCAAAATTCATACTTCATGAATTAAAATTATAAAGTTGAATGTTAGTTATTATTTATGTAAAATATGAGTGCTAAATAGATAAATAACACCTAAATTTATATTAATTGGTTGAACGTCAATCTCATCAATTCACCAATAATTTTAAATTTTATCCAAGTTATTATGTTATTATATATGTGATTCAACTATATTCAGAAAACAAGTGGTTGGCAATTCAACCAACCAATTGATATGAGTCGATTTTTAAATTGTATTTTCTAATTGTTGAAAATTCCACTTGTGAGTTTATTCCACATTGGAAAAATAAAGTGAGTGATAGATGCTTGTATATATGGTTGGATTTAAAATCCAATAGATTTAAACTTTTGGGTCAAGTTGGTGTTCATTTATGTATGTCAAGTCCACCCATAGACCGAACTCTCAAATTTCTAACAAGTGGTATCAGAGTCGATGGTTTCTAACTCTAGTTGAGCAACATTGCAAAGTCAAGGTATGAAACTAATTATCATGACGTGCTAAAAGTTGAAGGATTAAGTATGTTACCAAGGCCAATAAGGATCGTGTAGGCCCGATAGATGGATTCAAATAGGATCGGGACATGAGAAAAGTGTCAAAAACAAAAACAATTATGATAAGGTGCTTTGGTGAACATATTAGTTAGTTGTTTAGATAAGATAAGATGAGTTTGGCAGCAATGGCGCAAGGTGAAGCTTGGTCGTTTGTGATCGTGGTAGCCTACAAATTTGAGGTCGAAGAAGTGTATGCGAAGCTAGAATGCCTAGGAGTAGATTTGAGCATAGGGAAAGAAGCAAAGAGCGAATATGAGTATGAAGAAGGGAGCTAGGAAGCCAATGATATCATGTGTGAGCAATGATGATAGGATGTATGAGAACTAATGTTGGTGTGCATAGGCAGTAGTCAAAAGAAAGAACTTGTCGACATTGGGGGATCTTTCCTGATAGTGGAGTACTATCGACAGTTACAAAGGACCAATCATGACAACTAATGACATGGGGGAGCACCAACCATCGTAGAGGACTGATAATCATAACTCTAATACCATGTTAGCTCAACAATGTTTGGGAAATTTGTTTTAATTTATTAGAGGCTTAAGATGCTCTACTTGTACAAAACATTCACCAACACAACTACACATAACCTCTTCCGAAATATCTTTTAATGTACATAATCACCATAATTGAACATAATATTCAATATATATATATATATATATATATATATATATATTATATTTCTAACGTACATATTTCTCATAGCTAGACATAATCCCTAATAAGACACATCTCGTGTGTCTCCTAGTGAAATCCCATGTTTGGACATAATCTCCAATAATACATATTCTATACACATGCAAACAAATACACATTCTATGTATATACACTAAGATAAAAAAAAAAAATTATAAAATTTTGAGTTTATTTCTAAAATTTTCAAGATTTGTATTAAAAAGGTAGAAAATAAAGAATTTATTTAAATTGCAAAAAAAATTCATTTTTATTTTTAGATTTCAAAATAATAACAAAAAAAGATAACTTATTTTTTAATTTTCTAAAATTTATATAAGGTAATATTTAGAACCAAAGATTTTGATGCTTGAATTTGAATTTATTTATATAAATTTTATATATAATCTACAAAAATTAAAGTTTAAAATCTAAATTCCATACTCCCATATACAAATTAAAATTTAGAAATCTGGAAATTTATTGGTACTATAATATTATCTCATATTTATGTTTGCATTAATTTTATGGTTTGAAACAAAATTATAATTAAATCCGATATTTACCCTTTAACATTTGTAAGCTAAATTATGACAACATATTTACTAAATTTAATTTGAAAATATATCTAAACTTTATTAAGAACTAAAGTATTTTAGACGTATGTGTGTATTAAGGTGCATAAATGTATGTTTATTTTTACTAACAATTTTCGCTAATTGATAAGAATGTCAGTATAATAAATTTATACATTGTGAGGTGTGTTGATTCTTTACTAGCAACTCATAATCAAATACTAAACTAGTTCATTCTATATATTATTTATCAATAGATCAAAAGTCATTAAACATTTCATAAGCCCTATTAATTTTTCGTAAGAACCTTTACATGATGCATACCTGATAACAACATCAATTTTTAATGAGGCGCACCAAGAATTTATTCATGAGCTAAGTTGTCTAATGTACTAATTATGGAGTTTAGTTTTATACACTTATAGTTTATAAAATATTCACACACACAATGACAATTTTGACACTATTTGCTTGTGGAAATGGATTTATTTTTTATTTCAAGTTTTTCAAATAGTTACAAAAATGCCACTTTATTTTTTAATTTTTTAAATTTATATAGAAAGTTGAAAAACATCTTTTCATTATTTTTCTAAGTTTCTAACTCTTACTTTGTGTATGAAAATATGAAATTTGGATCTTGAACTTTAATTTTTATGGATTATGTATAATTTTTTTTTTTGTAATTTCACACAAGTCCAAATTTAAGTCCCAAAATCCATGATTCTAAATATTACCTCATACAGAATTTTGAAAAATTAGAAAATAAATTGTCATTTTTGTGATTATTTTAAAACCTAAAAATAAAAAATAAAAAATTATTTTGAATATATAAACAATTTCTATATATATTTTTATTTTGCTTTAAAATTTAAAAAATAAGCTAACATTTTTAAAAACTAAAAAATAGAAAATAAAAATACATTCACAACTAAAGGGACTCTATTATAAAATACACAAAATAAATAAATAAATAGAGATGAGATGGAAATTTGCGTGCATCGGCTATGCCTACTCCATGGGCGAATGAGATAAAAAATTTCACTATTTCGAGAGGAATTACAAGATGATTTGTAACCGGCCTTGTACAAAATATCTCTAACCTTGTACAAGATATCTCTCTTCTCTTCTTTCTATATGCTTACTTACTTCAAGCATGCAAATGTGTATACAATCATACAATGTGTGTATACAAGTATGCTGCAATATGTGTATACAAGCATGCAATATGTGTGTTCCAAATGAGAAAGGGAGGGTGCCCTTTTATAGGGCAATAAGGATAGCTAAGCATTTATTGGGGTGAAAAATGAAGGGGTGGAAGATGGGGTGACCTTCATATTTTTCATAACACTCCCCCTTGAATGTTGTCCATAAATTAGTTGTAATAACTCCAAAAATGGTTATACAAGATTAGTGGGCTGATTTCAAAATAAATAAATAAATAAAATAATTAATTAAAAAATTAATAATAAAATTTTAAATTTTTTATATTTATTAATTAAATAAATTATTATTATTATTATTATTATTATTATTATTATTATTATTATTATTATTATACATATAAAGGTAAAGCTTCCTAAAGCTTTGCTTGAGGAAGCATGTGAAGCAAACATAAGAGACAAGTCCACTGCCCCCCCCCCCAAACTTCGTCTCTCTCTTTCTCTCTCTCCCACTCTCTTCAATTTTTCGACTGATTTTCGCCTGATCGGAAATAAAAAAAATACCGCTGGATTCCATTCTCCACCATCGACATTTCTACCAATCTAATTGATGATCAGACATTACCACGAGAATCTAGGAGTGATTCTCTATAAGTCTAGCGGAGCGGAGTTCTCGTGGGGTCATCGTAGGCATAGCCCTAAAATTAGGATAAGGGGGTTATTAAGGGGCTAATTATTATTTAATTAATGTAGATTTAGAAATGTTAGAATATTGAGCATTCTGAAGTTGAACTAGGGTTATTGAATTTAGGGTTCGGGTAAGCACCGCAGTTGTAATTTCGGGACCCTGCAAGCATAGTTCAGGAAACTAGGTAAGGGTGTTAAATATTAGTTTAAATGTTAATTTTAAGTATATGGAGCCTAGAGAAAGTTATATAGGTATTATTTTGGGAAATGAGTTAATTAACCTGGGGGAAAACGCGAATTGTAGGATCTGAGTTTCGAGCGTCGAGGGCGTAGGATCGCTCGAGGGCGTAGGATCTAGGCTTTAACGAGATTCTTTGTAAGCCAGGTAAGGGGAATAAATTATAACAGTATTTTTGATATTATTATTGAATGAATATGTGAAAAATGAAGTTATGGTATTTTTCCCTGTGAAATTAATATATTTTGAATATTAGATGAAAACAGTGCGGCATATGACGTATACTGAAAAATGTAAAATATAATGATGAGTAATTTCTGAGAAAATAATGAAATGATAATTATTGATATGTTAGTGGAAAATGATGAAATGTGGTATTTATATGTGAATGAAAATGATTTCTATGAAAATGAGAATGTGTGAATTACTGATATGAGTATTTTGAGAAATATTGAAATACGTGAAACATGATATATACTATTATGATGTGATGGAATGTGTATAGAAAATGATGAGAATATTTTTATTGAGATGAATTGAGATATATTGATATGAGATTAATTGTGTATATTGATATGAAAATATTGAAACGTGAAAATGAAAACGTGAATTCTAAAATGTGTATACTGGAATGTGAATATGGGAAATATGAAATGCAATAAGGAAATTGAAATGTGATGATTGAAATGAGAATACTGATTGTCAGTGCTGGGAAATGTGAACATTACAAAGTGTGAAAACTGCAATGGGATCATTAAAATATGATTGATGAAATGTCAATACTGCATAATGATTGCGGGTATATGGTAATGATAACCCTGATAGATGGATATGGAAACCCTAATGATGAGTTGTGATATTGAGCACGGTACCGTTACTAGTGGTGTTAGTGCAACCACACAGACTCGTGGAGTGTGTGGCGTGACAGTCAACTGAGTTGTATAGTAGAGTTGTTGTTCCCCCCTGAGTCCGAATCAAGGCTATAGGCTAACCAATCATACCACAGATACTTGATATGTGATATGATATTTTGATATATCAAATTGGCCAACTACGGTTAGATCCAGCTTTCGGGCCGCATAACCCTACCCATGGGGGGAAGCATGACGTAGTGAATATCCTCAGGGTAGCCATAAGTTACACACATGAGTATATTGGTTATCAGGGACACTCATGAGTTAGATGAAAATGGAAATGCAATGAAAATGGAAATGAAATGAAAATGCAATAAAAGAAAATGAGGGAAGAAATAGTGTGAGTTAATAATATAAATAAATGAGGCGAAGTAAAACTCTTCGCCTGAGGGCTTACTGAGTAAGGTGAGTGTCCTGATAATTATCAGTTGCAGTTGAAACCGAGTAATTGGGTAAGGTATCAAATGATATAAAGACAGAAGGAAGCTGCTTGTATGGGCAGGTAAGCTTCCCTATTCTCAAGAACTTCGCCGGTAAATATGAGTTGTGTACAAATGATTTTGGAAACAAAATTAAAAGCTTTTAAAAGCTTGTGATGTATATCTATACGAGTATCAAAATGAACTTGTATACTTTTTCAAATGAAAATCACTTTAATGAGTATTTTAATATAACTGAACTCATATTGCCATACACTGTAAATAATTTATTTCATCTTACTGAGATGTGTCTCACCCAAATTATCTAAACTTTTCAGGGAACAGAGATAGGCCAGGTGAAAGAGCTCCAAGACACTAGGGAGCTAAGATCCTGATACACAGGGTGAGTTCTTGGACTAAGGAGGTATAATTTCCCTAGGGTTGTGTTGTCTTTGGGTATGAGATGGTAATGTATATATATCTATGTTAATACTCTAGGTATTGTATTCTGGTTGTTATGTATATACTATCTTCCTCTGTTAGGTTGTATAAATGAAATGACTATTTACCTGGTACCCAATGCGAGTCGAGTCATATGGTTGGTAATAGGGTTGTTGACGTGACCGATTTGTGAATATTGTTGATGACGTGTGAATATTTATTATTGTTTAAATATATAAAAAATTGGAACGAAAATTATGGCTTCACAGTTTAGTATCAGAGCCTATGTTGTTAGGTTCTGCAGACTTTAGTAAACAGTAGAATACAATACCAGAGTATACGAATGGATTTTGAGGAAAATAGGAGATGGGTAGATTGGAATGTAAGTTAATGATTGTTAGAGGATGAGGTAAGAATTTATAATTCTATTTTGAGGCCTAGATACAGGAGTACTGATGTTGTATCTATGTTTTTCCTAGGGTGACAATTTCAGGAAAACCATGGATACTACTGTTGGGTCTTGTTTCTGAGTGGTAGGACTAAATCTTAAATGAGAATTGAGGATATGGAGATAAATGGTTGTAGAAGAGTAATTTATAAGTTATGGCAGTATATTGGTTGTGTGATAGTGATTTTATGCTGAGACTAGTTATTCCCATTACAAGATGGACATGAGTGCGGGAGGTGATGCAGTAGGACTTTCGAATATGTGTAACGTCCCCTTTAACTTATCACATAATAAACATAAATAATAACAATATCAACCCGAACTCGTGGGTAACGGGGACACCTGTCAATCACAGCGGAAACCTAAGCAGCAGTAAGTATAAAATCCCAATCATCCAACCATAAAGCATAATACCAGAGTTTACTACATCATTAAAATATTGTATTTATGTACAACCTCCAAAATCATCAAAATAACACTAGGATCATACAACAAAAATCCTCTAATCCTAGATCAAAATCTTACCCTCCTGGTGGGGTAATTCAGTAAGTTCAATGGCGGCCACGACCCTCCAGTCTCTTAGGGTCTCCTGAAAAATATATTAAGTTCGGGGGTAAGACACTTCTCAGTAAGGGAAAATAAACTAAATGTAACTGCATGACAACATGAATATATAATGCAGTTATACATATACAATACATTTCATATATCTGTAAACATTCGTCATAACATACTGAATCATCATATACTTTCATATTTTCTAGTAACTCATATCATTCATCAATCGTTTGTTATATTACTAAAAACATACTCAGGATGAATAGTTAGCTAATGTCATGTATTACCCCCCATGACAAGTTGTGCAGCCCGAAGGCGGGACCCGACAATGGCTGGCCTACCACTACCGAGTCAAAAATGTCTGTAAGTACGATGGACTCGCTGCACCCTAATCCATACTACCAGGTGGACGTCTACAACTCTACATTAAATGCCACATCGACTATCCATCTCCCACCCCCTCGTGGGGTGGTTAGCACAAGTCTGAACATAGATATTTGATCTATATAGCTACGGTACTGAGCTCTTGAAACTGAACTAAACTAACATCCGGGTTTTGATAACATATAATATATGATACTATAACATCTTTTATAATTTCATAATTACGACCTCGTGCCAAACATTTCATAATTACAGCCTCGTGCCGAACATTTCATACATAACATTATGAATATAAATCAATTATCATGTATTTCAAAATCATCATATACAACATTATTACGTAATTCCTGAAAACATGCTTATTCGTAAAATTGCCGTAACATAATGCATTTCATGAAAAATAATATTCATGCCACACAAAGCTGAGTAAATACGTACGTTTCATTCTAAAATCACATTCCTGTATAACAGCAGTATTTTCCTAATAACATACATTTTTTCAATAATATTCAAATAGAATACATATTCCCTGAAAATTACTTTGCTGATAATAATAATAATAATACGTGTGGAAAAATAACTGATTTAGTTTATTCCCTTACCTGGCTACTGAGAAAGCCCCTAAAATATCCTGGTCTAACACCCGTAGAATTTCCTGATCAATACCTTGAAAATGAAAACACCCAATATTAAACTTCAGTATTTCCACGTGTATATCATTTCCTATAACTACCGCAAGACCAAATTTGGCTTAAAAAGCCTTACTTCAACTCAGGGATGATTTCCAACTTGTTTTTACCAACAATCTGCTCCGACAGATATGTAGAGAACTTCTCTAGGAGCATCGTGATGGCTTCAGATCGTCGATCCGGCAAGCAACGGAGCTGAAATTGAAGAGAGAAGAGAGAGAAACCGTAGAGAGCGAGAGAGAATGAGAGATTTCTTAATGGTGAAGTAAAAAATATGGATTTTTTATATTTATAGGACTGAATTCGTCGACAAGCCATGTCATCTCATCGACGAGTCCTTCAATAATTTCGTCGACGAAATCCACTCCTCGTCGATGAAATTCAGTTTGCTAAAAATCCTCTCTCGGTATTTCCTCGTTGACGAAATTTGGCTTCATCGACGAGGCCCTCTTATGCCCTCATCGACAAATCCCTTGTGTTCGTCGACGAGGCCTCTAATAATTCTCCTTTCTCTTTATTATTTTAAATGTCATTTTTAGTCGGGTTGTCACATTCTCCCCTCCTTATAAAATTTCGTTCTCGAAATTTACTATTTATATAATTCATCATCTCTTATTAAGCAAATGGTCTACTTGTTTTATTACTTACCCTCACTTATGGCGGAGGAATATCGTAATTACATTTCAAGTTCTGGGAGATTACATATACTAAAAGAAAATTCTCTCAAAACTAAAATATCTTATACTACCTAAAACATTACATGTACCTGCACAAGAAACATTACATATTTACTCACATTTCTTATTTACATATGGACTTCTTGGAATAATTGTGGGTATTTCTGTCTGATCTGTTCCTCGAGCTCCTAAGAAGCCTCTTCTACTGCATGATTCGTCCATAGAACCTTTAGCAGAGGAATTTTCTTATTACGTAATTCTCGTTCCTTTCGGTCTATAATCTTTACTGGTACCTCCTCATAGACTAGCGAGTCACTAAGCTCTAACTCACTATAGCTGATAATATGAGAAGGATCTGGGACGTATTTCCTCAAAATAGATACGTGGAATATATCTTATATCCTGGATAGTGTAGGTGGAAAAGCTAGCCTGTAAGCCACCGGTCCCACTTTCTTTAAAATCTCAAACGGACCGATAAACCTAGGGTTAAGTTTACCCTTTTTTTCTGAATCTCATTACTCCTTTCCATGGAGCTATCTTCAGAAACATATGATTACCTATATCAAATTTTAAATTCTTACAGCGATTATCGACATAACTTTTCTGTCGGCTCTAAGCTGCACTGATTCTTTCCCTGATAAACTGAACCTTATCGTACACCTGCTGTACCAACTTTGGCCCAACAATTCACCATTCACCCACCTCATCCCAATACAAAGGAGATCGACATCTCCTACCATACAGTACCTCAAACGGTGCCATGCCAATACTGTACTGGTAACTGTTATTATATGCGAACTTTACCAGCAGCATGAACTGTGTCTAGCTACCTCCAAAATCTAATACACATGCTTAGAGCATATATTCTAGTATATGTATCGTCCTCTCAGTTTGCCCATTCGACTAAGGATGGAATGCCGTGCTAAATGATAATTGGGACCCCAGAGCTTCCTGCAAGCTCCTCCAAAATCGTGATGTGAATCATGGGTCTCGATCTGATACAATAGATACAAGCACCCTATAAGAACGAACTATCTCCTGAATGTAAATCTCTGCTAAACGACTAAGGGAATAGCTAATCTTGATAGGGAGAAAATGGGCGGACTTAGTCAACCGATCTACTATCACCCAAATCGCATTCTAATCATGTGATGTCGATGGCAACCCTGAAACGAAGTCCATGGATATATGATCCCACTTCCACTCTGGGATAAATAGCGACTGCAACTGACCCGGTGGCCTCTGATGCTCAGCTTTTACTTGTTGGCAAGTCAAGCACTGGGCTACATACTCGGCAATCTCCCTCTTCATACCACTCCACCAATAAAAATCTCACAGATCCTTGTACATTTTCGTACTGCCGGGATGAACCGTATACAAAGATTTTTTAGCCTAATCTAAAATAGTCCTCTTAATGTCAACATCAGCAGGAACACATAGTCTAGAACGGAACCGCAAAGCTCCGTCATTTGAAATGCGGAATTCCTCTCCCTGACCATTTTACACTCGGTCAATCACCTCTACTAATTCTGGGTCTTCTTTCTGAGCAGCTTTAATTCTTTCCTGTATAGTAGGTTGTACTACTAGACTGGCGATACATACTGGAGTATTACTCTCAATCAATTCAATGGCTAGTCTCTCTAGATACATCATGATCGGATGTTGGATCTCCATAACTGCTAACGCTGGGCTCACGGTCTTCCTGCTCAACGTATCAGCTACCACATTTGCTTTCCCGGGATGGTAACTGATGGTACAATGAAAATCTTTAATTAACTCTAACCACCTTCTTTGTCTCATATTAAATTCCTTCTCGGTGAAGAAATACTTTAAACTTTTGTGGTTGGAGAAAATCTTGTACTGCTCGCCGTATAGGTAATGCCTCCAAATTTTCAACGCGTGTACCACTGCAGCCAACTCAAGATCGTGGGTAGGGTAGTTCTTTTTATATTCTTTCATCTGTCTAGACGCATACGCCACTATCCTACTATGCTGCATCAACACACAGCCAAGTCCCTTCAAGGACGCATCACTGTAGATAGTATAACCCTTACCCCCAGATGGGATGATCAATACAGGCACTGTGACTAACCTTTTCTTTAGCTCTTGAAAACTTTGCTCATAGCTGTCATCCCATTCAAATCTGGCATTCTTCCTAGTAAGTCATGTCAAAGGTCTTGATAAAGCTGATAACCCCTTAACGAAATGACAGTAATAACCAGTTAACCCCAAGAAACTCTTGATCTCTTGGACATTCCTCAGTCTAGCCCAATTCACTACTGCCTCAATCTTACTGGGATATACAGAAATTCCATCTCCTAAGATTACATGCTCCAAAAACACAACTTTCTCGAGCTAGAAATCACATTTGCTAAACTTGGCATACAACTTCTTTTCCCTAAGCATCTGCAAAACCTGTCTCAAAAGTATCTTGTGCTCCTCATAGCTCCTCGAATAGACAAGTACATCATCAATAAAAACAACTACAAATTGATCTAAATATGGATGAAAAATCCTATTCATCAAATCCATAAATATCGTAGGAGAATTTGTCATACCAAAGGGCATAACAAGAAACTCATAATGCCCATATCTGGTCCTAAAAGCCATCTTTAATACATCCTTTGCCTTCACCTTTACCTAATGGTAGCCTGACTTGAGATCAATCTTGGAATACACCTGTGTACCCTAGACCTGGTCAAAAAAATCATCAATACAGGGTAGAAGATACTTGTTCTTGATTGTCACTTTATTAATCTCTCTATAATCTATGCACATCCTCATAGACTTGTCCTTTTTCTTTACAAACAACACTGGAACTCCCCACGGCGATACACTAGGTCGTATGAAGCCTTTATCTAGAAAATCCTAAAACTGATCTTTCAGTTCTGCCAACTCTGTTGGCACCATTCGGTATGGTGCTTTAGAGATCGGCGCTGTACTTGGAAGTAGATCAATAGGGAAATCTACCTCACGGTCAGGCGACAAACCTGGTAATTCATCTGGGAACACATCCGTAAATTCTTTCATCATAGGTGTATTGATAAGCTTCAATTCATTTTCTGACATTTCCTTCACAAAAGCCACGAATCCCAGACAGCCATTCCAGAGCAGCCTCCTTGCCTGGACAGCTGAGACCATCTGATGTAAGGATTGCACTTGTGACCCTGTAAATCTGAATTCTGGTTCCCCTGGAGGTCTGAATATCACTCCGCTAGCTCGATAGTCTATAATAGAAGAATTAAATGCTGCTATCCAATTCATGCCAAATATGATATCAAATCCATGCATATCTAGTACCACCAAATCAGCAAATAAAATTTTCCCTTGAACATCAAATGGACAATCACGGAGGATCCTACTACATCTTACTGTTGTCCCGGTTAGTGTGGCCACTAATAACCCGACATCTAATGATTGTGTTTCAACCCCACACAATTTAACACATCTTAAGGACACAAACGAATATGTGGCACCAGAATCAAAAAGTGCAATAACTTTAAATAAAAAAAATTAACCGTACCTGTCACCACGTTGCCAGCTGCCTCAGCATCGCCCGACGTCAAAGCAAAAACCCTAGATGGGGCCATATTCCTCTGCTGGCCTCCACGTGGTGCCTGGTAGCCTCCTCGAGCAAGTCTAAGAACAGGAGTAGCACCCATCTGAGCCTGACAATCCCTCATCACATGCCCTAGCTCCCCACATTGATAGCAAACACCTCGTCCGGCATGACACTCCCCTAGATGCCTCTTCCCACAAGTTAGGCAAACTGGAGGTGGCTGTACACCCTGAAAACCACAATTCCCGGTCTCTTGCCTCCGGTCTCTATAGTAGCCACTCCTCTTCCATGTGCCACGTCCAACGCCTTACTGTAACCAGAAGGTATGGACCTCTTCTTCTGTCTCTGCTCCTCAATTTCCAACCGCTCCCCAATCTCTGCTATAGTGGCCTTATCAACCAACTCGGCGAAGTCCTACAACTTCAGTATCGATACCTACTTGTATATTTCTCTTCTCAGGCCTCTTTCAAATTCTCGCACCTTCTTCACCTCATCTTGAATGATGTACGGGGCGAAGCGAGATAGCTTGATGAACCTCGCCGCGTATTGTTGTACTGACAGCTGTCCCTGCTTCAGATTCAGGAACTCCTCAATCTTAGTCTCCCTGGATGAGGCTGGAAAATACCTGTCAAAGAATATTTCTTTAAACTGCTCCCATGTCGTCTCCACAGTTACTATCCTTTGCTGCTCTAAAAGTCTCACTGCCGACCACCATCTCTCAGCCTCCCTAGTCAGTCTGTAGGTGGCAAACATCACGTTCTGCTCCTCTGAACATTGCAGCACTGCAAATATTTTCTATATCTCTTGTACCCAGTTTTCAGCAACTACAGGATCTGTCCCTCCTAAGAAAGTCGGAGGACTCGTCTTAATAAACTTCTCAATCGAGCTATTGTGGCTTGCCGATGGACCACCCTGTTCTTTCAAACTCTTGGCAATTTCTACCATAACCTGCTATGGAACGCTGCATAAGACGGCATCTGAATCACTACCCGTAGAGCCTGAGGGTCCAGCACCCTCACTCCTACTAGCATGGGCACTATTGCCACCAAGGTCCATCCTAAAAACAAATAACTTAACTTAGGACCCCTTTACTATACATATCACTCAACTTATATAGTATATTTTCCTAATTAACTTGTCACTCTTGATCTTAATTCAAGGTTCAATCTTGTAACCTAGATACCCAACCCGACAATAGTTTACAATGACTTTCTTGAAATCGTCACCCCAGAAGAATCACTCAAACCACCACGGAAGTCCTGCATCCAGACCTCAAATTCCCTTATCCTATACTATGGCATTATTACTGCTGCACTCTAGAGTCTACAAATCCTAGTATCTTAGGCTCTAATACCATTTGTAACATCCGTCTTAACTTATCACATAATAAACATAAATAATAACAATATCAACCCGAATTCGTGGATAACGGGGACACCTGTCAATCACAGCAGAAACCTAAATAGCAGTAAGTATAAAATCCCAATCATCCAACCATAAAGCATAATATCAGAGTTTACTACATCATTAAAATACTGTATTTATGTACAACCTCCAAAATCATCAAAATAACAGTTGAACCCCTAACCCACATAGTTTAACAAATCCCCGAGACACAAACGAGTGGGTTGCACCTAAATCAAATAATACAATGACAATATCTGACAATATGTAAATAGGATATAACCCGACTTAGAAATTTCACCCTTAACATAATTAATACAAATATGGAATAATGGAATTGATATAATATATAGGTTCTAATTTAATAATTCATATTCCAATTCTATCACAAATCATTAAAGTAAAAATCTCCATCCTAACATTAACTTCGCACACATACCCACTCATCCTAACGTTCCAACCTAAATTTCCTGAGTTCAAGTCCTCAACCTAGAAACGAAACCATCGATGGATTTACCATGGTTTTCTGAAACTCACGACTGATTCAGAAAATCATAGAAGTCCGTCAATAGATTTCTGCCTCCAAACTTCCAGACCAAAACCCATCTTAACCTACCCAATCCTATCCCTATCTTATCTCAACCCATACTCTGGTAATTATCAATCTTTGAAGCCTGCAGAACCTAACAAACCTAGGCTCTGATATCACCTGTAACAACCCCGAACCGCCACGTGGGCCTCGAGTGCTACTTTAGTGACGTCAATGTATTTGATACCTTGTTCATCATATATAAAACACCTATATGCAACGGAAATAAAATATAAAATCTTCAAATTACATTACCAGAGTTATAACTATCTTTATACACAAAAGTATCCATTTTCATATAACTACATCCCATAAAACTAAACAAAATTAAAATCTCTATAAATTAACACTACTAGCCCGACTCCTCTAGCTCGCTAGACCCAATCTCTAGGATTTCCTGAAAAGACAGTTTGTAAAGTAGGAGTGAGGCACAACTCAGCAAGGGAAAGACTAAGTTAATGTCAGTGTGTGGCCAGCATGCATTTAGTGTACAGAAAATAACCAGTTCACCAAGCAGTTAAACACATTTATGAAAATATTTTTATTTTACACACACACACAATTAGCCAAGAATAGGGAAGATTACCCGCCCATACAAGTAGCTTCCCTTTGCTCTAGTACCATTACTGCTACCAGGGCGCTCACCTTTCTCAATAAGCCCTCGAAGTTATATTATTAATTAACCATATTCACATAAATCAATAGATATGCATATAATACACTCCCTGTGACGAATACGCCATTTACATCCCCATGGTATGGGTTGTGCGACCCAAAGGCTGGACTAATGTCCTGGGGGATCCACCCAGAAAGTAGTCATCTATACTCTCTGCTAACATACTCCGCGGGTACACGCAGCTCCAACTGCTAAACCTATTGCCCTCACCCCATGGTGCATTCTCCTCACGTAGGCAAATCGAACAAGGCCACCCTACACCTCTCAGCACAAGTGTGGGCGCACATGGCCACATAACAAATCTCTAGCAACAGTACCGTTCTCACACTACACTGATCCCCAGGGTTCCTAAAGCATATCATGCAATTTAAATAATAGAAAATATCATTTAAAACATTATTTCACATATATTTCTTGTTATTCCAAAAACCCGGCCCGCGGCTAATAATACGGTTCGACATATAGCCATCAAATAAAACTCGGCCCTCAGCCGTCAAATAACAATCTTGGCCCTTGGCCAATCAAACAATACTCGGCCACTGGCCGTTAGTTCAAACCCCTACATTTCATAAACAATTCTCGTATTTTCACACGCATTTCCTGTATTTTCCACAACAATTCTAGTATTTCAAAATCCCAAATCCATATATACCATAATCCATACAAATTAAATCATCTACCATACAATTTTCCACATTCTAACATATCTATATAAATAAACAAGCTTTCCACCGTTCTTTTAATTCAAAAATATCATATCGTATATCCTACGTTTGTAAAACCCATTTCGAACAGTTCGTTTTAAATTCCCAAATGAATAAATAAATAAATATATCAATTTAATCGATTCAAATTAAATAAAATTCCAAACTTAACTTAATCCCCTTACCTGATTCCTGAAAAAGCCCGCTAACATTCCGGCCTACGCCCTAGGTATTCAAAAACCCCTGAAATCCTGAAATTCAAATTTCACCATATTATCCATCATAATTCCTAAAGTAACTTTTTCAAAAATTCCCCTAGGTTCTGAATACCCTAAATAGCCTAATAAAATACTAAATTATCAAACTTACCCCCGATTTAGGATTGATATCCTGGAACTCCAATTCGAAAACTTGCTCTGTCTAGATTGTAGAGAATCTCCCCATGAGTCTCCTGAAAATTTTCGTTTGTTAATGGGGCTTATAGTTTAAGAGAAATTGAGGTAAGTATGAGATTTGACCTTACCCCAGGAGATATGTCTACGCCGCTCCTACGACAAATTCGCTCTAGTGGAAATGGCGGTGAGCAAAGTCCAACGGTATTTTCAAATTTTTGATTGGCCAAATAATAGAGACGAGATGGAGCAGAGTGGGAGAGAGGAAACGAGGAAAGGCGGAGACGTGACAGACGTTGACTGAGAAAGAAGAAGAAGAAGAAGAAGAATTAAATATGTTTCCTGAAGGATTGATATCCTTCAGGATAACTTACACTTATATATATATATTATCATTTATAATATATTATATTATATTATATTATTATTACTAATTAATTAATATTATTTTTTAAAGAAAATTAATTTTAATTTTAATTTAATTTAATAATTTAATTTAATTTACATTTTTTTTATTTTTTTATTTTAGGATCACTATAGAAACACTTCTCAGTAAGGAAAAATAAACTAAATGCAGCTATATGACAACATGAACATATAATGCAGTTATACATATACAATACATTTCATATATTAGTAAACATTCGTCATAACATACTGAATCATCATATACTTTCATATTTTCTAATAACTCATATCATTCATCAATCGTCTGTTATATCTGATAATACTAAAAATATACCTAGGATGAATAGCTAGCGAATGTTATATATTACCCCCCATGACGGGTTGTGCAGCCCGAAGGTGGGATCCGACAATGGTTGGCTGACTACTGCCGAGTCAAAAATGTCTATAAGTACGATAGGCCTGCCGCACCCTGGTTCGGACTGCCAGGTGGACGTCTACAACTCTACACTGAAAGTCACATTGACTATCCATCTCCCACCCCCTCGTGGGGTGGTTAGCACAAGTCTGAACGTAGATATCTGATCTATATAGTTACGGTACCGAGCTCCTGAAACTGAACTAAACTAACATCCAGGTTCTGATAACATATAATATATGATACTATAACATCTTTCATAATTACAGCCCCGTGCCGAACATTTCATAATTACGGCCTCGTGTCGAACATTTCATATATAACATTTTGAATATAAATCAATTATCATGTATTTCAAAATCATCATATATTGCATTATTACATAATATCTGAAAACATGCTTACTCGTAAAATTGCCGTAACATAATGCATTTCATGAAAAATAATATTCATGCCACACAAAGCTGAGTAAATACATACGTTTCATTCTAAAATCACATTCCTATATAATAGCAGTATTTTCCCAATAACATACATTTTCTCAATAATATTCAAATATAATACATATTCCCTGAAAAGAGAGAGAGAAATCGTAGAGAGAGAGAGAGAGAGAGAGAGAGAGAGAGAGAGAATGAGAGATTTCTTAATAGTGAAGTAAAAAATTCGGATTTTTGATATTTATAGGACTGGATTTATCGATGAGCCACGTCATCTCGTTGACGAGTAATTCAATAATTTTGTTGACGAAATAAACTCCTCGTCGACGAAATTCAATATGCTCAAAAACCTCTCTCGGTATTTCCTCATCGACAAAATTTGGCTTCGTTGACGAGGCCCTCTTATGCCCTCGTCAACGAATCCCCTATGTTCATCGACGAGGCCTCTAATAATTCTTCTTTCTCTTTATTATTTTAAAATATCATTTTTATTCGGGTTGTCACAATTTGAGTGGTGGAGACGTTGACGCAGTATTGTGTAACGTCACCTAGTAGGTGATGGCTGAGATGGCCAGGAGCTCGGGGGAACAGAGCTGCACGATAAAGCGGTTCACGCGTATGCAGCCCCCATCTTTTGTTGAAGGAGCAGACCCACTAGTAGCTGAAAACTAGGTCTAGGACATAGAGGATATACTGGCAGTCTTCTTGTGTGTAGGTGAGTAGAGGGTGTCATTTGCCACATTTAAATTGACTAGGAAGGCAAAGCGCTAGTGGAGGTTAGTGAGATTATTAAAGGAGCAAAGGCTTGACCTTGTGGTGATGACGTGGAGTCACTTCAGGGAGATCTTCTTCGAGTGGTATTTCCCCACTATGGTTAGGAGTGCGAAGGCATCAAAGTTTCTGCATCTGACACAGGGGTCTATGACAATGCAGAAGTATGCAACGAGATTCATTGAACTTTCCTGATTCGCCTCGTATCTGGTTCCAGATGAGGAAAGGAAGACGAGGAAGTTTGAGGAGGACCTGAGGTAGAACCTATATAAGCAGGTGGTAGGCTTCCGGGCTCAGACCTTCTCACAGATAGTAGACAGAACTGTAGTGATGGAGAGCGGCCTATAAAGAGGTGCAGCATCACAGAGCTAGGGAAAGAGGCCCGTGCGTCCTGATTTTCAGGCAGGGTCTAGTTGAAGGTCGTGGAGGAGATATGATAGTAGAGGGGGACGACAACATAGAGGAAGGGAACAAGCAGTATAGGGTAGACATATGCCCTCTCTTTGTCCTAAATGCTATAGGAGACACTCGGGAGAGTACCGAGTGAGGGAGGTTGTTTGTTATCGGTGCCACCATCCTAGACATATTGAGAAAAACTACCAGGAACCACCAGTGATAACAAGTACTCCTTGACTATAAAGAGGAGGCTAACAAGCACCTCAAGGCGAACAACAGATGAATACTGCTCCGACGCAAGTTTATGCACTGATGTCGATAGATGTTAAGGTGGCAGGAGATGTGGTGATAGGTACTGTTTCAATACTGTCATTTAATGCTATTACCTTGTTTGATTCAGGGGTGACACATTCTTTTATCACCTGGGAATATGTTGAGTTGTGTGGATTTGAACCTCAACAGTTAGATATTAGTTTGTTTGTTACTACGCCGATTGAGACTGTAGGGATATGTAGAAAGGTACTCAAGGACTGACTAGTGGGTATTCAAGGGAGTTCTTTGTCAACTAATCTGGTGGTTTTAGATATGCATGGATTTAAGGTAATCTTGGGAATGGACTGGCTAACTACCCACTATGCCAGCATTGACTACCATCAAAGAAAGGTAGTGATCAGACCTTTAGAGGGACAGGAGTACAGAGTGGGATCATGTGTGCACACCCCACCTCAGTTACTATCCACCATTCAAGCGAGGAGATTGCTGCTTGAAAGCTGTTAGGGATTCTTGGCCTATGTGAAGGCAGTATCAGAAGGGGAGCTGAGGATAGAGGATATCCCAGTGGTGAGGAATTTTACTAATGTATTCCCCAAGGATTTGTCGAGACTACCTCTTGATCGTGAGGTAGAGTTTGTTATTGATCTGGTTCCGGCGACAGCGCCAATTTTGAAGGCGTCGTATAGAATGGCACCGACAAAGTTGAAAGAATTAAAGTAGCAGTTACAGGAACTGTTAAATAAGGGGTTTATTTGGCCTAGTGTGTCACCTTGGGGAGTGCTGGTTTTGTTTGTGAGGAAAAAGGATGGGTCGATGAGGTTGTGCATTGACTACAGGGAAATAAATAAAGTAACTATCAAGAATAAATACCTACTCCCTCGTATCAATGATTTTTTTGATTAATTACAGGGGACACATATATTCTTAAAGATAGACTTGCGCTCTGGGTACCATTAGATGAAAGTCAGGGCGAAAGATGTTCCGAAGACAGCATTTAGAACATAATATGACCACTATGAATTTATGGTTATACTGTTTGGTTTGACAAATGCTCCTCCAGTGTTTATGGAATTGATGAACAAGGTCTTTCACCTGTATTTGGATCAGTTTGTGGTAGTATTTATTGATGTTATACTAGTGTATTTGAAGAGTCTAGTGGAGCATGAAGAACATATGAGCATAGTGCTTCAGGTGTTGAGAGAAAAGAAGTTGCATGCCAAGCTCAAGAAGTGCGAGTTCTGGCTGGAATAGGTTACCTTCCTTGGACATGTTATATCCAAGGATCGTGTTTCTGTTGATCCAAGTAAGATTGATGCAGTAATAGACTGGGTATGACCGAAGAATTTGCACGAGATTTGGAGTTTCCTAGGATTGGCTGGGTACTACTGCAAGTTTGTTGAGGGCTTCTCTAAATTGTCAAACTCATTGACCAGATTGATCAGGAAGGGAGTGAAGTTTGAGTGGTCTGACAAATGTGAACAAAGCTTCCATTAGTTGAAGTAGCAACTCATCACTACGCCTATGTTGACGATTCCTTTAGGAGAAGAGGGATTCATAATTTACAGTGATACGTACCATAAAGGGCTCGGATGCATGTTGATGTAGCGGGGGAGAGTAATAGCTAATGCATCATGATAATTGAAAGAATATAAGAAGAACTACCCTACCCATAATTTGGAGTTAGCAGCAGTTGTCTATGCGTTGAAGATTTGGAGACACTATCTTTATGGGGGTAGGTGTGAGATTTTCACTGACCATAAGAGTTTAAAATATTTTTCACATAGAAGAAGTTAAATATGAGGCAGAGGAGATGACTGGAGCTAATAAAGGATTACGACTGCACTATCAGCTACCAGCCGGGAAAGGCTAATATGGTTGCTGATGCTTTGAGCCAGAAATTAGTGGATTCATCTATATCTGCATTGGAGATTCAGCATCTAATCCAAATGGATCTAGAGAGGCTCGGTGTGGAGCTGGTAAAAGGCAATCGCCAAGCATTTATTGCTAACATGGTTTTGCAGCCAACTCTACAAAATAGAATTAAAGCAGCTCAGAGGAATGATGCAGAACTAGTATAGCTTATGGAGAAGGTACAGGATGGTCTAGAGACAGAGTTCAACATCTCAGATGATGGAGCCTTGAGGTTCTGTATCAGATTGTGCGTTCCTGCCGACCCCGAGATCATAAAGGTTATTCTGGAGGAAGCACATTGGTCTTTGTATACTATACATCCGGGTAGCACTAGAATATACAGGGATCTTCAAGAGTCTTTCTGGTGGAGCAATATGAAGAGAGAGATAGCCCAGTATATAGATCAGTGTTCAACATGCTAGTAGGTGAAAGCTGAGCATTAGAGACCAGTGGGATCATTGCCACCACTTCATATTCTTGAGTAGAAGTGGGAGCATACAGCGATGGATTTTGTCATAGGATTACCATCAATGTTGCATAGACAAGGCGCTATTTGGGTAGTTATGGATCAGCTAATGAAGACTACCCACTTTTTGCCGATCAGAGTTAACTACTCCATGGACAAATTGGCTAAGTTATATGTCCAGGAGATAGTTAGGCTCCATGGCATCCTAGTATCCATAGTTTCAGACAGAGACCCACGGTTCACATTTCGTTTTTAGAAGAGTTTGCAAAGGGCCTGGGTTCTCAGCTATAGTTCAATATAGTTTTTCATCCTCAAATAGGTGGGCAGACAGAGAGGATAATACATATTTTGGAGGATATACTGCGAGCATGTATGTTGGACTTTTGATGTCGTTGGATACAGTATTTACCACTGGTCGAGTTTGCGTATAACAACAGCTACCAAGCTAGTATTAGGATGACACCGTATGGGTCATTATATGGCAGGAGGTGTCAATCCCCATTATATTGGGAGGAGATTAGGGAAAGACATATTTTGGGGCCAGAGCTGATACAGCAGACTCGGAAAAAAATCAAACTCATCAGAGATAGGATCAGAATAGCATAGAGCCGACAGAAGAGTTATGTAGATACTTGTTAGCGGGAGTTGGAGTTTGACACAAGAGATCATGTTTTTCTGAAAGTGGCACCGTTGAAGGGAATCATGAGATTCGGGAGGAAGGGTAAGTTGAGCTTTAGGTATATATGACCATTTGAGATTCTTGAACGAGTGGGTCCAATTGCCTATAGGTTGGCATTGCTACCGGTCCTATCTAGGATCCATGACGTATTCCACATTTCTATGCTGAGGGAATACGTCCCAAACCCCTCCCATGTAATCATCTATGAAGCACTGGAGTTGGGTGATACCTTAGCTTATGAAGAGGTGCCAGTGCAAATTTCAGACTAAAAGGAATAGGAGCTACGCACGAAGAAGATTCCACTTATAAAAGTTTTATGATGCAATCATGCAATTGAGGAAGCTTTCTAGGAATTAGAGGATCAGATGTGCCAAAGATATCTATATTTATTCAGTGGAGTTTAGAGCTGAGCCAGTTAGAGAAAAGGTAAATAATGATGTATGTATTTTGATTTGTATAGTGTTGACCTTATAGGTCATATCCCTGTTTTGATTATGACAAATACTCATGCATTTAATGATTGCCTACTTGATGTGCAGGTTTATCTTGGTAGTATCCTATGATGGCACTCGGAGGCCCGGACGAAAACGAAGACTCTAAAGACCCTTGATATAATTGATTTGTTATAATTTATATTCGGGTTATCTTGGTAGTATCCTATGATGGCACTCGGAGATCCGGAGGAAAACGAAGACTCTAAAGACTCTTGATATAATTGATTTGTTTTAATTTATATTCAGGTGTGTAATATTTAAGTAGGAAAGGTCTGTAATAGTAAATAGGTCTTTGGTTTGTAATAAGCTCACACACATCACATATATGATTATACGTAAGCTCAAACAAACCGTAAATAAGAAATGACCTTAGAATGACCATAGGGTGTACCTCGATTGACACCGGACTTTTTCGTTGTATTCAAAATTGGACTCCTAGGACACACACATGTACACATATGATTGTTAGGCACTTGAATAGGGCTTGTTTGTTTCAAAACAGGACCAAAATGCACACATGATGCACTTTCGGTCGACCAGCCAAGCCAATTCATTTTGGCCTGGTCGACCGAAACCGGTCCAGGTCAACTGTTGACCAAAGCCCTAGTCGACCGAGCCCTTATAGTTCATTTGACCCCGGTCGACCAAACCACCTGGGAGTCAACATTTTGACCTCTCGGTCGACCGACCACTTTTGTACTCCAACTACCTAGTCGACCGGAGGGTCCTCGGGAGAATTCCCAATGGTCTGGTCGACCGAACCAGATAGTTCAAAATGGCCTGGTCGACCATACCTCGGAGTTTGGAAAAATCGTCTATCCCGGTCAACCGACCATTTAGTTCATTTTTCTCCTAGTCGACCGAACCTAGAAAAACTACCCTTGACACATATATATGGTTGACCGATCCTTCAGTTCAAAAATCCCCTAGTCGACCGAACCATATGTGTCTTGGTCGACCGAAACATTTCTGGTCTACTGGACCTCTCGGGTTGCCCTGATTTTTACCACGGTTAAACATCTTTTAAACAGGGTTAAAATATTTGAAAGGTCATTAAACTTTCCTAATTATTCCCAATAGGTCCCCAACAGTTATATTTCAAGGGATGCCTATAAATACCCCCTCATTTGGGATAATTAGGATGGGATTAAAAATATTGATTAAGAGAAATTCTCTAAAAATCCCAAAGCCTATAATACTCATATCCAATCCCCATTCACTCATGCTTACCTTCTTTTATCTCTTAAAACCTCTGTAAGTTGATTGAGTGTTTATATTTAATAGGTTTGCTCTCCTATTCATATTTGATTAATTTATTTTCATTGAGAGCTAAACCTAAGTATTCTTAGGAGACTTTGTTAATAAGTCTATCCTAAGAAGACTTTGATAGATCTTATAAGACTTGCACCTTCATTGCAACATCCTAAGAAGATTGTATTTGCTTTTGGTTGCAAAATATGTTCAAAATACTTTCAAATATAGTGTGCTTTGTCTTGATAAATCTTTAAAGAGATATTTGTTTGTGTGAGAAAAATATTTGTTGCAATATTCACTGATTTATATCTTTAGTTGAATACAAAGATTAAACTCTTTTTGCAAACCAAACTTATACATTACTAAAGCTTCACACACACACACACACATATATATTGTTTGGTTGATATCTTTGTTTGAGCACTTAGATTGAATACATCTTATGATACAAAGATTGTAGTGTTTGCACTCTCACGCACGAATTACATCGATAGTAAATCTATTTGAGAGTAGGCATCTTAAGACCACATTGAACTTACTTATTGAATCATATTGTGATGTATGTGATTGAACGTAACTGTGTACAAATCTACTTTACTTGAAAGCACAATCACTGTACCGTTTGTTTAATTGAGCAAACCTATTGTATTCTAGGCACGGGCCTGAAGAGGGAGACTAGCTCTAAAATTGTCTCGGATTGGCTTAAACCCGGTTAGGAAAGTTAGGTGCGTCGTCCTGTTAAGGCGTGTAGGTTGAGGTCAGCCCCGCTAATTGACCAGGTTAAGGTTGAGGTCAACCCTGTGTTAATTTGACCTGGTTGTAAACGGTGTCGCTCCACCCTTAAGTGAGCTATTGGTGGAATCCTTTGACTTGTGAGCTAGAGGCAGGGACGTAGGCACAGTTGGTCGAACCCCGATAACATATCGTGTGTCTATTTACATTTTAGCACTTTATATTTACCGCACGTATATGTTATTGTATGAATGATGTGCATGATTTAAATTCCACATATTTTATTTATCAGCACATTTGGAACCGTGTAGTAGGACCCTAGGTTATCAAAACATATTGACTTCTAACTTAACCTAGGAGAAAAATTAAAATTTCCAATTCACCCCCCCTCCCTCTTGGGAATACACCTTTTCCAACATATAGTGTAGTATAGGATAAATAGAGTTTAGTTTTGGGATATGAATGACTTTGGGAGAATTTTGAGTAGTTGTAATCTCTCAGAACCCTCTTTGTAATCATGGTGTTCCTCCACCATAAGTGAGGATAATTAATAAAATTGGAAGTATTTTCTCAAAGGATAGGAAACAGATAAATAGTAAATTTCGAGAATGAAATTTTTATAAGGAGCGAAGAATATAATAACCCCAAAAATGGTTATACAAGATTAGTGAGGTGATTTCAAAAAATAAAATAAGAAATATATTAATAAATTAAATTTTAAAAATAAAAATAATAATAATTAAATTTAAATTTTTTGTATTTTTATTAATTAAATAAATAGATTATTATTATTATAATTATTATTATAATTATTATTATTATTATTGTCGCTACGTCCCTTACGCGCGTATGCCCCGGGCGGCGAAATTAAAATCAATTTAATATTTTAATGGAAAAACATGGATATCGAAGTCGCCACTAACCTTTAGTGCGGTTAGAACACATGATTACTACCCCGTTAGGGGTAAAATCGGTCTACATTACCAGAATTGGGGCTGAGAGTTCGGTTACACGAGGGGAAGGTACAAGCATCCCCTACGCGCCCATTCTTACGAACGGTACCTAATTAATTTGAAATTATCCCTAAGTTAATCTAATAATTCTTTAAATTACTCCTTTTTATGAATTTATAAATACATGTAAAAAATAAATAAATAAAATAATAAATAAATAAAGATAATATATACATATATATATATATTTCCTCAGAGCTTAGGGTACATGATGCCCAAAGGCTCATACCCCCGCAATAAAATCATAGGGAAAAAAAATCAAGAAAATACTTTACAAAAATAGCTCCCAGATTTAGTTTCAAAATTTATAGATTTTTCATAAATAATTTAAAATATTTTCCAAAATTCTCTTGAAGATTTCAATACATGATAATAGGATAATAAATTGACATGCTAAGCTAACATATAATAAGCAATAAAATACCATACGCTATACATATTAAGATACTAAAAATACTAAATCAAATAGTACCAAATAATAATAATAATGTATAATGTAGAATAAAATACTAAAAATAACATAATACTGAAATATACCAATATTCTTAATATAAACGTATAACCTAAGAATACTAAATATAACAACATACTTAATATAGCAGTATACTCATATGAATCACATAACAATATAACGATATAAATACATATGTACAATAAAGGTAATAATAATTTACTTCTAATAGTGATAATGATAATAAGGATATGATGTATGTAATAATTACCTTAATATTAACAAGCAATTAAAGATATGCACACTACACATATAGGTAAATCACTAATTAAGGAAGCAAATCAAACATAGGGTTAACAATATGGAAACCAATGAGAAGCCAAGGAAGTAATGAAATTATGGAGAAGATTCATTTCTAAAAATAATATACACCTATTCAATATGGTTACCAAAATTAATACACAACCCTAAATATACAAATATTACATATAAAATAAGTGCAAGAATAACCAAAACCCTAAATAGTGTAAAGAAACCTAGACATGCATAAAAACCTAAATAATATCTACACATGATATGATGACAATAAAAACCTTACTTTGATAATACATAATAGATACAATTTAAATTTGAATATCTAATTATAAAACAAATAATATAACAATAAGAGAAAAAACCCTAAATATGAATATATTATTCACTAAATGAATATATGACAACAAGAAAAGGAAAACTTATTCAATTAACCAGAATACTACTTATTTAACGTATACACAATTCAAAATTTAAAAATTGAAACCAAACCCCAACAAATAAAAAGGAAACCTACAAAAATAAGAGCAAACCAATTAATATTTATAGTAATTACTACAAAAAATCTAAACAAATATTGCCGCAATAAAATGAAACCTAAAACACAATATTTAAAATTTTAACACATATACAATAAAAGGTCTAGCTGTGAATATTAACTACATACTATGGCAAATAGGATATTAATATAAGCACCTATGGAGTCTTAAACTTTAAATATTAAAACAGATCAAAATAAGAAAAGAAACATAAAAATAAATAAGAAAACAAATAGCTGAACAAATAGATAAAAGGAAAATAAAATAACAGAAAAATACACGTGCGTGTGTGTGCTGTGTATGTGTGTGTGTGTGTGTTCTGCTGTGTGTAAAAGTGTGTGTTCTGCTGTGTGTAAAAGTGTGCTGTGGTGTGTGTTCGTGTGTGTTCTGCTGTGAGTGTGTGTGCAGGGGCGTGTTCCAGTGTGTGAGTGATGTGAGGGTGTGTGTGCATGGGTAGGGGGACTTACAGAGGGCGCTGCTGGTGGCTGTCAGTTGGAGAAGACGACCAGAGCTGGGCTCGGCGACGGCGAACGGAGGATGCACCGCCGGAGTCGTGGTGGCCGTGAGATTAAAGATGACCGGAGCGGTGGACGTTGGGGGGCGATTGATGATTCCGGCGATGTAGAAGAGGTGGGCCAGTTTGATAACAGCGTGGTGGCCGGATATCGTCTCTGCAGGAGAAACGACTTGGGATTGCTATGGGTGTCTGGCGCAGGAAGAGAAGATTGACGACTTGCTGAAAAGAGAGGAGTGGCTTCTCTGTTTGGGCTTCGGCGTGGCTGTGCTGGGCGTGTGGCAACTGCTGCAGCGGTGCTCGGATCTTCGGGTGGCCGCGTGGCCTGCTGGTGTGGAGGGTGGCTCGCCGGAGTTGCAGCAGGAAGAGGAGGTTGAAGGGTGAGGGATCCGGCTAGTGAAGATGGGCGCTGCTGTGTGCGTGGGCGTGATGATGAGAAAGAAGAAGAAGCAACGGCTGCAAGTTTTTTTTTTTTGTCTTTCTTTTTGGCTGTTCGCCCGGCTATGTTCGCAGCGCAGCCTCCTCCTTATAAAAATAATTTTGAAAAAACCCTAAAACCATTTCCTTATTTGGTTTATGGTATTTTTTTTTTTTTTGGAAATAATATATACTACTATTATAGAAATAAGGAAATAATAATAATAATAATAATAATAATAATAATAATAATAAAGAAAATAATAATAATAATAATAATAAGATTAGTGAAAATTAATAATAATAATAATAATAATAAATAAAATAATAATAATAATAATAATAATAATAATAATAATAATAATAATAAAATAACAATAATAATAATAGTAATACATATATTGGGCCTAGGTAAAAATGGGGTGTCTACAATTATTATTATACATATAAAGGTAAAGCCTCCTAAAGCTTTGCTTCAGGAAGCATGTAACGCCCCTAACCTTTAAAACCCGTTCGGTGTATTATACTTGATAAAATCCTGATAATTCATAAATCAATATGTATCGGAAAACATAAATATAATCCTCAATCATATAATACTAAAGTTTACTATTCCTATCCATAATCCAAATTAACTATTCACTACCTGTAATTATATATATACATGTTTCCAAAACATAATCTCCGAATGCCAGTATTCTCAACCATCCATATCTTAGAAAACTTAAAACATAGAACATAAAATATAAATTTATACATCTCAAAATTAACATAAAAATATACCTTTTTCTCTTTCTATTTCCCAAAAATGCTATAAAACCTTGAACTCTCTATCACAACGTCCCGGAGCGCGTGTGCCCTAGAGTCAGCGAAATAAAAAATGTGATTTAAATTTTTAGAAAAAAAAAAAATAGAAATGGAGTCACCACTAACCTTTTAGTGTGGTTAGAATACTTGATTACTACTCAATTAAGAGTAGAATCGGTCTGCGTTACCAAAACCGGGATCGGGAGTTTGGTTACTAGAGGGGAAGGTACGAGCACCACCTGTGCGTCCGTTCTTACGAACGGTACCTAATTAATTATAAAAGTATCTCAAAGTAAATTTGAAAAGCCTTTTTTGTTACTCCTTTTGTGAATTTACAAAATATACGAGTAAAGAAATTAATCACAAAAATATATATAATATATATTCCCTCAGAACTAAAGGTACGTGAAGCCCGAAAGGTCGTACCCCTTTTTGAAATCATAGGGACCAAAAATATTTAATAACAAAAATAACATAATAATAAAAATAAAAATAATAATGATAATAATGATAATAATAATAATAATAGTAGTAATAATAATAATACTAACAATAATAAAAATAATAGTAATAATGAACATCAACACAATAATAAAATAATAATAAAGATAAACACAATAATAAGTATGAACATAAATATAAACATGATTATAAATATAAACCAAATACCAACACATAATAACAAAGATCAGCGTAATAATAAATCTAAACATCACACACTAAACTAAACATAATAAAACAGTGTAAACACAATAATAGTAAAGATGATAATAATATATATAATGACAACTAAAATACTAAACCACCATAATACATAAACTAAACATGACAATACTATATATAATGTCATGCCCCAAACCCAGAAATGGGACCCGGGGGTGAAAATATAATCTAACCTGTTCCTGTATCAGATAAAACATCCAAAGATACAGTACAAAGGATGAGGGTCCGGCCCCGTGGGGTTTTCAGGTACCCTAAACACATCCAAACACAACAAAATATACGCAGCGGAAAAGGTCATTCTATATATATACAGTACCATACCAAAGTTTATATAAGAGTAGAAATAGGCTCTATCAAAACGTACAAATGGGTGCCCAAATACATCTCAAAATGGCAATCCACCAAAATACAATCCTAACACTTATCCAAGCGCTAACTGCAGTACACCAGCCACTACGCTCCCTACACCAGGACGCTAGTTCCGGTTACTCGAAGGACCTGTAAAAATGTACGTACAGTAGGGGTGAGATAACTATCAGCAAGGAAGAACACAAATTATATCGGTGTGTGACATTTGAGTGTTATCATGATGCAACATACACGCAGTTCAATGCAGTCCAATACTAATTTTACACAGTGCATACACGCATACATACACATGATCAGCAATCCCGGTGTTGTCACACCCATTGGCCTAAAGTCAGCCCACGATATACGACTTTGACCCGTAGCCAACCCGCAAACAAGGCACCACCGACACATGGCTAGTCCTCGACTCCCATGGCATCGTACCGACACTAACTAATGGATCCACACGCTTCGGCCTGATCTTCCGGAATAGGCTCACGTCCTCAGATATAAAGCCGGACAATCTTGCCTACGTGGCAGGCGACAAATGCACGCCCTTGGATATAGAGTCGGACACTCTCAATACCTGGAACAATTCGGAACCCCGTTCCTACTAGCATTTCAACATTTCACACACACATGCATGCTCATATAACCAAACAAACCACACCCATTTGGTAATCTAAATCATGGTTTTCCAAACAAATACAATTTAAACAAGTCAAGGCACAACCATCCCAATAACACAGTATAAATTAACATATACGCTCGATTTTAAAAAAAAACCAGGGATGCAGCCCGTTACCCCCTTTTCCTAAAACTGTAATCATGAAATGTAACATCCTCAAAATTCTATCTATTTTTTTTATATATATATCCATACCTAAACAGTGGGAACACAAATCATGCAACCATTCACATATATACTATACAATACCAGAATCCAGTATATACAGACCATAGCTATACAAAAATACCCCTCCAGCATCATTTACCCAAAAATATACATAACTCTGTCAAAAACTCACCCTATAACCAAGGTAATCAAACTACTCTCTATTAATGAGCCTGATCTGCTCGCCTAGCTGGCTCACCTGAAAAATGTTAAAGTAATGGGGTGAGTCGACGCTCAGTAAATGGAAATATGCTATCACTAGTGTGTGGCAACAAAGTTAAGGATACTTTTAAATAATAACTGAACTGTAATGCAACAAATAATCTGTAAAGCATATCTTTCTTTCTCAATTTAAAATATATTGTATCGTCTATATTTTCTACTTTTCATATTGATAATATTATACTATACTCATCATATACTGTAAAACTGTATACATATACATAACTGTGTTTTATCCCTAGGACTCTGTACGTTATGATTTGACCCCTCATGACAGGGTTGTGCGGCCCGTAGGTGGGACTTCATCTGGTCGGCCCTCCAGATAAGTCAATATACTCAACTCTACCTCAGCCCCGCCAAACTGCATCAACTCTTAGGCGCGGGACTGGCTACTACCTCGTCAAACCGGCCCCCTCCACTTAGTGAACTGGGGAGCTGCAACCTCTCCGAGCACAGTTGACGGTACCCACACACTATCTGAGATATGTGGTTGCACTCTATCTGCATATAGCAAAGGTACCGTGCTCTGTAATCTATATCTGTACTGTATCTGTCTATAATCTTTCCACAGGGATCTAATACTATATACATATATACATATATACTATTTTACTATTTTCATCATGTTTCCAAAATTACCATAATGTTATCTTTCTATACTGTAAATACTGTAAACTCTGTATACTGTATCTGTAGCATTTTGATGCTACCTCTATATATCTATCTGTATCTCTGTCTAAATACTCTGTCTGTATACTTTGTATGTTATGGTAATAGGAAACATGACATACTATAACTCTGTATATACTGTTCTATATAAAGCTGTGATATATATACTGATTTGAATAAAACTGTGTACATGTATATGTACATATATATATATATATATATATATCTCTGTTTCATGAAACTATTCGTATAAAAGCTGTATATGCATGTAAATTTCTCTGTATAATCTCTATGAATATATAACTATATCTGTATATTCTGTATAACTCCATATACTGGGAAAAACTATATAAACTGTATATACTTTCTATATCGGTGTATTCAGTACAGTATGATACATTATAAAGATGTGTAATTTTTCACAAACACTGGGCCTGATAAAGCCCTTATCCAATAATTCCTATAGCTGATCTTTCAGTTCTTTCAACTCGACTAGAGCTATACGATATGGTGCTTTAGATACTGGTGCAGATCCCAGCAACAAATCTATCGTAAACTCAACCTCATGATCTGGTGGCAAACCAGGCAATTCCTCTAGAAATACATTTGGGAATTCCCTCACTACTGGTAAATCAGCTTGTCTCAATGCTTCTTTTAGCAATTCTTTTATGTATGTGACATACCCCTGACAACCCTCTTGTAACAATCTCCTCACCTGAATAGCCGACACCAGCTGTGGCGAGGCACGCATGTGTGAACTTGTAAATCTAAATTCTGGCTCACCTAGGGGTCTGAAAATTACTTCTTTCCGATGGAATCTATACTAGCGTGATAAATGGTCAACCAATCCATACCTAGTATCACATCAAATCCCTGCATATCCAGGACCATAAGATCGGCTAAAAGCACTCTCTCCTGAATACTTATTGGAAAATTCTGAAGTAGCCTCCTACATCTAATCACAAATCCCATTGGCATACCCACAGATAATTCTATATCTAATGGTTATATCTCTATTCCAGCTATTTTCACATATCCCGCCGATATAAAAGAGTGGGTGGCACTTGTATCAAACAAAAGAATCATTCTATATGGAAAAGCAGTAAGAGTACCTGTGACCACGTCTCCAGCCGTCTCGGCATCTCCTGGTGTCAACGCATAGACCCTCGTCGATGCAGTGTTCCTCTACTGACCATCGTGGGGCACTTGATATCCACCTTGAAATGGTCTAGGAGCCTGTGCATAATTCGACGGCATCTGACATGATTGAGCCTTTTGACTCGGCCTCCCACAGCGATAACAAACATTCTCCCCTAGTTGGCACTCACTAGGATGTCTTCGTCTGCATCTAGGACAAATAGCAAGAAGTTGTTTGCCCTGAAATCCACTGTGTTCTACCATATGTCTCTGGCCTCCACCAAATCTACCTCCTCTCCAAGGGCCTCGGCTGGGACCCGCCTAAAAACTGGAGGGCGCAGTCCTTTTCCTCTGACTTTATGTCTCCGTCTCTCTAGATAGACTCTCCTCCGCTATAGTGGCCCTGTCAACCAATTCTGCAAAATCCTGGATCCTCAGTACTACCACCTGCCGGTAAATATCACGCCTCAAATTTCTCTCAAACATTCTAGCCTTTTTGCTTCATGGGGGACAACATATGGGCAGAAACAAGAGAGCTCAATAAATCTCACCGCATACTATGGGACAGTCAATGTCCCTTGAGATAGACTCAGGAACTCCTATACTCGAGCATCTATAACTAAAGCAGGATAATATCTATCAAAGAACATGTCCCTGAATCGAGCCCAGGTCATCTACACTGGTACAACCCTCTACTCTTCCAACAACCAAGTGGTGGCCCACCATCTCTCGGCGTCCCCTGCCAGCCTATATGTAGCATATAAAACTCTCTGCTCACCGGTGCAATGGAGTACTATTAGAATCTTCTCTACCTCCTACACCCAATTCTCCGCAACTGCAGGATCAGTTGCTCTAGAGAAAGCTGGCGGATTCATTTTCATAAATTTCTCTATGGTACATCCCTGAGCTAAGGATAGGCCTCCCTGCTCTCTAGAACTCCAGCTATTTTAGCCATGACCTTCTGAGCCACACTACGTAGCACAGAATTTGAATCCCCACCTGCTGCGCTAGAAGGACCAACACCATCATCCCCATTGGCGTGAGCGCTATTGCCTCCTGGGTCCATCCTGCAAACATATAGAACACCATTTCAAAATTCTATTTTCCTACAGAGCCAACTTATTCAACTAAAACTCCAAATCCTCTATTAACTATCCCTCATGATTCTAGCCCCAAAATCCACTCCTGCAACCCAAACACATGACTCGTCAACAGTTTACTATGGTTTTCCTGAAATCGTCACCCCATGAAAAATACGAAAACAATCATATAATCCTATATCCAGATCACAAAACAAAACCTCAAAAATTTTCCTATATTCTGATATTGTTTTCCGCTGCACTCTAGAGTCTATAGAACCAAACAACCTCGGCTTTGATACCAAAATGTAATATCATCAAAATTCTATCTATTATATATATATATCCATACCTAAACAATGGGAATACAAATCATACAACAATTCACATATATACTATACAATACCAAAATCCAGTATATACAGACCATAGCTATATAAAAATACCCCTCCAGCATCATCTACTCAAAAATATACATAACTCTGTCAAAAACTCACCCTATAACCAGGGTAATCAAACTACTCTCTATTCGCGAGCCTGATCTGCTCGCCTAGCTGGCTCACCTAAAATATGTTAAAGTAATGGGGTGAGTCGACGCTCAGTATGTGGAAATATGCTATTACTAGTTTGTGGCAACTAAGTTAAGGATACTTTTAAATAATAACTGAACTGTAATGCAACAAATAATCTATAAAGCATATCTTTCTTTCTCAATTTAAAATATATTGTATCATCTGTATTTTCTACTTTTCATACTGATAATATCATACTATACACATCATATATTGTAAAACTATATACATATACATAACTGTGCTTTATCCCTAAGACTCTGTACATCATGATTTGACCCCTCATGACAGGGTTGTGCGGCCCGTAAGTGGGACTTCATCTGGTCGGCCTTCCAGATAAGTCAATATACTCTAATCTATCTTAGCACGGCCAAACTGAATCCACTCCTAGGCTCGGGACTACCTACTACCTCGTCAAACTAGTCCCTTCCACCCAGTGAACTAGGGAGCTGCAACCTCTCCAAGCACGATTGATGGTACCCACACACTATCTGAGATTTGTGGTTGCACTCTATCTGCATATAGCAACGGTACCGTGCTCTGTAATCTATATCCGTACTCTATCTGTCTGTAATCTTTCCACAGGGATCTGATACTATATACATATATACATATATACTATTTTACTATTTTCATCATATTTCCAAAATTACCATAACGCTATCTTTCTGTACTGTAAATACTGTAATCTCTGTATACTGTATCTGTAGCATTTTGATGCTACCTCTATATATCTATCTGTATCTCTGTCTAAATACTCTGTCTGTATACTTTGTATGTTATGGTAATAGGAAACATGACATACTATAACTCTGTATATACTGTTCTGTATAAAGCTGTGATATATATACTGATCTAAATAAAACTATATACATGTATATGTACATATATATATATATATATATATATATATATATATATATCTCTGTTTCATGAAACTATTCGTATAAAAGCTGTATATGCATGTAAATTTCTCTGTATAATCGCTGTGAATATATAACTATATCTGTATATTATGTATAACTCCATATACTAGGAAAAACTATATAAACTGTATATACTTTCTATATCGGTGTATTCAGTATAGTATGATACATTATAAAGCTGTGTAAATTTTTCATCACATGAAAATCTACTCAGACCACACAAGCATTTAAAATCATATTCTGTAAATACTGTATAATAAACTGGTATAAATATATGTCTATGAAATCTCTGATAGCATTATAAAAACCCCTAACGTAGCATATTTCCCTTACCTTAGCTTTGAAAAGCCCCTATAAAATTCTGGCTCTATACCCGCAAGGTTCCTAACTCAACATCTTGAAAACACAATCTCCCAGAACAAAACATCTGCATTTTCTTACCTACAACATTTCTTATAACTGAGGGAAAGACAAATATTGAATAAAATGTCTTACCCTGAGATTGGGACGAAATCCAACCCAACTTTTCCAACGATCATTTTCGACAGATTTGCAAAGAACTTCGCTAGGAGCATCGTGGTAGCCTGAGATCTTCGATCCGATGAGAAACAGACCCGGAAATGAAGAGAGAAGTGAGAGAGGTACGTAGAGAGAGTGTGATACCCCATGGATGAAAGACTTAAAAGATTAGATGTTACTACCCATATCAATACGGTACACCTTTCTTTTCGAGAACTTTCCCATAAGAACTCCATAGTTAAGTGTGCTTGGCTTGGAGCAATCTTGGGATGAGTGATCACCTGGGAAGTTTTCTTAGGAAGTGTGTGAGTGAGGACAAAACACACTGAAAAGAACACGCGTTGGTTTGTGGGCCCAGCCATTAGTCTGATAAGGCCTGCCCCCTATTGTCTGGTCCAGGTGGAGGAGGAGAGACGCAGTGCTCCCTAGCAGACCTAAGTTGGGGTGTTACAAATGGTATCAGAGCAAACACCCAACCAGAAGTGTGATGAGATTCACATCGCCTAGGTTTGGAAATGTGGATTCGCAATGAGGACGTTGCATTCTATAAGTGGGGGAGAATGTAATACCCCATGGATGAAAGATTTAAAAGATTAGATGTTACTACCCATATCAACAAAGTGCACCTTTCTTTTCGAGAGCTTTCCCATAAGAACTCCATAGTTAAGCGTGCTTGACTTGGAGAATTCTTGGGATGGGTGACCACTTGAGAAGTTTTCTCAGGAAGTGTGTGAGTGAGGACAAAACACACTGAAAAGAACACGTGTTAGTTTATGGGGCCAGTCATTAGTCCGATAAGGCCCGCCCTTTATTGTCTGATCCAGGTGGAGGAGGAGAGACGCAGTGCTCTCTGGTAGACCCAGGTTGGGGCGTTACAGAGAGAGAGGAGAGAGAGAGCGGAGTTAAAAATGGATAAAAATCCGAGTTTTAACTATTTATACTGCGGCCTTCATCGATGAGACACGTCATCTCATCGACGAATCTTTTAGTAATTTCGTAGACAAACCTTGCTCCCTCGTCAACGAAATTCAGGCTACCACAAAACCTCTCTTGGTATTTTCTTGTCGACGAGGCGTAGCACCGTCGATGAAGCCTATTGCCTCCTTCTGTTTTTGTTTCCATTTCCCTCTCTCTTTTATATTTAAATATTGCTATTTTTCAGGTCATTACATGAAAAACCCATAGTTTTCCTTGTTAGATCCCCCCAATGAGTAGCCAAAACACACATAGGATCGTGAACCACAGTTCTACTAAGTCTGATTTAAAAAATAACTGATATAAACACAATTCCCTTTACCTTTTCCCTGAATAACAAATCCCGAACTCCAAGGCCCCTAAACAGCGAACCGAGTTCCAAAACTTACAATCAACAGTCAACAGTATAGAATATACTCACAACACTGTTCTCTACAAAACTACCAGATCAGAATTGAAAACCGAGTCTTACCTCGATTTTTCTCCAAAACCCAAAAATCTCTGAAACAGGATTCCAATCTGTAGAACTTGTAGAGAATCCTTCCACGGTCCTCATGGTAACTTTAGATTCACGATCCTCGCGACAATAGGCGAAGAAATCTAGAGAGATAGAGAGTAGGGAGAGTCCTAGAGAGAGAGAGAGAGAGAGATTTGAAGCTTCTTAATGGTTAAGAAATGAAAAATGATATTTATAGCCCTCTCGTCGACGAGATGGTGTCCTCGTTGACGAGACTCTATAGTCCTCTCATCGATGACACAGAGGATTCCTTGATGAATCCTAATATCACCGGTTCCTGAAACTCCTCGGCTTCTCCTCATCGACAAGCCTCTGAACTTCGTTGACGAGAGATGCATGATCTTCGTGAACGAAGCCTATTCAAATACCAATATTACCCCTCTCTTAATTATTTAAACCCATCTATCACAGTTTGGGTTCTTACATATAATATCAACATAACCATAATAGATATAAACTAAATAAAAAAATATATAAGTATTACAAAGAGCAAGGTGGGTGTGCTGTGTGCGTGTGCGGTGTGTGTGCTATGTGTGTGTGTGTGTGTTGTGTGTGGTGTGCATGTGCGGTGTGTGTATGCAGTGTGTGTGTGTGCAGTGTGTGTATGTAGTGTGTGTGTGTGTGCAGTGTGTTGTGTATGGTGCTATGTGTGGTGTTGTGTATGCGTAGTGTGTGGGTTGTATGTTGTGTGTGCTGTGTGTGATGTGTGTTGTGTGTGTGTTTTGGTGCGTGTTAAAGGTGCATGTTTTATGTGTGTGCTATGCATGCAGAAAAGCCTACCGTGGGTGTCACCGGAGTTATTGCTTGTGCTCACAGCTAGAGCTGGTGTGTTGTGAGGATGGTTGTGGTGTCATGGGGCATCGATGATTGCTGCCCTGCATGAAAGGTAAAGAGAGAGAGAGAGATATCTGTGTGAGTCCCCCCTGCGGCCGTTTCTTGGTTGCTGGTGTGGATGAGGACGGCGACACAGTGAACAAAGGCAGGAGGGGCTCTGAGAGCGTGGAGGTCTATGCGGCGTGCGGGTGTTCAAAGAGAGGTGAAGGACGATGGTGTCGGTGCTGCTGTTGGGGGAGTGTTTCCGAGACCAAGGTTGGTTGATGGTGGCCGGTTTGAGCGGCGGTGCGATGGAGACCCGAGAGCGAGGGAGAGAGGACGTGGGGGCTGATGAAACTAAAGTTATGGTTGGAGAAGAATGAAGCGAGTTAGAAAAAGATGGAAAGGTAGCTGTGTGGCTGGGGTTCCTGCTGAAGATGAGAGGGTGGCGTTTAGGGTTTTTTTTTTGTTTTTTGTTTTGAATGCTCTTGCCCCCCCCTGGGCCGGGCCGTTGGTGAGTGGTGAGAGTCCCTTTTATAAACTCTCATCCCCTAACCCTAATAATAATAATAATAATAATAATAATAATAATAATAATAGTAGTAGTAGTAGTGGTAATAATGAAAATAATAATGATAATAATACTAATAATAATAATTAAAAAAATGAATATATTAATAATAATAGCATTACTAAGAATAATAAATCATAATAATAATAATAATAATATAAAAATAACAATAATAATAATAATAATAATAATAATAATAATAATAATAATAATAATAATAATAATAATAATAATGATGATGATAATGATAAAAATAATGATAATACTGATGATAGAAATAGTTACAACAATGATAGTAAAGTAATAATAAAATATAAATAATAAAAATGATAAAAATAATATATAGTAACCCCTTTGTTATATTTGGCTCGGGCAAAAATAGGGTGTCTACAGCTGCTCCTTTTTGTAGGCTTTGTTGCTTCAATGTAATGGTAGGAGCTCTTCTACGTTTTTGTAACAACAAACTTACAAAGATAAAAGACACCTATTTTAGTCAAGCCATACAGCTACCTATGGATTTCAGGTTAATCAAGTGTTGTTTATTTTTGCCAACCAAGGATGATTTGCACTGAATGTAAGAATCCAAGCGGAAGTACATAGCGAGGTAATGCACTAAATGTAAGAATCCAGGTTGAGGTACATAGGGATGGCTTGCTGCAAATGTAAGAATCCGAGCCATAGCGGATACGATGATCAGAGCCATGAGACACAATAATGGTTTGCTTCAAATGTAAGAATCCGAGCCATTGCAGATATGTTGATCTGAATCATACGACACAATGGTGGCTTGCTTTGAATGTAAGAATCTGAGTCGTAGTGGATACGATGATCTAGGCCACAGGACACAATGATGGCTTGCTGCGAATGTAAGAATCTGAACCGTAGCGGATACGATAATCCGAGCCATAGGATACAATGATAGCTTGCTACGAATGTAAGAATTCGAGCCGTAACAGATACGATGATCCGAGCCATACGAAACAATGGTAGCATGCTTCAAATGTAAGAATCCGAGCCGTAGCGAATACGGTGATCCGAGCCACAAGACACAATGACGACTTGCTTTGAATGTAAGAATTTTAGTCATAGTGAATACGATGATCTGAGCCACACGACACAATGATGGCTTGCTGCAAATGTAAGAATCAGAGCCGTAGTGGATACGATGATTCGAGCCATAAGACACAATGATAGTTTGCTTTAAATGTAAGAATCTAAGTTGTAGAGGATACTATGATCCGAGCCATGCGACACAATAATGGCTTGCTGCGAAAGTAAGAATCTAAGCCATAGCGGATACGATGATTCGAACCATAGGATACGATGATTGCTTGCTTCAAATGTAAGAATTTGAGCTGTAGCGGATACGATGATCCAAACCACACGACACAATGGTGGCTTACTTTGAATGTAAGAATCTAAACCGTAGTGTATACGATGATCCAAGCCATAGGACACAATGATGGCTTGCTTCAAATGTAAGAATCTAAGCCATAGCGGATACAATGATTCGACCCATAAGACATAATGATGGCTTGCCGCGAATGTAAGAATCCGAGTAGTAGCGGATACGATGATTCGAGCCATAGGACACGATGATGGCTTGCTTCGAATGTAAGAATCTGAGCCATAGCGAATACGATGATCTGAGCCACAAGACACAATAATGGCTTGCTGCGAATGTAAGAAATCAAGCCGTAGTAGATACGATAATCCGAGCCATACGACACAATGATGGCTTGCTTTGAATGTAAGAATTTGAGTCGTAGCGGATACGATGATCCTAGCCATAAGACAAAATAATAGCTTGTTGCGAATGTAAGAATCTGAGCCGTGGCAGATACAATGATCCGAGCCATATGACACAATGATGGCTTGCTTCGAATGTAAGAATCCGAGTCATAGTTGATACGATGATCCGAGCCATAAGACACAATAATGGCTTGCTGCGAATGTAAGAATCCTAGCCATAGCAGATACGATGATCCAAGCCACACGACACAATGATGGCTTGCTTTAAATGTAAGAATCCGAGTTGTAGCGGATACAATGATCTGAACCACACGACATAATGATGGCTTGCTTCGAATATAAGAATTCGACCCATAGCAGATATGATTATCCAAGCCATTAGACACAATAATGGCTTGCTGCGAATGTAAGAATCTGGGTCGTAGTGAATACAATGATCCGAGCCACTTCAAGCAATAATAAGGTATGAAATCAAAGTTTGGAAAATGGTTACTCTATTGGGGAAATGCACGTGGGTGTAGGGTCCTGATTTCAATGAATTAATTCACTTGTCCCTGGGATCTACTGCACCAGTTTCAAAATAAATCAATGTGTGTCTGGGGTCAATTGCCCCAATTTCCAGGTCAATCAATGTATGTCTGGGGTCGGCTATCCCAATTTCAAATATTAGCATAACATAAATTACTTAGTCAAGGATGTCAAATGATCATTCAAAAGCTTATTCAACAAGACGAATGTGAAGGGTGCTCTATTGTTGCTTATGATGCCTAAATGCAGTGATACGTTGCTATATGTATGCATATAGCTAACTTATGATGCTAGAATGCAGTGAAATGTTGCTATATGTATGCATGTTGCTAACTTGTGATGCCAGAATGTAGTGATATGTTACTATTTGTATACATTTATTTTTCTATGCAATGCATGAAATATATGGTAATGCATGAAATGCATGGCAATGCATGAATCTTTTCTCTCAGTGCACCTGTGATCAATAACCTCATCTTTTATCTTGGCCATGTTTTCGAATTTTTGCATGAAATTTTCCACATTTGAATGGATCTGTAATTGAACTTCGCTCAATTTTCTTGATTCATCCAGTTATGGAGGTGATTGACTTGGCTCAAATGAAAATCACAAAATCTGCCCCAGTTGAATAGATCTATAGCTGATTTTGACCCTGTTTTCATATTCCAATCTTATAAGAAAGCGCTTGAATGGGTCCCACTGAAACTCAATTCTTCTTGAATAAGCAGATCTCTGAAACTTGATATGACATTTTCCCCAGTTAACTGCTCTTTCTCCACAGGGATCTTCTTTATAGAAACTACTAGTGATTCTGAAACCCTTTGACTATCCATCCTCCTTTAAAGCTTTGAAGGGCAAGGAGATTTTTTTTTGTTTTTTTTTTTTTATAATACATGATGACGTGTCAATTTCCCAACGTGCCCATAACAAACCTAATTCTGATCTTGGCCATACTTTTGAATTCCCATCTGACATAGATGTCCCTGAATGTGTTCCTCTGAAACTCGGCAAGACACCTGCCCCAGTAGATGCATTTGTAGCTGATCCTTTCCATCTTACATTTTCTCCACAAGGACGTTCTTTGGATTACATCCATAATGTTTTAAAATCTTTTTGAAATTTAAATAAATAGCATACAATCAGATAACTCAATCTCAATAGGAATATGGATGGAATTTACAAACTTGCTTGTCTTTGCTTGATTTTTTGGGCTTGTAAAATAGGAGATAAATTTTACCAATACTTTGACACTAATGTAACTTTGCTAGCTTAGATAATCATATCAATGGGAATTTTTTTTTTTTTTTAGCCTTATAACCATAACTCGTCCACTTTATCGCCACTTAGAGATTTTTCCTTACTTATTTCAAGCTTATTTCAAAATCTCTGTCTTGAATTATAACTAGTGTCTCATTAAATAGTCTGATCAATATTCCAATCTCAGGGTGGACTTTAAGACATGGGACGAAATGTAGCCTTAGGATTTAGGTTTCACCAAGAACAAGGAAACTAAGGCTCAAAAATCCCATCCCATAATAAAAATTTCTACCCCATTTTGTGGTGCAGTATTCGCAAAGTATTGACCGAACTTGTCATTTGAACAAGTTGCTTATGTAACTTTGCAAGATCAGATCATTACGTAGTTCAAACTCAACATTGAATCTGAAAAATCATTTGAGACAATAATGTATACCAATCTGGTCAGGACTTTCATTTGGACTATAATGTAGGCTAGGGGTATGGTTTGAAGAAAGAAAGATTTGAATAAGGCTCAAAATTTATCAATCTCATCACAGGTATTCGTTAGTCAAAGATCACATATGAATCATGTCCCTTATTTTTCTTTCTTCTTCCTTTTCTTCTTCTTTCTCTTTCTTTTTTTTTTCTTTTGCTTTTTCATCTTCTTCTTCTTATTTTACCACAACTTTTGCTTTTCCTCTTATGAAGGAATCTTAACTTCATTTTCATTTGAATTCCATTTGGGACTGATCTTTTTTTTTTTTTAAACTAGCCCAGTGTGGGGTGTGATCCTTTGACGGGTTAATCAAGAATTGAATTTTTCAGACTCAAAAGGACTAGCAAATGATTTATTTTTCTTTTGAATTTCTTTTAGATAGCATAAAAATGGTCTGCCATCCTTTTGGTAATGATTATTGTCTCAAATGACTTGCTAAACACTAGGGAATCCAAACCCAGGTTAAATTTCTGATGAATTGAATTTTAAGAAAAAGTCGGTTTAACATTCAAGCTCAACTTGGTTAACAAATGGTAACTCATTGTTTGGTTCTTTATGGGAAAACTGGTCGACCAAAGATAGTCACCCCTCATTTGATCATAGTATAATAATTGTACTCTTAAGATATCAATCATAATTTAGAAAACAAAGACAGGAGACTTTGTTCGTCGATTTCATCCAGCAAATGCATGATAAGGCTTAATAAGTTGTTTCTGTCTACTTCTCCTACAACTCTTCATCATTTTGAAATCCTCACCCAATGAAACTTCTTGACAACATCTTGAAGTGGGGTCCTTACTAAACTCCAACTTGAAGGCTTTTCCTTCATTTTTTTTTTCATCATTTTTTTTTTTAAAAATTTTTGCCCCATTGAATAGACTCCCAAAACCAACAATTGACTCCAAGTCCTTTATACTGACAAAACTATTTCCTATGTCACTTTACACAAAATGCAAGCAAAAATAGGCAAAATTTGGCATAGGGTGATGATCCAAGGAGGATAGGATGAGATGAGACTAAAAGACATTCTTATTTTATTCAATTTCAAAATGATTTAAATGAAAAGCATGGATACATTCCTCTTGTTATTACCCTTAGATGATCAAGCACATCATTTTTGTATCCCGTGAGCTCACTTCTGAAGTTAAATACCAATCAATCCTTTAACCCGATGGCATTTGTGACATTTCAACTGTGATCGGGCAACGAGTTCCCATGATTTTAACCTTTCACCTAGAATAGAGAGATCGTTTTTGTTCTGCTCAATGATGGAATCTTGGATCTCAATTTTAACACCTTGGCTCATGGTTTTACAAACAATTGGAGTGTGATTATTGACCCATTGAAGATGACTATGCATGCATGGATATGAAATTATACATGAATTACATGAATATGTTATGCAATGGGTGTTTATGCATGAGTGTAACTAGTGTAAAAATACATGCAAATAGGGATATGAACATGCATGCAACCTATCGTGCATGGCTATGCATGAAATTATGCGTGAAGTGCATGAATGCAATGTAAACGAAATAACTACTTTTCCAGAATTCTGGAAAAATCCCTATCGGCTAATGAAAGGTTTCATGGTTAAGCCAACCATTGATGGACCACTAATTCAATTCAATTCCTCTCCCAACCATTCCTTTCCATGATGATGGTCCATATACCTTAGATCCTACAAAGGATCAGGTTATGATCTGGGTTTGGGATTAACTCGGATGAGTCAACCCATTGGGTTGGTTCAACGCAGGCTTGTGGACTTTGATGTGCACTTGGACCTCGGGTGAAACATATAGGCTTCAAGCTATTTTCTGATGGGTCAAGGCCCGAGTTTAAAAAGAGTTGGACTTGGAATACTTTAAAAATGTTGGCCTATATTTTTAAGTAATAGGGTTGAAGCCCCTTTTTGAAATATGGGTTTGGCCCTTATTGAAAATTAGTCTTGGGTTGGATTTTTGTTTAGGAAAAGGTTGGGCTTAGATTTTTTTTTTTAAAAGAGTTGGATCCAAGTTATTTGAGAAGGATTGGACCAACCCATCTTTTTAAATGCTTAGACCAAGTGTTTTATTTTTTGAAGGGATGGGTCATGGTCTCATTATTGGGCCTTTCCAGAATAAAGGCTAAGTAGTATGCATGTCTCAAATGGATGCAAAATGCGTGACACATTCAACACAAAAACACATATATACAAAAGACTCGATTATATAAATATGAAGAAGGATGTGGCCTCTGTCCCAACCAAGGGTGGGTTTGTATATACGGGGTTCTTCAGGGTTTTATCCTAAGCAAGAGATTATAGTTATATGTGGCTAGGCTCTAACCTTATTGACAATAGGTTCCCAATCTGACCCCTATCCTTGCCCAAAAGGGGTTTGGATAAAGTTAAAATTCAGCGGAGTGGTTCGCGGGTCCCCACAAGCCCTGTCACGTGGGGACAAATGGTATTATACTCCTTTCTAATCTTAGCAGGTAAAGCCTAGGTAGAAGGCGCGTGAAAGTGTGTGAATTCAAATTTAGCCTAATCCCGCTACCCCACATGCATGTCACACGCTTATTCACAATTAATCACATGCTTATTCAAACATCCATGGAACCAAATATTTTCATTAAATCAAGGATATTTTCAAATATGGAAACTAAATGTTTACATTAAATTTAGAATATTTACAAACATAGTAACAAGCATTCACATTAAGTCAAGGATATTCACATATATGGGGGCTAAATATTCACATTAATCAAGGATATCTACATACATGGGAACTAAATATTCACAATAATCAAGGATATCTACCTATATGGGAAGTAAATATTGACATTAATCAGGTATGTCTACATATATGGGAATATTAATTCACATTAATCAAGGATGTCTACATATATGGGAACATTAATGTTGGCCTTACAAGGCTTTAAATCTTGTTATCTTGTTTTGATGCTAACAAACAAGTGGAATTTAACATATTTGTGTCAGTAATGTTATTTCAGGGCTCACATATTAGAAAGTAAGGTCAAAGTACTTACAAGGATTAAATGAAACTTAAATGAGTCAAAGCATGGACTTAAAGATGATATATTAAACCTTGAAGAATATAAGGTCATGCATGATTTGTTGAAAGTCAAGGAATGTTTAAAGTCAAAATAGCCAAAGAAAAGCAAAGTGAAAGAGCTCAAAGAATATTAAAGCTTGAAGACCAAGAAAGAGCAAAAGCGAACATGAAGACTTGAGCATTTAGAATGTTAATGTCTTAGAAGTCTCATATAAGTGCTTTAATATTTAAAATATCGTTTGAAATATTATGAAGTTCTTAGGTTAACTTCTTGGACCTAGATACCTTTTAAAATACTTGGAAAATATTTTTATAAGGTAAAAAATTATTTTAAAAAGGTTAAAATCATTTTTGGAATGAAAAGCACCAAAAAGAGTTTTTCCAAATGCTGTCAGTTTTTATACATCCACATTGAGGTGAATTTTTCTCTATCAAAAACTCATTATTTTAAAATGTGTTCAACATGAAAATTGTAGGATTTTATCTTAGATTTATTTTAACACCAAGAAAACCTAATTTGGAGTTATAAAAAAAAAAAGTTATGGCCAAAACACTGAAGCGGGGTCACGGCTATCAACCAACCGAACACTGTTCACAGGAGGAACTTCAACTGACTGAACAGCACACAGAACCACTTCAGACGACTGAAGTGTAACTTCAGACGTTTGAAGAATAACTTCAGATGACCGAAGATTAAGTTCAGTTATCTGAAGATTTTTTGCTGAATTTTTTAAAGAGGCAGAACCACTTCAGACGACTGAACCCAAAAGTTCAGTCATCTGAACACTATTCAACGAGCAAATTTTTTAAAATCTAATATTTTAAATAATAGCCATTTTGAGCTCCAAATTTTCTAATAACTTGGGAAACTCTCTAAGGAAACTTTTGCAACAAGGAAACTTGTTTAAAAGAATATAAATACGTGGTTTTTGTAAATCAAAATCACACCAAGCATTGAAAATCTCTCATAAGCTCTTTTGCTCTCAAAGTCTCATCTTGATCATCTCTTGCAAACTAAAAGTGTTGTGATTCTAAGATTCTAACTCATCAATTTATGAAGTTAGATTACTGATTTCTCATCTAGAGAAAAGAAATTTGGTGAAATCTTTGTTAAGCTTCAAAAATGTATTTCATTCTTGATATTTATCTTTTGAAGTACATAGTTTCAATTTGTACTAACCTGCTCTTTGTGAGAGCATCTCTTGTACACCAGCTACTTGCTATTTCTCTTGTAGATTTTGGATGATTCCAGGCTGTTGGATCGTTGACCAAATGAGGGTATATTGTTTGGAGAAGGCGGGCTCTAGCCTAAAAGAGTGACCAAACGAGGGGACGTCGTTTGGAGAGGCGGGCTCTAGCCTAGTGAAGGAGTGTTTAAGTGTGGGGTATCGCTTGTAAAGGTTTTGTTCCACCCATCAATGGAACAGGTTTAGTGAATCCTTTGGTGGATTGCCAAAGGCGAGGATGTAGGCTGGGTATAAGCCGAACCTCGTAAAAATCTCTGTCTCACTCTCTCTTTCCCTATTCTTTATTTTCAGTACATATTTAAATTGCGTTGATGGTTTAAATTTGAAAATCATATGAACTACGTATATTTGGAAATCAAGTAAACTTTAAAGTTTGATTTTGATTTGGGTTGCGGAAACCAAAAGGGAGTACATTGATTGAACCATTCTTTGCGGAAACCATACGGGAGTACATTACTTGGCTAAACATCCCAAAGATAAACTAACTTAAGAGTTTATTTGAATTCTGAAGTTTGGAAAGAGCAATTGGATCTTATATTGAACATCACATTGAAGAAGCATTTTCACATATACAGGGCTTTGCTCAAACTGCATTTATGATAGGGCTAAACACAATACAAAAGCTGAAAGTTACATATACCATTAATATATTGTGATTGTATGGTATAAAGCTTGAGATTGAGTGAACTGTGTTTATATTTCAGAAAGAGCTAAATCTTGAATGATTTCATCAATCTAATAGTGCTGAAGTGAATTAATATTTGGCAATCAAATTGGTTGTTGGTTTAAGCATTGTGGTTGATAGGCTTGACTAGTTTATTTATTTGTGTGGTTGAAGATTAAATGTTTTATTAGTTGTTTTGTTGATTGTTTAAAAGAAACCAAGTTCTTGTTTGATTGACAAAATAGATAAACAAGTTAAAGAATTGGTTAAATATTAAAAGAAGTTAAGGACTTTAAAAAGAACTAAAACAAAAGTTTTAAAAGCCAATTCACCCTTGTAACGACCCCGACCCGCCACGTGGGCCCGAAGTGCTACTTTAGTGACGTCAGTGTACCAGACACCTTATTCGTCAAATATAAAACATACGTATGCAGCGAAAATAAAATATAAAATCCTCAAATTGCATTACTAGAGTTCTAACTATCTTTACACACAAATATACCCATTTTCATATAATTACATCCCATAAAACTAAACAAAAATAAAATCTCTATCTACACACTACCTACATAAATTTACACCTCTAGCTCGGCTCCTCTAGCCTGCTAGACCCGATTTCTAGGATTTCCTAAAAAGATAGTTTGTAAAGTAGGGGTGAGGCACAACTCAGTAAGGGAAAGACTAAGTTAACGTCGGTGTGTGGCCAACATGCATTTAATATACAAAAAATAACCAGTTCTCTAAGCAGATAAACACTTTTATGAAAACATTCTTATTTTACACCCACACACACAATTAGCCGAGGATAGAGAAGATTACCCGCCCATACAAGTAACTTCCCTCTACTCTAGTACCATTACTGCTACCGCGGCACTCACCTTTCTCATTAAGCCCTCGAAGTTATCTTATTAATTAACTGTATTCACATAAATTAACAGATATACATATAAGACACTTCATGTGACAAACATGCCATTTACATCCCCATGGCACGGGTTGTGTGGCCTGAAGGCTGGACTCAGCTTGGGTGATAAGCCCAAACAAATTCAAAAACAACATCCTCTGCAAACACATTGCAGGCATCCACAGCAAAGCTGCAGGTCTGATGCTCTTACTTCAACCTCACGCAGGCAGTCGGTTGGACCCCCTACACTTCTATCCAGACAGTGTGGGTGCACATGGTCTAACTAGCAACGGTACCGTGCTCACAATACACTGGTCCCCAAGGTTCCTAAAGCATAGCATGCAATTTAGATAATAGAAATCACCATTTAAAATATTAATTCATATATATTTCATGTTATTCCAAACACCTAGCTACCAGCCACAAAATATAACCCGGCATATAGCCATCAATTAAAAAACTCAGCCCTCGGCCGTCAAATAATAATCCTAGCCCTTGGCCAATAAAATGCACCTGGCCATTGGCCGTTAATTCAAACTCCTGCATTTCATAAACAGTTCCAGTATTTTCACAAGCATTTCCAGTATTTCTCAATCAATTCAATATTTCAAAATCCCAAATCCAGATATACAATAATCCATAAAAATTAAATCATCTACCACATGATTTTCCACATTTTTACAAATCCATATAAACAAACAAGCTTTCCACCATTCATTTTATTCAAAAATACCATACCATATATCCTAAGTTTGTAAAATCTATTTTGAACGGTTGGTTTCCAAAATAGCCTTTAAATTCCCAAATGAATAAATTAATAAATATATTTATATAAACAGAACAATTTTATTGATTCAATTTTCATAAAATTACTGACTTAACTTAATCTCCTTAACTGATTCCTGAAAAAACCCGATAACACCCCGGCCTACACCCGAGGTGTTCAAAAACCCCTGAACCCTGAAATTCAAATTTCACCATATTATTCGTCATAATTCCTAGAGTAACTTTCCCTAAAATTTCCCTAAGTTTTGAATACCTTAAATAGCCTAATAAAATCCTAAATTATCAAACTTACCCTCAATTTAGGATTAGTACCCCGAAACTCCAATTTGAAAACCCTCTTCGGCTAGATTGTAGAGAATCTCCCCACGAGTCTCTTGACAATTTCCGTTTGTTAATGGGGCTTATAATTTAAGTAAAATTGAGGTAGGTTTAAGATTTGGCCTTACCCCAGGAGGTATGCCTACTCCGTTCCTACGACATATCTGCTCTAGTAGAAATGTCGGTGTTGGCGAGCAGAGCCCAACAGTATTTTTGGATTTTTGATCGACCGAATAACGGAGACGAGATGGAGGAGAGTGGGAGAGAGGAGACAGAGAGGAACGTGGGGCTCTCTGCAATTGCTTCCACCTGAAGGATTCAAGAATCCTTCAGGATGTATATATATATATATCATTATAATATTATATTATTTAATTAATATTAATTAATTAATTAATTTTATAATTTTATAATTTTAATTTTAATTTTAATTTTTTAATAATAATTTTTAATTAAATTTTTTTTTTTAGGATTACTACAACCCCCTTCTTAGGAAGCTATTCCTGATTTCAATTAATTCACATTAATCAAGGATACCTACCTACATAGGAACTAAATATTCAGATTTAATAGAGGATATCTACATATATGGAAACATTAATTCACATTAATCAAGGACACCTACTGTAACTGTAATGACCCGAAGAATAATGGTATTTAAATAATAAAAGAAAAGGAAATGGAAACTGGGAACAGAAGGAGGCAGTCGACGATGTTGCATTTTGGAAGGAATAACCAAAGGAAATTATCAGGGCCTCGTCAACGAACACAGGGGATTCGTCGATGAGGGTATAAGAGAACCTCATCGACGAAGGCAAGATTCATCAACGAGGAAATACCAAGAGAACGTTTTAGGCAGTCTTAATTTTGTCAACGAGGAGTGGGATTCGTCGACGAAATTATTAAAGGACTAGTCGATGAGATGATGTGGCTCATTGACGAATCCAACCTTATAAATAGTGAAAAACTCATATTTTTTTATGGAAATCTTGCGTAGAAACCCTCTCTCTCTCATCCTTCGGTTCTTCCCCCTTTTCTCTTTGATTTCGGGCTAGATTTCTGCCGGTTTAAGGATCTAAAGCCACCACGACACTCCTGAGAAAGTTCTCTGCAAGTCTGCCCGAGCGAATCGTCGGTGGGGCTGAGTTAGAAATCATCCCAAATCTAAGATAAGGTTTTCTATTCAGTATTTGGTTAATTGATAGTTGTAGGAAGTGATATACGCAAGGAAATACTGAACTTTAGTTCTGGGGAATGCTATTTCCAGGGCGTTGAACGGGGAACTCTGTGAGTGCAGGAGTGTTTGATTTAGGGGCTTTTCAAGACATAGGTAAGGGGATAAATTAAGCTAGTTCTTTTTGAGAAAATGTATATATATATATATATATATAGCATTTGATTTCAAGAAAGTAAATATGTTCATATATATGATTTATATTTGAGAAAACAATGTTAAAAATGATGGTACGTTGAATATGCGGAAAACTTGTTAGTGTGGCATGAGTAGAAATTGCTTTGAAATACTGTTTTCTAGAAATGCGATTATGATACGGACTTTTATAGTGGAAAACTGGCGTACGGACCGAGATTTTTATATGTTTTGCTAACGTACGGGTCGTACTATGTGTATGATTTGCTAACGTACGGGCTGAGCTATGTATATGATTTGCCAGCATACGGGTCGTGCTATGGATGTGATTTGACAGCGTACGGGCTGAGCTATATATATGATTTTTCAGCGTACAAGCCAAGCTTTGGATGTGATTTGCCAGTGTACAGGCTACGCTATGATATGATTTGCCGACATACGGGCTGAGCTATGATAAAATTTGAAATACCGGTGTACGGGCCGATGATTTTTATGATGTACATATATATGCAAAATGATATGATTGATTTGATAATTAATGTTATGAAATATCCATGTTTCACTGTTTCAGTATATGTTATATGGTATCAGAACCTGGTTGGCTTGGTCTAGGCTAGCACATGCACGGTACCGTTGCTATGTATCCATGGTCTTCGTGATCATGATATCCGTGTTAACGCCGCTGTATGGAGTAGTGTGAGATTGGATGGTCGATATGGTTTTTAAGAAGTGTGTGAGTGCCCCCGGTACACGGACCAGGTCTGGTAGACCCATTAGATTTATAGACTGTACTTTTGACTTGGCAGTGGTCGACCAACCATTGTAAGGTCCCGCCTTCGAGCAGGCAACCCAGTCATGTGGGGGTAATACATGACAACAGCCAGCTAACCTACTAAGAATGTTTTTATATTATTATTATATGAGATGATATATGTTTATGAAAATGCAGTATGTTTTGCCATGTTTTGATGATATATATATATATATATATATATATATATATGTTTTCCCAGATCTGACATAGCAGTTTATAGAAAATGTTTTGTATGGTATATGTATAACACAGAATACTCATGTTGCCACACACTAGTATTAGTTTATTTCCCTTACAGAGAGATGTCTCACCCCAAAATTTTATAAACTTTTCAGAAGCCCTAGATAGGAGAATGGGAAAAGCCCCACTAATCTAGAGCTGTTGTCTGTCCTTTTTGAAGGGTAATTTTTAGTAGGGACAGCTAGATTTTTGTGGAAAATATTCCTAGATTTTGTTTTTGGGATGTATATATTGAAATATAGTGGATATAGTGACTCTGGTATTTATGGTAAAGTGATGGATGTTTTCGTGTTTATAATATTATGATTGTATGTTTCCTACTGCTTAGGCTTCCGTTATGTGTTCTGATGTATCCTCGGTACCCATGAGTCCAGGTGGATTATGATCTACTGAGTTGGGGTTGTGATATTGATTTTACTTTAAAAAAAATGTAAAAATTAAGCAGGTCGTCACAGTAACGACCTACTTTTCTACCATATAATAAAACATATTTAATAATAAGGTCAACCTGAACCAAGGGGTAACGGGGACACATTTGACATTCACGGCGGAAATCTAAGCAGCAGTAAATGTGAATCACATTCTCATAACCACAAAATACATAATACCAGAGTTAACTATAATCCAAAACACTGTGTTTGTATACAATCTCCCAAAAATACAAAAATATCTTTAGGATCCCACATCAAAATCTCCTGATCCTAGTTTAAGCTTACCCTTCTAATGGGCTAACACAACAGACTCAACGGCGGCCTCAATCCGCCAATCCTTCTGGGTTTCTTGAAAATTATTTAAGTTCGGGGGGTGAGACACTTCTCAATAAGGAAAAATAAACTAAATACAGTTGTGTGACAATATGAATATTTAATGCTATAATGCATATACAGTACATTTCATATTCTAGAAAACATTCATGATAAAATGTCTGATTAATTATAAACTTTCATTATTTCTAATAATTCATACTGATCATGAAATATATGATATATCTGATAATACAGAAAATTTACCCATGATGTATAGCTAACTGATGTCATGTATTACCCCCCACAACGGGTTGTGCAACCCGAAGGCAGGACTCGACAATGGCTGGCCGACCACTGCCGAGTCAAAAATGTCTGTAAGTACGATGGGCCCGCCACACCCTGGTTCGGACTGCCAGGTAGACGTTTACAACTCTACACTAAAAGCCACATTGACTATCCATCTCCCACCCCCTTGTGAGGCAGTTAGCACAAGTCTGAACATAGTAATCTGATCTGTATAGCTACGGTACCGTGCTCCTATAACTGAACTAAACTATCATCCGTGTTCTAATAACATATAATACATGATAATATATTTGTTTAACATAAGTAGATTGATAGCATTTTCTGTAATAACATAAATACATACGTACATACGACCTTACACCGATTTCTTTCATATCTGCGGCCATGCGCCGAACATTTCATAAATACGGCCTTGTGCCAAAATCATACATAATACACGGCCTTACGCCAGCTATCAATCATGGTCTTGCACCGAATATTTCATACATATCATTCTGAATAAATAATTCATTTAACATGTACTTCAAAATCAACATGTACTGCATTATTTCATAATCTCTGAAAAACATGTTTTATTCATAAAATTGTCATATCATAATACTTCCCATGTAAAATACTATTCATGCCACACATTGCTGCATAAAACCATACATTATATTCTAAAATCATAATTTCGGGAATTTCATACATATATATATTTCAACATAATAGCAGTATTTTCTTAAATATGCACTTTCTCCATAATATACAAATATAATACATGCTTTCCTGAAAATTAATTTGCTCATAAATAATAATAATTTGTATGAAAAATAACTACTTTAGTTTATTCCTTTACCTGATTACTAGAAAGAAACTTGCTAAATACACCGGTCCTATACTCGCAGGGTTCCCTGTTCAATACTCGAAAAATGAGAACTTCCAAAACTAAACTTCAATATTTCTCCATGAATAATATTTCCTATAACTAGGGAAATACCAAATTCTAAATAAAAAGTCTTACATTAAACCAGGGATGAATTTCAACTCAGTCCCACCAATGATTTGCTCTGGTACATTTGGAAAGAACTTCCCCAAGAGCGTCGTGGTGGCCTCAAATCGTCGATCCGGTGAACGTCAGAGCCGAAATCGAAAAGAGAAAAGAGAGAAATCGTAGAGGAGAGAGAGGAATTTTTTCTGATTTTTCTGCGTAAAAATTCGAGGTTTGGGCTATTTATACTATGGGCTTCGTTGACAAGCCACGTCACCTCGTCGATGAGGTCAAGAGGCAACTCATCAACGAACTCTTCCCTTCGTCAATGAAATTCAGAGTCGCCCAAAACATCCTTTCGGTATCTTCTCGTCGATGAAGCATACCTTCGTTAACGAGCCTATACTGCCACGTCGTCGACGAATGCGCATCCTTCTGTTATTGTTTCCATTTCCCTCTCTCTTTGTTATTTAAATACCATTATTCTTCGGGTCATTACATTCTCCCCTCCTTATAAAATTTCGTCCTCGAAATTTACTATTCATATAACTCATCATCCTTTAAAGGCAAAATGGTCTACTTATTTTATTACTTACTCTCACTTATGGAGGAGGAATGTCGTGGTTACATTCCAAGTCTTGGGAGATTACATAAATAAAATAAAATAAAAATTCCCCCAAAACTAAAATATTACTTACTAATTAAATTATCACATGTACCTACAAAAGAAACATTATACAATCACTTACATTTTCTTGATCAAGACTGAACCTCTTGGAACAACTACGGGTATTTCTGTCTAATATGTTCCTCGAGCTCTCAAGAAGCCTCTTCTACTGCATGATTCCTCCATAGAACTTTTACCAAAGGAATTTTCTTATTACACAATTCCTGTTCTCTTCTATCCAGAATTTACACTGGCACCTCCTCATAGACTAGTGAATCGTTGAGCTCTAATTCACCAAAACTGATTATGTGAGAAGGGTCTGGGACGTATTTCCTCAACATAGAAATGTGGAATACGTTGTGCATCTTGGATAACACAAGTGGTAAAGCTAACCTATAGGCAACTGGTCCCACCTTCTCTAAAATTTCAAACGGACCACTAAACTTAGGGCTAAGTTTATCCTTCCTTCTAAACCTCATAACCCCTTTTAACGGAGCTATCTTCAAAAATACATGATCACCAATGTTAAATTCTAACTTCCTGCGGTGATTATCGGCATAACTCTTCTTTCGACTCTAAGTTGCACTGATTCTATCTATGATGAGTCAAACCTTATTGTACGCCTACTGCACAAGCTCTGGTCCCACAACTCGTTGCTCACCCATCTTGTCCCAATACAAAAGAGATCGATATCTCCTACCTTATAAAGCCTCAAATGGTTCGATGCCAATGTTGGCTTGATAACTATTATTATACGCGAACTCTACCAACGATATGAATTGAGTCCAACTACCCCCAAAATCTAATACACATGCTCGGAGCATATCTTCTAGTATCTGTATCATCCTCTTAGTCTGCCGATCGGACTGAGGATGGAATGTCGTGCTAAATGATAACTAAGACCTTAAAGCTTCCTGAAAGTTTCTCCAGAATCATGAAGTGAAATGTGGGTCTCGATCTGACACTATGGAAATAGGCACTCCGTGCGAACGGACTATCTCCTGAATATAAATCTTTACCAAACGATTAAAAGAGTAGCTAATCTTGATAGGCAAAAAGTGGACGGCCTTAGTCAAACAGTCAACAATCACCCATATGGCATTCTGGCCGTGCAACGCCGTCGGCAGTCCTGACACAAAATCCATAGATATATGATCCCACTTCCACTCTGGGATAAATAATGGCTATAACTACCCTACCGACCTTTGGTGCTTCACTTTTACCTGCTGGCACGTCAAACACTAGGCTACATATTCAACAATCTCTTTCTTCATACCACTCCACCAGTATGACTCTTGCAGATCTCTATACATTTTCGTACTGTCGGGATGAACTGTATACAAAGATCTATTAGCCTCCTCTAAAATGGTCTTCCTGATGTCAGCATCCGTAGGAACACATAACTTGGAACGGAACCGTAAAGCTCCGTTATCTGACAAACATAATTCCTCCCCCTGACCATTCTACACTTTGATTAATACCTCTGCTAATTCTGGGTCTTCCTTTTGAGTAACTTTAATTCTTTCCTAAAGAATAGGCTACACTATTAAAATGGTGATACATACCTGATGATCGCTCATGACCAAGTTGATGTCGAGTCTCTCCAGATCCATCATGGTCGGATACTGGATCTCCTTAGTTGCTAACTGTAAAGACCCGAAAATTTAAAAGGATTAAAATAATTTGAAAAAATAAATAAATAAAATAACAGATGAATAAATAAAAGGAATGGCGTGGGAATAATAATAATAATAATAATAATAATAATAATAATAATAATAATAATAATAATAATTAAAGAAATTATATTAAATTAAGATAAATTAAATAATTAAATAATTAGCTATTAAATTAAATATTTTTACATTGGATTTAAAAAAAAAACTAATTAGAATGATATATATAAGTAAGTTATTATAATATATATATATATATATATATATATATATAAAGTAAAGTAAAATAAAGAAAAAGAAGAAAGAAGAAAGAAGAAGAAGAAGTTGGAGCAGGCAGCAACCCCCCCTCCCTGAAACTTCCTGCGAGCAGCGCAACCACCTCTGTCTCCGTCTCTCTCTCTCTCAATTTCTCGGCGAGTTTGCGATGGATCAGGAAATGGAAGGTGCCATTGGATTCCTGGTTTCGTTGTCGACATTTCTACTGGAGCATATTTTTCATGGGAACAACTTAGGCACTGCTCTTGGGGAAAGGTAATTTTTTTCCATTTTCTTAATTTCGCTATTAATATGCGATTAAATCAACAATTGGACACCACCACGTGGTCCTAGTCGTCGCCATCATCATTTTGACGTAGGTAATTTTTCAATTGGTATTTTTTAGACCCTACTCCAAAGCGAGAGTGGGATTTGGGAATTTGGCTAAATTTAAGGGTATTATTATTTATTTAAGAATTATGGTCCTAGGAAATATTTAAATAATATTTTATTCAAAAATATTTTATTGGAATTAGGAATTTAATTTCAGGGTCCAGGTGAGCACCGCATGCATCTTTTCGGGGTCCCTGTTGGCGTAGTTCAAGAAATTAGGTAAGGGGAAAAATATATATTAAATCATAATTTTTATGAATTTAATGGAAAAATAAATTGTGTTATATGTACGTGTATATGTTTCATTATGGGTAAAATGCCAACTGTTTAAATTATATTTTTTTCGAGTTTAGGGCTGTTTATTAGATATGTGTGTGAAAATGAACTGATGAAAGTGGAAAAATATTTTCAGAATATTTTACAGGCAGTGTATGAATTTTATTGCTAAATTGTGTGGCATGAGTAATAGAATGTTGTGTGCAAATATATGTTAAATGTATGAGATGCAGGCTAAGTAAGTAAAGCAATGAGAATAAAATATGATATGGACAATGTTGCCTATGTATGTTAAATGCAACCATGTAAAGGTACGACAGCTAAAAGTCGGGTTACCAGATTCTAGCGCATTTCTATGTGGACTAACTGACGACAGCTAAAAGGAGTTGTGTTAGCAGGTTCTATCGCATCTCTATGTGGACAAACAAATGACGGCTAAAGAGTGGCTATAGTACAAAGGAATGAAATGAAAATGTTATGAAATGAAATGACAAGGAATGACAATGCAATAAAATGAAATGTGAAATGTGAATGATACAAATGGGAAAGAGTCACTTAAAGTGAAATGAAATGCAAAGTTAAGTTATGAACAAGAATGAATGTGCATGAATGTATAATGACAGAAAAGAATGATGTATTATGATATTAGAAGTATGTATGTACGTAGAACATGTTACGACTGGGCGAGGCGTACCTTTCGCCTGAGGGCTTGTTGAGTAAGGCAAGTGCACTAGTAGCTACAGATGTGACAGTAGCCGCATAACGTACTAGGGAAAAGAGAACCTACTTGTATGGACGGGTAGATTTCCCTATCCTTAGGGCCTTTGCCAGTAAACTTTTGTAAGAACTGTGTGAGTACGAGATCAATTTATCACTTGAGGGCTTATTGAGTAAGGTGAATGCCCTGGTATGCTTTAGTTGTGACCTTTGGGTTGTCAAATGTATCAGAGCAGAGGGGTGCTACTTGTATGGGCGGGTAATCACCCCTATCCTCGGGTAATCTCGTGGGTTAAACATTTGCATGTGTTTGATTAGGATCAGGAAATGATTTTAGAAATTATGTTAAGGATTTTCAAATGTTAAATAATATGTTATATATAAACTCATGTTGGTTACACACTGTTTTAATATATGGTTTCTTCCCTTACTGAGATGTGTCTCACCCGAATATGAATTTATTTATTTTCAGGATTTCCTTGAGATCGAGCTTTGAGAGCTTGAGATTTTTATAGCATTATTAGGAAATAGAAAAAAAAATGGTATATTTCTATGTTAATTTTGGGGAATGTAAATAGTTATGTTTTACGCCTTTATGTTTTAAGGCTATTGAGTAAGGAATGATTGTGAAAATATTGAATTGCTTTGGGAGTTATGTAGATTTATGAAAATGCAAGTGATGGATGATTTAATATGGATTATAGTTAGAATTAGTAAACTCTGGTGTTATGTTATATGGAGATTATGATTATGTTTTCCGCTGCGTATGTTATGGAATATGATTTATCGGGATATGATCAGGTATAACACACCGGACCGGGGTTTAAGGGTTCGGGGCATTACAGAGCTAATGCTAATCCCACAGACTTCCTACTCAGTGCATTAGCTACCACATTTGCTTTCCCTAGGTGGTAACTGATAGTATAATCAAAATCCTTACTTAACTCTAACCACCTTCTCTACCTTTCATTCAGTTCCTTCTGAGTGAAGAAATACTTCAAACTCTTGTGGTCAGAGAAAATCTCACACTGCTCGCCGTACAGGTAATGCCTCCAAATCTTCAATGCGTGTACCACTGCAGCCAATTCAAGGTCATGGGTAGGGTAGTTTTTCTCATATTCTTTCAACTGTCTAGATGCATACGCCACCACCCTGCCGTCTTGCATCAATACATAGCCTAGTCCCTTCAAATACCCATCACTGTAAATGACATAACCCTCGCCCCCAGACGGGATGATCAGTACTACTGCTGTGATTAGCCTCAACTTCAGTTCCTAAAAACTTTGCTCACAACTGTCGTCCCATTCAAATCTGGCGTTTTTTCCTAGTCAATCGTGTTAGAGGCCCTGATAATGCTGAGAATCCCTCAACAAAACTACGGTAATAACTAGCTAACCCTAAGAAACTCCTGATCTCCTGGACATTCCTCAGTCTAACCCAATTCACTACCACCTTAATCTTACTGAGATTCACAAAAATTTCGTCTCTTGAAATAATAAGCCCTAAAAACACAACTTTTTCGAGCCAGAACTCACATTTACTAAACTTGGTATACAACTTCTTTTCTCTGAGCGTCTACAAAACTTGCCTCAAATGCACCTCATGCTTTTCATAGTTCCTCGAATAAACCAATACATTATCAATAAAAACAATATCAAACTGATCTAAATATGGATGGAAGATTCTATTTATCAAATCCATAAATATCGTAGGAGCATTCGTCAGACCAAATGGCATAACAAGAAACTCATAATGTCCATAACTGGTCCTAAAGGCCATCTTCGATACAGTTTCTACTCTCACCTTTACCTGATGGTAACCTAATCTGAGGTCAATTTTAGAATATACTCGTGTACCCTGGAGCTGGTCAAACAGATCATCTATACGAGGTAGAGGATACTTGTTCTTGATTGTCACTTTATTAATCTCCCTGTAATCTATGTACATCCTCATGGACCCGTCCTTCTTCTTCACAAATAGTACTAGAGCTCCCCATAGGGATACACTAGGTCATATAAAACCCTTATCAAGTAAATCTTGCAACCAATCTTTCAATTCTACTAGCACTGCTGGTGCCATTTTATACGGTGCTTTAGAGATCGGCGTTGTACCTAGAAGTAAATCGATGGGAAAATCTACCTCATGATCAGCTGGCAGACCTGGTAATTCATTTGGAAACACATCTATAAATTCTTTCAATATTGGCGTATTAATAAGCTTTATTTCATTTTCTGACATTTCCTTCACAAAAGTCACGAATCCCTGACAGCCACTCTGGAGTAGTCTCCTTGCTTGAATAGCTGAGACCATCTGAGGTAGAGATTGCACTCGTGACCCTGTAAATCTGAATTTTGGTTTTCTTGGAGGTCTAAATATCACTTCTCTCGTATAGCAATCTATAATAGCAGAATTAGCTGCTAGACAATCCATGCCAAAGATGATAACAAACCCATGCATATCCAGCACCACTAAATTAGCAGATAAAATTCTCCCCTGAACATCAAATGGACAACCACAGAGCATCCTACTACACCTCACCACTGACCCGGTCAGTGTAGCCACTAATAATTCAACATATAGTAATTGTGTTTTAGCCCCACACAATTTAACAGACCCCACAAATATGAAGGAGTGTGTGGCCCCTGAGTCAAATAGTGTAATAATTTTAAATAAAAACATATTAACCGTACCCATCACCACGTCGTCGGCTGTCTTAGCATCACCCGGCGTCAGAGCAAAAACCCTAGCTGGAGCCATATTCCTTTGCTGGCCTCCACGTGGTGCCTGATAACCTCCTTTGAGCAGGTCTAGGAAAAAAAGCAGCACCAATCTGAACCTTGCAATCTCATCATATGCCCTAGTTCCCCACACCAATAGCAGATACCTCGCCCAGCATGACACTCCCCCGGGTGTCTCTTCCCACAAGTCGGACAAGTTGGAAGTGGCTGCACAACCTGGAAACCCCGATTCCATGTCTCCTATCTTCGGTCTTGGTAGTAGCCACCTCTCTTCCATGAACCACGACTGACTCCCTACTAGGAACCAGAAGGTGTGGATCTCTTCCTCTGTCTCTGCTCCTCAGCCTCCAACCGCTCTCCAATTTCTGCTATAGTGGCCCTATTTACCAGCTCAGCAAAATCCTACAACTTCAGCATCAACACCTGCTTATATATCTTTTTCCTTAGACCTTTTTCGAACTGTCAAACCTTTTTCACCTCATGTGGAATAATGTATGGGGCAAAGCGAGATAGCTCGATGAACCTCTATGCGTACTGCTGCACAGTCTGCTGTCCCTGTTTTAGATTCAGGAACTCTTCTATCTTAGCTTCCCTAGACGAAGCCAAAAAATACTTGTCGAAGAATATCTCCTTAAATCGCTCCCGCGTCATCTTCACAGGTGCTGTCCTCTTCTGCTCTAGGAGTTTCACCGCCATCCACCATCTCTTGGCCTCTCCAATCAATCTATAGGTAGCAAACAGCACCCTCCATTCCCTTGAACACTGTAGCACTGTAAACACTTTCTCAATCTCCTGCACCTAATTTTTAGCAACTGCAGGATCAGTTCCTCCTGAGAAAGTCGAAGGATTCATCTTAATGAATTTCCGAGCTGCCGTGGCCGATAGATGATCCACCCAGCTCCCTATAATTCTTGGCAATTTTAGCCATAACCTGCTGTGCCACACTGCATAAAACTGCATCTAAATCACCGCTCGCAGCGCCTGAGGGCCGAGCTCCCCCATTTCCACTAGCATGGGCACTACTGCCTCCAGGGTCCATCGTGAAAAAACAATAACTTAACTTAGAACCCTATCACCATAACATATCACCCAACTAGTATAATATTTCCTTAATTAATTCATCACATCTGATCTTAATTCAAGGTTCAATCCTGCAACCTAGATACCCAATCCTACAATAGTTTACTATGACTTTCCTGAAATCGTCACCCTAGGAAAATCACACAAATCACTACGGAAGTCCTGCAACTAGACTACAAAACTAGACCTCAAATTCCCTTATCCTATACTCTGGTATTATTATTGCTACATTCAAGAGTCTACAGAACCTAGTATTCTAGGCTCTGATACCAAACTGTAACGACCTGCTTTTCTTACCATATAATAATACATATTTAATAAAAGGTCAACTTGAACCCGTGGGTAACGGGGACACATCTAACATTCACGGCGGAAACCTAAGCAGCAATAAATGTGAATCACATTCTCATAACCACAAAATACATAATACTAGAGTTAACTATAATCCAAAACACTGTGTTTATATACCATCTCCCAAAAATACAAAAATATCTCTAGAATCCCACATCAAAATCTCCCGATCCTAGTTCAAACTTACCCTTCAACGGGGTAGCACAACAAATTCAACAGCGACCTCGATCCGTCGGTCCTTCTGGGTTTCCTGAAAAATTATTTAAGTTCGGGGGGTGAGGCACTTCTCGGTAAGGGAAAATAAACTAAATACAGTTGTGTGGCAACATGAATATTTGATGTTATAATACATATACAGTACAATTCATATTCTGGAAAACATTCATGATAACATATCTGATTAATCATAAACTTTCATAATTTCTAATAAATCATACTGATCATGAAATATTTGATATATATGATAATACTAAAAATTTATCCAGTATGTATAGCTAACTAATATCATGTATTACCCCCCATGATGGGTTGTGCAGCCCGAAAGCGAGACCCGACAATGGCTGGCCGACCACTACCGAGTCAAAAATGTCTGTAAGTACGATAGGCCCGCCACACCCTGGTTTGGACTACCAGGTGGACGTTTACAACTCTGTATGGCTACGGTACCGTGCTCTTGTAACTGAACTAAACTATCATCCGAGTTCTGATAACATATAATACATGATAATATACTTGTTTAACATAAGTAGATTGATAGAATTTTCTATAATAACATAAATACATACGTACATACGGCCTTGCGCCGATATATTTCATATCTATGGTCTTGCGCTAAATATTTCATAAATACGGCCTTGTGCCGAAATCATACATAATACACGGCCTTGCACCAGCTATCAATCATAGTCTTGCACTGAATATTTCATACATATCATTCTAAATAAATAATTCATTTAACATGTACTTCAAAATCAACATGTACTACATTATTTCATAATCTCTGAAAAACATGCTTTATTCATAAAATTGGAACATTTCATAAATACGGCCTTGTGCCAAAATCATACATAATACACGGCCTTACGCCAGCTATCAATCATGGTCTTGCACCAAATATTTCATACATATCATTCTGAATAAATAATTCATTTAACATGTACTTCAAAATCAACATGTACTGCATTATTTCATAATCTCTGAAAAACATGTTTTATTCATAAAATTGTCATATCATAATACTTCCCATGTAAAATACTATTCATGCCACACATTGCTGCATAAAACCATACATTATATTCTAAAATCATAATTTCTGGCATTTCATACATATATATATATATATTTCAACATAATAGTAGTATTTTCTCAAATATGCACTTTCTCCATAATATACATATATAATATATGCTTTCCTGAAAATTAATTTACTCATAAATAATAATAATTTGCATGAAAAATAATTACTTTAGTTTATTCTCTTACCTGATTACTGGAAAAAAAACCTGCAAAATACACCGGTCTTACACTCGCAGGGTTTCCTATCCAATACCCTAAAAATGACAACTCCCAAAACTAAACTTCAGTATTTCTCTATTAATAATATTTCCTATAACTAGGGAAAGATCAAATTCTAAATAAAAAGTCTTACATTAAACCAGGGATAAATTTCAACTCAGTCCCACCAACGATCCGCTGCGGTACATTTGGAGAGAACTTCCCCAGAAGCGTCATAGTGGCCTCAAATCGTCGATTCAGCAAACGTCGGAGCCGAAATCAAAAAGAGAAGAGAGAGAAATCGTTGAGGAGAGAGAGAGAGGAAATTTTTTTTTATTTTTTTGCGTAAAAATCCGAGGTTTGGGCTATTTATACTATGGGCTATAATAAACTAGATTGGAAATGGTTGATAACTACACTTGAGTCCCTATGGATCGATACTCGACTTCCCCCACTTTCTACAGAACTTGGGATTAGTTAGGTTCTATGAATATTATTTTTGGTAGTTAAGAACCGAAGCCTTAGTGAGCCTACCAGTTGGTTTAAATTAAAGAGGTTAAATTAAACTGAAATTCCGCTAAGTAATTTTTAAATACTCAATTCGCCCCCCTCTTGGGAATACATCTTTGGTCTTAATTGGTATCAGAGGCCCAAATTGTAGTAAATCCTAAAAAGTAGCTACACAAAGATCTTTATGGCAAACTTAAGTGTGTCCCCTTTCGGTGAAGGTCAATCTTCATTTAGACCTCCTATTTTTTGCAGTGTAAATTACACCTTCTAGAGACAACATATAAGGATATTCTTGCAAAATATGGATTGGAAAGTCTAGAAAGTAGTAACTCAAGATGACTATATTCCAAGAATGTAGGTAATAAAGAAATCCCTAAAGAAGAAATTGATTTGAATGACACTGATATGAAATTGTTGCAAATCAACTCTAGCGTAATGAATGCATTATATTGTGCGTTATATGCGAATGAATTTAAAAAGATAATAGGATGCAAATCCGCAAAAGAAATTTAGGATAAACTTGAAGTAACCTATGAAAGAACTGTTGATGTAAGGGATAGTAGAATCGATATGCTCACCAGCGAGTATGAAGCCTTTAAGGTGAACCTAGAGGAGTCCATTACCAGTATGTATACTAGGTTCACCCATATAATTAATTCTCTTAATGCACTAGGAAAGAACTACACTACATATGAGATGATTAGGAAAATCCTTAGAGGACTTCCTCCCATTTGGGAATTAAGGCTACTGTCATAACTGAAGGCAAAAACATGAAGAATACTTCCTTAGATGAACTCATAGGGTCACTTCTCATGTATGATATGACAATATATGAAATAACTACCGAAGTTAGTAAACAAAAGAAATCAATAGCTTTTAAAGGTTCAAAGGAAAGCTCAAGTGAGGAAGAGGATAATGAGTTGGACGATGATGATTTAGCCATATTCACTAGACGGCTAAGCAAATTCTTCAAAAAGAATAAAATATTTTTTTAGAAAATTCAGAGTAACTAAAACAAACAAAGGTGAAACAAGTAAGAAAGAAACAAAGGCTAAACCCCCGACTTGCTATAACTGTGAAAAGGTAGGACATATAAAGCCTGACTGTCCCCAACTTAAGAAAGATGTTAAGAACAACAAAAAGAAAGCAATGACTTGGGATGACTCCAACTCAAGTAGCTTAGAAAGCGATTCAAGTGGTCAAAAAATAGCCAACCTGTGCTTCACGGTGAGAGATGACTAGGTAAACCCTTATTCAAACTCACTTGTAGAATCTAGTGATGAATCTTGTAATGACTCATGTGAGAGCATGCCTTCCTACAATGAAATTCAAGATAAATTATTCTCACTACATAAGAGGTTCATAAAAGTGTCCAAGAGAAACATTACACTAAAAGGACAAAATGAAATATTAATGAACCAACTAGAGTCATTTACATCGACTGAAAAAGAAAAGGACTTGGTTATTGATGAACTTGAAAGTAAAATAAACCATATGGCTAAAGAACTAGTAAAGCTACAAGCTAAATGTAAAGGAATGAAAGATTCAAAAATACTTTGTATTGAAAGTAAAATTGAGGATCAAACTAGAATTATTTATAATTTTACTAAAGGTAAGGAGAACTTTGATCAACTAGTTGGATCACAAAGAATGTCTTTGGATAAGGAAGGCATAGGATACAATGGAGTTGAAAACAAGAAGAAAAAGAACGCTACATGGGGCATTTTGTAAAAGTTTCAAAACATTATGCAAGCACATCTTCAACTAATGCATATGAACACACCACATGTTTACTATGTAAGGAGAAGGGACATATAAAGTTTGAATGTACATTCAAGAGAAAAAATATTAAAACCAAAAAGGTATGGGGACTCAAAAATGAAACTAAAACTAACTTAAAAGGACCTCAGAAGATTTGGATACCAAAAGTAACATCTTAAATCCCTTTTTGCAGGTCTGTTTTAGGTCCACCCCATCAAAAGACAAATGGTAGTTGGATAGTGGGTGCTCAAGGCATATGACCGGAGACAAGTCCAAGCTCGCCTTGTTGACACTAAAGGATGGTGGACATGTCACTTTCAAAGATAATGTTTTATTGGTAGAAGGGTTAAGACATAATCTACTTAGCATTAGCCAACTAAATGACGAAGGATTTTACGTAACATTTAAAAAGGACAAATGCATAGTTGAACACACTAAAAAGCATGAAATATTGTTTATTGCAAACCGAGTTGAAAATGTATATTGCATAAACTTTGAAAACCTGGTGTCTCAAAAAGTTAAATGCTTCATAACCTTAAATGAAGCTAGTTGGTTATGACATAGGAGACTAGGACACGCTAGTATGGACCTGTTGTCCAAATTAGCTAAAAAGAATTTAGTCAAAGGCTTACCCAGTAAAAAGTTTATAAAAGACAAGGTATGTGATGCATGTCAACTTGGGAAACAAACCAAGACTAGCTTAAGAAAAAGAAACACATCTCCACTGCAAAGCCATTAGAACTAATTCATTTAGACTTATTTGGCCCCACTAGAACACAAAGCCTAGGAGAAAAGCAATATGCATTCATCATAGTTAATGACTATTCCAGGTTTACCTGGGTACTATTCCTATCCTCCAAGGATGAAGAATGTAAAATGCTAATCAACTTATGTAAGAAACTTCAAAATGAAACAGGATATGGTGTTCTAAACATTAGAAGTGACAAAGGTTAAAAATTAAAAAATAAATATGTTAAGAACTTTTGTGATGAAAATGGAATTTTTCACAACTTCTCAGCATAACATACACCTCAACAAAATGGAATTGTTGAAAGAAAAAATATGTCACTTCAGGAAATGGCTAAGACTATGCTAAATGAGCATAACCTACCTAAAGTGGTAGGTTATGCTATGTGATGAATCGAGTAACCATTAGAACCATCCTAGATAAAGCCCCATGTGAACTTTGGAAGGGAAAAAGACCAAATATCTCTTACTTTCATGTATTTGGATGTAAGTCTTTTGTCTTAAATGATAAAGGGGACCTAGGAAAATTTGACGCTAAATCAAATGAAGCAATCTTCCTAGGATATGCTGTAAATAGCAAAGCCTTTAGAGTTTACAGTAAGAGAACCCTTTTTGTTGATGAATCCATTCATGTAGCATTTGATGAAGCAAACCCATTTTCTTCTAAACCTACTAATGTTAATGATATAGAAATAAGAAAGAGTTTAGAAGATCTAGAAATTCATGAAATTAAGGATGAGAGCACTGAAACTCAAGAACCATCTAATGATTCCTCTCAAGAACAATTTGAATTGCCTAAGGAATGGAAATTCGTGAAGAATCATCCTAAAGACCAGATTATTGGAGAACCATCACAAGGGGTGTCCACTAGATCTTCTTTAAAGAATCTATGCAATCATTGTTTGTTCCTATCTCAAGAGGAACCCAAGAACATAAATAAAGCAAACAATGATGATTCATGGATACTAGCCATGAAAAATGAACTAAAACAATTTGAAAGGAACAAAGTTTGGAAGTTAGTTCCTAGACCCGCTGATCATTCGGTAATTGGCACAAAATGGGTCTATAGGAATAAGAATGATGAAAACAGCATTGTAGTCTGTAACAAGGCTAGATTGGTAGCTCAAGGGTACAATCAAGAAGAAGGCATTGATTATGATGAGACCTTTGCTCCCACAACTAGAATGGAAGGTATACGCATGCTACTAGCCTTTGCATCTCACAAGAACTTCAAACTCTATCCAATGGATGTGAAAAGTGCATTCTTAAATGGGTATATTAATGAAGAAGTATACATAGCACAACCCCCTAGATTTGAAGACTTCCATTTTCCAATTCATGTGTTTAGACTAACTAAAGCCATGTATGGATTGAAACAAGCTCCTAGAGCTTGGTACGAATGACTGAGTGGCTTCTTGTTAGAAAATGGCTTCACTAGAGGAAAAATGGATAGTATCTCATTTCTAAAATCTAAGAACAACGATATGCTTATCATACAAATCTATGTTGATGATATTATCTTTGGTGCTACAAAGGTGGAATTATGTAGGGAATTCGTTGCATGCATGCAAGATGAGTTTGAAATGAGCATGATGGGCAAATTGACATACTTCCTTGGTCTTCAAATTAAATAAGCCAAAAATGGAACATTTATCAATCAGTTAAAGTACATAAAGGACTTGCTCAAGAAATTTGATATAGAAGGTGGCAAGCCATTAGGAACTCCAATGAGTACCTCTATTAGTCTATACAAAGATGAGTAAGGCAAATCGGTAGATGTCAAAAACTACCAAGGCATGATAGGTAGCTTGTTTCATTTGATGACTAGTAGACCTCACATTATGTTCAGTGCCTGTATATGTGCTAGATTTCAAGAGGCACCTAAAGAGTCTCATCAAATAGTGGTTAAAAGAATCCTAAGGTATTTGATAGGTACTATAGACTTATGTTTATGGTATCATAAAGATAAGCATTTGAGATGATCAGCTATTTAGATGCGGATTACGCCGAATGTAAAATTGACCGAAAAAAGTACAAGTGGTACTTGCCACTTCTTAGGACATTGTAGTGACCCAAAGAATAATAAAATTTTAATAATAAGAGGGAGAGGAAATAGATACAGAAACAGAAGGAGTTCGTCGACGACATTGCATTTTGAGGGAAATAAAAATTTCAAAAAATTTCTAGGGCTTCGTCGACGAAGGCCTTAAGGATTTCGTTGACGAGAAAATACCGAGAGATGGTTCGAGCTTCTCTGAATTTTGTTGACGAATGTAGGGCTTCATCAACGAATTTACTGAAGGATTCATTGACGAAGTGACGTGTCTTTTCGACGAACCTGGCCCTATAAATAGTGGAAACCCAGGATTTTTATCATTTTCACTGCACCTCTCTCCTCTCTCTCTCTCTATCTCTATGTCTCCGTCTCCCTTCTCTCTTTGATTTCAGCCCCACCAGTCACTGGATCGATGATCTGAAGCTATCATGATGCTCCTGGCGGAGTTCTCTGCACGTCTGCTAGAGCGGATCGTTAGGAAAACAGAGTTAGATTTTATCCCAAATTCAAGGTGAGACCTTTTAGTCCCCATTCAGCCTTATGGCAATTATAGGAAATAATGTAGATGGAGAAATATTGATATTATGTTTTAGCATATGTTGGTTTTAGGGTGTTGTGTAGGAGGCCCTGTAGGTGTTAGGCCAGTTTATCATAGGGGCTTTTCAAAGTTAAAGTAAGAGAAATATGCTATGCTAGGTATTTCCTAAAATACTATATAGCTTATTTAATTATGAAAATTATGTATTTAATATGGTGTGGCTTGTGAATATGAATATGATACGGGGATATGTTTTACGAATCTAGTTTCATGATTTTTACGAATTTCAACATTATGATTATGTGAATTTTAGTACCATGATTTTATGGATTTTAGTACCATCATTATACGGATCTTAGTACCATGATTACATGAATATTAGTATTATAATTATGCAGTTTCAGTGTTATGATTATTCAGTTCTCAATATTATGACATATGAATTACAGTACAGTAATGCAGCATCATGGTTATTAGGATTACTTCAAAATCATTGTAAATTAGATAGGTATGTATAGAAATGTATTATATGATATCAGACCCTGTTGGACTTACAGCTACAGAGCACGGTACCATTGCTACAAATATTATGTTACTTTATGAGTGTAACCACCTATTTAGATAATGCGTGGTAAGGTTGACCACCTAGGCCCTTGAAGAGGTTAGGCTTCCCATCCATATATGGGTTGGGGTGGGCAAGTCGACTGAAGAAGTTTAGTGATTTATTTCTGGTTGGCCAGTCAGGGTAAATCCAGCTTATGGGCCGCACAACCTTGTCATGAGGGGGCAAGTCATGACACACGGATAGCCATAGGGAACAGTTTCAGTTACTATTACATACGTACGGATTTACAGAAACAAGGACCCTATTTATGTACACTAGAAATACTTTGAATTATAACCTATAAAACTGCTATGTTAAGCAACATGGAAAGGGGTGGTGTATTTTATTATTTGTATGTACTCTTGTATTCAGTTATTCATGTTATATGAAAAAAGATTTCATGATATATATATAAAAGGGGTGGTGTATTTTATTATTTGTATGTACTCTTGTATTCAGTTATTCATGTTATATGAAAAAAGATTTCATGATATATATATATATATATATATATATATATAGTAGCTCATTTGCCACACACTAATAATAGCATATTTCTTCTTATTGAGTGTTGGCTCATCCTAGTGTTGAAACATTTTTCAAGTAATCCAAGTAGGCAAGCAGATTAGGCTCGAAAATAGAGGGGCGTCTATAGTGCCCTGTCAGCAAAGTGAGTACAGTGGAGGATTTTTGCATTTGCCCCAGTTAGCTGAGGGTATTTTGGGAAATCAGTGATATGTGTATATTTTGGGAAACATGTAGTACTCTGGTATTGAGTGGTATTGGTTTTGTATTGTATATAATGGTTATGGTTATGTTTATATGATTCTACTTCTTGCTGCTTAGGTTTATGGATGAGTTTATCTCAGTAGGGTATCAGAGCATGTAGATTATCATAGTATAATAATAATTAAAAAAATACAGTTTATTAAGCAGGTCGTTACAGACATTCTCTAGTATTTTGGTTTTCCAAGAAATAGAATTTTGTGGTGTTATCCACTACTGAAGCTGAATATGTTGCAGCAGGTAGTTGTTGTGCACAAACATTGTATATGAAACAACAACTTAAGGATTTTAATCTGGAATATTCAGTTATCAAATGTGATAATACCAATGCCATTAATATTTCAAAAAAATTGTATATCTCACTCTAAGACTAAACAAATTGATATTAGACATCATTTCCTTAGAGATCATGTGCAAAAGGAGGATAATATTCTTGAATTCGTAAACATAGATGAACAATGGGCAGATATTTTCAAAAAACCTCTTTTAGAGGATAGGTTCATCTCCGTACAGCAAGAATCAGGTTTATTACACTATAGAGAAGTGATTTGAAGAAAAGAAACTCGTTAGAATGAGTATGAGAGTCAAAAGAGCAAGTGAGCCAAGTTTTCTGAAGGATGAGCGACTGAGCCTTTCATATCAGTCGACTGAACTTATACTGACTTGCGTATTTTTGGAGTTCAGGCATATCCGGTGACTGGCCCTTTGAGCATTTGACTGACTAGCTACTGACCTATGAGTTTTTAATTTCCAGACAGATCAGGCGACTAATTGCATGCTTCAGTTCAGACGCCTGAATTGCAGAGATATAAATACATTATGTTCGTAAAAGCCCTAATTTTTTCGAACCCTCAAGCTATTGATTGCTATTTTCTCCTCACCTAAAGGCTCTTCTTTAACCTCCAAGTGCTCTCCTTTAAAGATTTCACCGTTTAATCTTCCAAAAGCCTCTTACTCATGCTTCCTTTACTCTTTTTGGTTGATTATATCGATTATTCTTCTCTCAAACCATATCATGAACTAAGGAAAGGGGAAACAAAAGCTCCACTTCCGAGAAGGATGACACAAAGGATATTCAGAAGTGGCTGGGTGAATATACAGAGAGCATATAAGATCTATCGAACCCATCCTCGATAAGATTTTGGACATTTCTTTTACGCGAGATGAATTTCCTAACATTCTTCAAATGTTTAACGTTTTAGGTTGAAAGCAATTCCTTACTTATCAGCCTAGGGGTGTCTATCCTAAATTAGTTAGATTATTTTATGCAAATATGGTTAAGGATGAACATTTGTATATAACCACCGTATTGGATAAGGCCTTTGTCGTTACTCCACAAACTCTTGCCATTAGGTTTAAGATCCAAGATGGCGAATTTGAATGTCCACAACTAGGAAAATCTTGGATTATGGCACAGGGATTCGACCCTAAAGAGTTTCTACCTTTGATAATGAGTGAAGAACCTGTATATTTTGGTCACCCTCCATTATACTGGCAGTTGAATCTTGAAGCTTAAGCTAGAATTATACATAACCTTATTACATATAACATTCTACCTAGGATAGGGTCTCGTGACCATTTATCCTATTTGGATTGTTTTGTAATGAGGTGCTCATATAAAGGCAAGCGCCTTGATCTTCCAAGTCTAATTTTTAGGTGGATGATTTTTAAAGAAGAATCTCGTCGAGTAATTCTTCCTTATGGAGGAGTTCTAAACTTAATCTTTGATCATCTTCAAGTTACCTCTCCATCGATACTGTTCATCGTTTGTGCGCATTATGACGTCTTCTCATCTACCACGGTTAAGCTAATGGGATACGATAAATATTGAGACCTTGGTGGGTTCCCTAAGCATGGCAAAGCTCACAGAGAAGATGTAGGACTTCAAGAAGATCTGTAACCAGCTCAGGAACAACAACAAGTGCACCACCAGCACCTTTAGTACAAAATGTTGACGCTCTTACTTGGTTCATACTTCATTGACTATCGTCATCATATGGACTCTCAGTTAAGTGCATTTAGTGGAGAAATAAATAAGAAATATGACGCACTTCAGTCCAACATGACTTCCTTTGATCAGAGGCTCAGACGCATTAAAAGCTATACGGGCGATTCTTCCACTTTGCAAGGAAAGGCTCCCGTGGAGACGAGCTCTAGAGATGATGATGATAATGATGAGGGTTGATTCTGATGGTGGTGATGAAGACTAGATCTTATTGTTTTTACTATATTTTACTGACAACATTTAATTTGTAATATGTTTCAATTGTTATTTGTGTTTGTTATTTCTCTTACTTGACATTTTCTTATCTTTTGTGATATTTTCTCATACTTCTATTATCGTGGATACTGAGTACTGCATACGTTTGGATCTTATTGCATATGATTTGCATGATGCTTACTATGTATCTTGATGGATATATCATTATTGTATGTTTTGCGAAGTGCATCCTAAATATAGGACTTTGTGAACTGAAAGCTACTTATTGGTTCCTTGAATATTTGCATGTTTCTTTTTTGAATTCTTCCCTTTTTTTTTTTTTTAATGTCAAAAGGGGGAGAAGCATAGAAAAAAGAGTAGAGCTAGATATTCTGAATTTTTAAGAAAGCATGTAGCATATGCATGAGCTAAAGCTAGATATTAGATATTCTGAATTTTTGAATTTTTGAGAACCTATGACATATTCTGAATTTTTCCTATGACATATTATGAATTTTTTTGAGACCTTATGAATGTATTTCTCCTATCTCTTTATTGAACATATTGTTTAGAGAAATATTACATTTAGGGGGAGTTATAATTATTAAAGCATGATATAAGTTGCATATGTTGAAAGCTTGATATATGCTATATTGAAATTCTGATATGAGTTTTGAAAATGCTAATATTCATGAATGACTTGTTGAGAGCAATCTAAATGTGAGGGGAGTTTAATCTCGTCTTGATGATAACAAATTAAGGTTACTAACTATGCTTTCAAGTTAAGTTTCAAGAATCAAGTATCTTACCAAGTGAAGTGATTCCACCTGAAGAGATTTGTTGAAGCTTAGACTTAAAGCTACAAATTATTAGGGATATGAAGCATATTGAAGAATTGGTTAAAGCTCAAACAAATTATTGAAGCTATGACATAAATACTTAGGAATTGATTTGATTTATCTTTTTAGAGTCTCATGTAAGTACTTATATTTTCAATATTGAAGCTCTTAGGATTTATGTTAGACTTAGAGACCTGATTTAGAATATAGGAAAAAATTTTATAAGATCTAAAATATTTTTCAAAGTCAATAAAAATAAGTTTTGGAAACAAAATATGAAAAACACTAAGTAGCTTAGTCGTCAAGCGACTAATGATTATACATTAAGCGACTAATATGCTACTGTAGCGTTAATGAAGAAACAAAATAGGGTCAGGCAACTAAACCATCGGTGTCAAGTGACTGGACTTCTATTGTATGTTTTGATGCGCTATTTTGAATTAGCTTAAGCGACTCATCTCCTAGTTTAGGTGACTGAAGCGTATGTTTTAAACTTTCCTAAAGCGTTGATTTCTTTCCGAATTCAATTGATTGAGTTTCCAAACTTAGAGAAAATTTGGGGAAAATGGTAGCTATCCTTTCTACTCTATATAAAGATTATGTTTTCGCAATTTAGGGTAACCAAAAAATTGCACATACATTTCAAATCTGTGTTATACTCTTGCTATACTCTCTGAAAATCTGTTGTGAGCTTTTGCTGAAATCCCTAGGTTATATTCTAATTTGTTCTTCTTAAATCTTCACTCGACAATTAGAATACGTTAGATTTTTCATGAGCTTCAATCTGATATTGATTATCTTAAGTATATTGTGCTTTATTTTATTCAAATTCTGCTCTAACTGAGAGTGATTATGTACGAATTTTTGTATTGCCGTTGTGCAAACTTTGATGGTTCAGGATTGCTGAATCATTGCCTAGCAAGAGGGTGTTCCTGTAGAGAGGGGTCTCCAAATGCCAAGAAAGAGAAGTTTACTTCACCTATTCAACGAAGTAGTAAAGGAAATCCTCACAGCTAGTTGCTTAAGGCAAGGACGTAAGCTGCTGGCTGAACCTTTTAAAAAATATTGTATTTTGCTATTCTTCCCTATCTCTTTAATTTTTGTATCTTATAATCTGCGCAAAAAAATTATTATTATTATTATTTTTGGGTCGTTACATGTATGACTTTAAATTCATTGGGAAATTTGTTGAATATTGAGATTTGATTGTAGTTTAATCAAGTTATTATATTGAATGTTAGTTTATGTTGCTAGATGAAAATCAAATGAGTTTTGATATCTGAATTTAGTTGTGTCTTGGTTGAAGTCAAATTGTTGTAATTGATTATTTAATTGAAGCATAAGTAGCAAGATAATCTAAGTTGTGTTATTGAATTTGTGCCTTGAGAAAATTATTGATTATTGCTGAAATTTAGAACTGAATACTAAATTAACTAGAGTTTAAATTTGATTTGTAATTTCAGCATTCATACATATATGATTGGTATAGTATGTTCGCTGATTAGATTATTGTGATTGATATTAGAGTGTGGTTGTGATTGGTTTAAATTAAAACGGTTAAAATAAACTAAAATTCTGCTAAGTAACTTTTAAATACCCAATTCACCCCCCTCTTGGGAATACATCTTTAGTTTCACATCTGGATAAGCTTTCATGGTGTTCCCTAGTAAATATTTGAATATTCTATTCACCAGCCTCTGGTAGGTTGCTCCCGTGTTTTTTAATCCAAATGGCATCACTCTGTAGCAATAGAGCTCTCTTTCGGTGATGAACGAAGTCTTCTCCTTATCTTGGGGATGCATACAGATTTGGTTTTAACCTAAGTATGCATCCATGAAGCTCAGAAGCTCATGTCCAGATGTGGAATACACTAGCTGGTGGATCCATGGAAGAGGAAAACTGTCTTTAGGGCATGCCTTGTTTAAGTCTATGAAATCGATGCAGATTCGCCACTTTTCGCTTGGCCTTTTCACTAAGACTACGTTGCTAAGGCATTTCGGACAATTGACTTCCTTGACAAAGTTATTTTTTAAAAGTTTGTTTACCTCTTCATCAATTACTTGACTCGCTCTAAAGCAAAACTTCTCTTCTTCTACCTCACGAGCTGATGGTTTGGATCCACATGTAATCTATGCTCAATAATTGTGGGGTCGATTCCTGGTATATCATCTGCTGACCAAGTAAAAATGTTTGCATATTCGCCCAATAATCGAACCAGCTCTTTTTTTAGTGGGTCTAGTAATTGCCCCCCCCCCCCACTTGAATGCACCTCTCCTAGTCCCCTCTTATCGGAATACTAATCAAATCCTAATCTAGTGTGCTGATCTGCGAGTATTCCTCTCTTACCTCCAAATCTTCAATTGTTTGGGTTTCCCATCCCTCTATCTTCCCCTTCAGCACCATCACATAACAATTGTGTGCCACCATCTGGTCTTTTTTCACCACTCCGGCTTCGTGTGAGGTAGGGAATTTTACCTTTAAGTGATAAGTGAAGGTCATGGCTCGGGTTGCATTGAGTGTTGGGCGGCCCAATATAATGTTGTAGACTGAAGGGCGGTCAACCACTAGGAAATTCATCGTAAGGGTAATCTATTGCGGAGGTGTCCCCATTGCCAAAGGGAGTGTTATCGTGCCCAAAGGATGGACTACATCTCCCTTGAATGCCACCAAGGGTGTGGAGATTGGTTTTAGCTGCTTTCTTCCAATATGCATCTCCTGTAGTACCTACTAGAAGATTATTTCAGCTGAATTCCCGTTATCCACCAGCACCCTTCTTATTTTGTAATTAGTAACAAGTAATGATACTACCAAGGTGTCACTATGAGGTTGTTGTACACCTTCTTCATCTTCTCTAGTGAAGGTGATAGTATCATCATGCTTTTGTTTTTTGTGATTCTGCTCCTATACTTCTATCAAGAGCATTTGTTTCGCATACCTTTTCTAGGCACCTCCGCTATTTCCTTTACTAGCTCCTCCCCCAAAGATCCCAGCAATCTCCCCAACAATCTACTCTCCTTTCTGTTTATCCTCTGGCTTTCGATGTTCATGAGCTTCTACTTGGCGGTCATCTCTTTTCACAAACCTAAAAAAATATCCCCTTTTTATTAGGGCCTTAATTTTTTTCTTCAAATGGATGCAGTTTTCTATGTCATGCCCATGATCCCTGTAGAGCTGGCATAATTTAAATGTGTTTCATTTATGCGATAGTGCTCGCATAGGCTTCGTCCATGAAACATATTCTCTTTCTTTAATGTGCATTAGGATGTTTACTTGGGAGACATTCAAAGGGTGTAGGATTGGAATTTAGCTACAGATCCTAACTCCCTTGGACTACTCAGCGATTTGCTATACTCTTGCTTCTTACCTAATCTCGCAGTTTCTTCCATGTCTTTCAAGCCCTTCCTTTTCAAGTCAGTTCGACTTTTCCTTGTGTCCATCACCTCTTCCAAATTGATATGCTTTTGAGCTTGAGTCATTCACTCCCCCTATTGGCTGGGGGTTTCTTCCCTAATGAGTTCAAGAAATCCCCTAGCTGGAGATCCATTGTCAAGGCCACCACCACTACCTCGTGGTCCAGGTTTTGAATCTCCAGGGTCACATTGACGAAACGGTGCATGAACTTCTTTAATATTTCTCTTTCTCCTTAAACAAGGCTTATTAGATGAGCTGAGGTTTTTGCTATCCTTCGGCTACTGATGAAGTTTCCCGTGAACTATTGCTCCATTTCGGAAAAGGAACCGTTAGAGCCAAGCTTCAGGGTCTGATACTATGCCCTAGCATTCCCTTTTAAAGTGGCTACAAATGCTCAGCACATGATTGCATCTGGTGCACCTTGCAATTGCATCAGCACTTTAAAGATATATAGATGGCCGATAGGATTGGACAAGCCTTTGTACCCCTCTAAACTAAGCATTTTGAATTTGCTAGGCAGGGGAACGTTCATTACCTCTTTAGTGAAGGGCAGGTTTGAAGATTTCAGTAAGGACTCCCCGAAGGATGGGTTGCAGCGAGCCTAATTCCTCATCTTCCCCAACTGATCAATTCTTTTGAATCTTTCTTCCAGTTCATTCGATCATTGTTCGTTGATTCCCACGCTATTTGCATCCTCTACCTTCTTTGTAGGGTCAGCCTTTTCATCAATCTCCGGTGGGACTGCAACCTTCTCACGTGACTTAGGATCTACTTTCTTAGGGTGGGGAATACATTCCTTATAAACCTTTTGCTATTGGATCATACTGAGCATGTCCTCCATCCTTTTCTAGAAAGCAAGGAACTCACCTCTTATCACACCAAAGTTGTCACTTGGTGCGGAGTGTGTAGACTGGTGTGATTGGTCACCCATGGTAGGCTCTGACTTTGAGTTATTTGATGTGGTCATGATTTAAGGATCATAAAAGAAAAATCTCTCAAGAAGTTTCCCACAGATGGCGCCAACTATTGTTGAATAAAATTGAACAATCTTTGAAGACTTTTCTCGATCACGACCATCTGAAAGGGAGAAGGTAAGGATGGCTTTGTGGACCCGGGTTATACTCCGAGGAATCACTCCAATGCCTAAATAAGGGACTTTGTTGAAGTAAGGGACTTTGTTGAGAGGCTAATTGCAACAGTAAAAGAATGGGTATCAATGAGATGTCCTTACCTCTTCCCCATGTCCCCCTTTTATAGTGGTGAAATTTGACCATGCGATAATGACATTTATGAACGCATTATTACACTTGCATGAATCACTCTAGCCTTTATGGACATTGACTTGAGTGATTTTGTAACTGCCCCCATCAATGTGGGTGATTTGGTCTTCTCATTGGAAGGCATTTTAATGAGGGCATAGTCAACAAGTCTTCCTCTTTAATGAGGATATTTTTTAGGTATATCAGTATAATTTCCCCACATTGAATGGAATAATTCAAGAGAAATGTGCCAATTTTCCTTGTTGGGTGCATGCATGTGTAGGTGTGCAGAAAAGTATGGGCTCTTGTGGTCATAGAAAATAGTTTTTTTTTAATTTTTTATTTTTAAAAATTAGAAAAATATAAGCTATTTTTAGTTTTTTAAATTTATACTTTAAAAATAGAAAATAAATAATTTTTTATTTGTACAAAATAGTTGTTATTTTAAAATTTCAAAATAATTGTAAAAAAAACACATATTATCTTCTAATTTTTCTAAAAAAAAATTACATGAGATAGTAGTTGAGAGTGTGGATTAAATTTAGGGTTTGGATTTGTGTGTGTTTAGATATGAAAGAACTTCAAGTATAATTTCGTGTTGTATTTTGTCTAAATCCAAAATCTGAATTCAATGCTCCTAAATATAGGACAAGAGATAAAAAAAAATTTAGAAAATAAAAAAAATTCTAAACTTTTCATATTATATGTTTAGAAAATTAGGTGACATTTTTTTATAATTATATGAAAAAATTAGAAATGAAAAATAAAATATTTCCACAAATGGAATGCACCAAAAAGTTTTATTAATTTTTTTGCATTTTCTTATACAAATGTTGTAAAACCAAAAAAATTAAATAATTTTTTATAATTATGACAAATTAAAACTAAAGACTAAAAATTATTTTCCAAACTAAACTATTTTATTTATCATCATTTTAAAAACAACGACAAAACCGAAAAAAAAAAAATGCAAAACAGTTGTTAGCATTAACGCGCAGCTAGAGAGAGAGAGAGAGAGAGAGAGTTTACGTAGACGATGGACGTGAAGAAAGCAGGTCACGAAGCTTCTTAGCATTAACACGCAGCTACGATTCATTGATTCATCATCATCATTTTATTGCCAAACTCTTGGCCTAAAAATGCCCACCGCCGTTCATTGATTCATCATCATCATCATCTTCCAATTTCTAACTCACCAGTATAAATTAAAACCTTTTCTCAATTTATACTTAGTTTCTTTTCATCTCTTTGGTTCCGTTTTGATAATCGATATAGTTTATATATATCGGTCGTTTGTATATATATATATATATATATATATAAAGTTTTGTTTTGATATATATTGTATTATATTAAGAAGCTAAGGAGACAGATCAATGGTGTTGGAGAAGGGGATGGATGGGACGACGTCGTTAAAGGGAGAAAATGAGAAGAATATTAATGGTGTGATAAAAGTAGAAGGAAGGGTAGTGCTGATGAAGAAGAACGTGTTGGATTTAAATGATTTGCATGCATCTGTTCTTGATCGCCTTCATGAGTTGCTTGGACGTCGAGTCTCTCTGCAACTCATTTCTGCTGTTCATGCTGACCCATGTAAGTTCTTCAATTTATTATATTATATATTACAATTATGTAAATCTCATGTATCATAATTGATACATATATAAAAAAATTCGATATTTTTTTATAAAAAGTTAAATGGGTGATCTAGTAGGTACCTTACCTGAACTCAACTCACCCGTTTATTAATTGAGTTGGATTCGAGTTAACCCATTTATAAATGAGTCACTCATTCTTAGATCCAAATCAATTTTAACTGAGCGGGTAACGGATTACCCCAATTTGGTCATGACCCATTTTAGCTAGTGCATTTTATTTCAAAAACTATAAATATAAATAAATATATATATTGATATGAAATATAATATCATATAAAGTATATCTTGAAGAGTATTATGTGAAGTTTGGGTAAGGTTTGGTGAGCTAGGTTACAATTAAGGTGCCCTAATTAGGTGTCAATGTGGATTTGCAAAATAATTATGCTTGATCCAATATTTTTGATATTTCATGTCACTAGCATTTTTATTTTCCTCAATCAAACTTGAATAGATTTTAATTTAAATATTATTTAAGAGAAAAAAGTCTATAAAAAATAGATTTCCTTTTTCTCCTTTATAACCTTTTTCCTTTCCCACACATATTTTATCATTCGAACAAATCTAACGTTGTACTCATTTAGGAATGTAAATTTGCAATTTTTAATCCGAAATTTTACAAATTTTTAGATAAAATTTAATATTATTTTGGTTATTTAAGTATCTATTAGGTAAATAAAATCAGATTCAAAATTTTAAATACTAATTTCAGAAAATAATTTTAAAAATGAAAATATGAGATATTGAGTAAGCACACGTGGGGAAATTTTTTTAATGAGGCAAACAATATTGACAATGTGACATTCAACTACAAGTCACATGGATGAAAAGTAATTGTTAAATTCGTGAGCAATATGACCAATTCTATTAATTTTTTGATTTTAATTTTAGGATGCTCATGAATTTGAATTTATGACTTGTACGTAAGAAATGATGAAGGGTATTCTAAGAAAAATATAAATCGAGAACTGACTTTTCTTTCTTTAATTAATAGCATAGATTTAGAAATGTTTATAAAATTTTAATCACAAATCGTATGCATGCATTCATTTAGTGGAAATGGTTATTTCAACAAGCAATCATGATACGATTTCCTTAAATAGTGTAACTATTTAGTTGAGTTTACCATCTAATTTAGAAAATGTTTGGAAAAAAATGTTCGAAAGGCTAAATTTTCTTGTTTTCGATTGAACTAATTTGGACACCCTCTTCAAATTCAAACTAGTTATTAGTACATTATAAGGAGAAAATTGGAACCTAATCGAAAGAGACCATTTGAACATTTATTATTCTCTATCTGTAACCCATAACATATCCAATGAAGATATTGATTTTCAAAGTCTTGAAACTGGAGAGGTATCCCATAAAATGTTTCAACTTGAAGCTCAACCAATCTTGTCAAGTCTAGGTTAGCCTAGCCAGTAAAGTGTGAAACCCGAAAGTTGAAATTTGAAAAGTCATTCTTGTCTATTCTATGTTATGAATTAATAAAAAAAAATTGTATTGTCATGTGTGTTTACGATGGTGGCATGTTTTTTTTTTTTTTTGTAAGCTATTTCATTTCCATACTATCATAGTTTCTATTCCACTTTTGGAACCAGATATAACCTTAAACTCAATTTTTTTGCAAAAGGAAATTTTTTTATATTTTATATTTTTTTCTCTATTTCAAATGTGAGTAAAAAGTAAAAATTTATTCAAACATGAAATAAAACTAAGGAAAGTTAATGTTTGGATTATTTGTTGAATATAAGTATACACTAAACCATGAAGCCAATTTTGAGCTTGGATATGATTTTGCAGCAAATGAGCTGAGAGGGAAACTTGGAGGGCCAGCATACTTAGAAGAGTGGACTACAACATTCACTGGTTTAGCTGCTGGGGAGTCTACTTTCAAGGTTACATTTGACTGGGATGAAGGGATAGGAGTTCCAGGGGCACTGCTCATAAGAAATAACCACCACAGTGAATTCTACCTCAAGACTGTCACACTCGAAGATGTTCCTGGTCACAGTCCGATTCACTTTGTTTGTGATTCATGGGTTTATCCGGCTAAGCGTTACCAAAAAGATCGCATTTTCTTCACTAATAAGGTAATTTGTGCAAGATGATGTGCAAGGTGGTTCCACAGGCTCATAAATTCTAAAGAGATTTTACATAACACCCACCTAAGTTTAACACTCGAAATTGAAGTTGGATTTAAATGTTCACGACACTTTTCCTAGTACTAGTTTTGCTATCTTTTGTTTTCCTAGTATTATACTGATCTAAGAATAGGATTTCTTCACACAAAACCATGTCTAATGAGCATTTGTTCAAGACTTCACTAGTGATGAACTAAAAGATGTTTGAAAATTTTCTACTTTTGTTACAGACATATCTTCCAAGCGATACCCCGGTGCCACTATGCAAGTACAGGGAAGAAGAACTAGTGGGCTTGAGAGGCAATAAAAAGGGAGAGCTCGAGGAATGGGATCGAATTTATGACTATGCTTACTATAATGATTTGGGAGACCCAGACAAGGGTCCAAACTATGCCCGTCCAGTTCTTGGAGGGTCTACCGAGTTCCCCTATCCTCGTAGAGGAAGAACTGGTCGAGCACCAACCAAGACAGGTATATATACACTTCCATCATTTTCTTGTTCCCATTCCTCAAGAGTTAATAACCATATTACCATCACATGAGAATTAGCACTTGTTACTACATGTTCTATTGCCTCTTGCTCTTGACATTGCCTTTCACTTCAATTCATTAACTCAACAGACCCCGAGAGCGAAAGCAGGCTGTCCCGGCTAGATGGCTTAAACATTTATGTTCCAAGGGATGAACGGTTCGGTCACTTGAAGATGTCAGATTTTCTCGCTTATGGATTGAAATCCATTGTTTATTTCCTTCTTCCGGAGCTAGAATCCCTATGTGACATCACACCAACCGAGTTTGACACATTCCAAGATGTACTGGACCTCTATGAAGGAGGTATCAAGCTACCAGGTGACCCTTTGCTGAACAAAATTAAGGAAAACATCCCATTTGAAATGCGCAAGGAACTTGTTCGAACAGATGGCGAAGGACTCCTCAAATTCCCAATGCCCCAAGTAATCAAAGGTAGTATGTACATATATGCTTTTAAAGACCAATGCTGCTTTTAAGAATGTCATAGTTCATATATTTTTGTTCATTCCCTTCAAGAACATTTAGATATTTAAGCCTTCTTATTTATGCAGAGGATAGGTCTGCATGGAGGACAGATGAAGAATTCACAAGAGAAATGCTAGCTGGCGTAAACCCCGTTGTCATCCGTGGTCTCCAAGTAATCTAACATTATCAATATTAACTCGATTAACATTCAATTGCTCTCCCTTACTGTATTCTGGCCTTTGACAGTCAACATATCCCAAATGAGCATTTTACATATCCCAAATGAACATTTTTCCCATTTGGAAAAGTAAAAATGTCAAATGGTGTAGATGCCCTTTTAAAATCTAGAATTAAAGATAATTGGATTCTAAAAGTGATTTTGGATCATCAGAAAAATCTTCCAAACAAAATCTAAAGTGCCCAATTAATCCTCACTTCTATTATTTATTTTAATTCACAGGATTACCTTCTGGCTGCAATTGAATTAAGCTTGTACTGGTTTTTTAACTTACAGTAACATCTAAATTTTTCAACTGCAGGAGTTCCCACCAGCGAGCAAGTTGGATCCTAAAGTATATGGAAACCAGAACAGTTCAATAACCAAAAAACACATTGAGAAGATCCTAAAGGAGCTGACAGTTGAGGAGGTAATCTTTTTTAATTTACTCTCATTTTCAATTGAAGAAGCCTGAAACATCCTTGCTCTCAATAAGCCTTAATATAAGAAGTATGTGTATTTTTCTGACTAGGCAATCAAAACCAACAAGCTATTCATATTAGATCACCATGATGCACTGATGCCATACCTTAGGCGAATAAACACTACTTCGACGAAAACTTATGCCACGAGGACTCTCCTCTTCCTGAAAGATGATGGAACTCTAAAACCTCTTGCAATTGAATTAAGCTTGCCACATCCTGAAGGGGAACAACATGGCGCCAATAAAGTATTCACGCCGGCAGAACATGGTGTGGAAGGCTCCCTTTGGCAGCTCGCTAAGGCTTATGCTGCTGTAAATGACTATGGCTATCATCAGCTCATCAGCCATTGGTACAATATGTTTAAAAAAATAACTGCTTCAGAGCAACAAGCAATTGTTCTTGACATGTTATCTGAAATTTTTTGAATCTCTTTGACAGGTTGAATACCCATGCAGTGATCGAGCCATTTGTGATAGCAACGAACAGGCAGCTGAGCGTGCTTCATCCAATTTATAAGCTTTTGCATCCCCACTTCCGCGATACAATGAATATAAATGCTCTCGGTCGGCAAATGCTTGTCAATGCCGGTGGAATACTTGAGATGACAGTGTTCCCCTCAAAATTTTCAATGGAATTGTCAGCTGTTGTTTATAAGGAATGGGTGTTCCCAGAGCAAGCACTCCCTGCAGATCTCATCAAGAGGTAGATCGCTAAATTACATTTCATTATCATTTGGAACGAGCCATTTAGAAAATAAGTGGGAAACATTGTGCAGAATGTCTGGGAAATTTCATTGGGAAAAAACCAAAGACAAAAATCAACTATAGGGATTGAAACTAAGTGTGGAATTACAAGAAATAGTTGTGATTCCATCAAATATGAAAATCAATCTTTTAAACTTGTTGAAAATTGATCTTTTGCTTAACCAAAAAGTTCCATTCTGTTTGCTTATTAACAAAAAACAAAACAATCAATGTACAAACCATAGAAAGCATACAATAATGTGGATTGCAATCAGTCGAAATAGAATTGTGATCTTAGTAAAAAATAGCATATTATTAACGTTGTTTTATACAGAGGAGTGGCTGTTCAAGACTCAAATAGCCCCCACGGCCTACACCTGCTAATAGAAGACTACCCATATGCTGTTGACGGGCTTGAGATCTGGTCTGCAATCAAAACATGGGTTGAAGAGTATTGCTCCTACTACTACCATACCGATGAAATGATCCAGGCAGATCACGAGCTTCAGCACTGGTGGAAGGAACTTCGAGACGAAGGTCATGGTGACAAAAAGGATGAGCCCTGGTGGCCTAAACTGGATAACGTCCAGGACCTAACACAAACATGCACCATTATCATATGGGTAGCTTCTGCTCTCCATGCAGCAGTCAACTTTGGACAGTACCCTTATGCAGGATATATCCCAAACCGTCCGACCATGAGCCGCCGGTTTGTCCCGGAACCAGGAAGTCCTGAGTATGAGGAGCTGAAGTCAAACCCAGACAAGGTTTTCTTGAAAACCGTTACTGCTCAGCTGCAGACCCTTCTTGGCATTTCCCTGGTAGAGATTCTGTCAAGGCATTCCAGTGATGAGGTTTATCTGGGACAAAGAGCTACTCCTGAATGGACTTCTGATGCAGCACCATTGGAAGCCTTTGAGAGGTTTGGGAAGAGGCTGGGGGAGATTGAGAATAGAATTACAGAAATGAACGATGACACAAGGTGGAAGAACAGAGTTGGGCCAGTCAATATGCCATATACATTGCTGTTTCCTAGCAGTGAAGTTGGTCTCACTGGCAAGGGGATTCCCAATAGCACCTCAATCTGATTCTTTTCTCATTGGATTCATTCTCTCCCACTTAATGTCCTTCAATTTGTTATTTCACTTCTGCAAGAAGGCATGTGCGGTTAGTCTAAATAAATACATGTATAGGTGCTCATAGTATTTATAATTTCTTAAGATAAATGCTTTTGTGATTGATAATGGGAATTGGGTTCAAAAAATCCCATGTGATTTCTAAATTCTTTCATATGTGATTAGTTGTTTTTGGAAACTTAATAAAAGGATCTTGCAATCAATTATGTTTTTGTGTCAATTTTATTGGTCATTTGACTCATTTTTGCTCCTTTGATGAATAACATTGTTCTGATTCTTTCCTTTGTTCTTTTTTTTTTTTTTTTTCTTATAGGCAATCAATTATGTTTCTTATTGAATTATGCATGAATTCATTTGCGAGCAAAGGATATAGAGAAAAAAAAAACGTTTTTTTTAAACTTAGGCATTCATCACACTACTAGGAATTCTTTTCAAAGGTGTCAATAAGTGTAATAACGATTCATTTGATTTCATATTTATAGAAAGTTTAGGACAAAAATGTCTTTAAGAGTTTGTCTACCACATGGAGTGAAAATAAAAATGTTAACTAATGGTCATTTGATTGGTCATATTAGAATCAATTTTGGAAGCTTTCATTGGTGTCTTTTTTTTTTTTCTAACAAAATTGAAAAACTTTATTGATATGCCCTCACTTTTGGCAGAGGAATACCGTGGTTACAAGACAAATAATAGGGAGATTACAAATAATGAAATTAAAACCCTCCCAAAAACAACACCAATAACCAACCAAACCAAGACAACAAATTCGAACAATGCTAACTAAGAAACAAGTCTAAACAGACCTAGATAAAATCAAAAAAACTTTAAACAACTCTAAATCCACCAAACAAAACTCGAGAATTGAACTAACGACGAAAGGAAGTGAGACTCAACCTATCCACCCGAAGTATACCTTTCAAAGAACGTGATAAAAGATGTTGTTCTTCATAGATGACATTGTTTCCCATTTTTCCTTCTTTAGCGAGAAAATCAACCGCACTATTGTCTTCCCTATATTGATGGATCACCATGAAGTTCACTCCTTCTAACTCTGCCATGAGCTCCTCCCAAAAATCTCAAAGATACCACAAGGTACATCTACCTTTCCGAAACCAATCAACAACAATTCGCGAGTCACTTTCAATAATGACATTAAAATAATGAAGTCATTTACACAAATGAATTCCTTCCATTATTGCTTTAAATTTCGCACTATTGTTCGTACCATTGCCAAAATAGATTGAAAAAACCGCTCTCGCCATGCCATGGTAGTCTCGAATAATTCCTCAACCCCCTGAAGTACCCAAATTGCCCCTACAGCTCCCATCACAATTAAGTTTTATCCACCCTACTGGAGGTTTAACCCACAAAATAATTTTTTAGGCCTAGCGCAAACTCCCTAATGCTTAATTTGAAACTCCTTCAAAATCTTAATGTCTGACATCTTCAATTTTCAAAAAGAATTAGTGCTCTTAGCTATAGAACTAACCCATTATCGAACACTTCCTCACATTTGATTTGCGCTATGATATAATCCTTCCATTCTCGCTTTACATCTTCGATTCCAGAGGCACCACGTAATCAAACACGAAATTAGTTCAATTAAAATACCTTTAATAGACGATTTTCAAGCATAGTGGAACCAAGTTGCAATTCTTTTTTTACAGGAAAGGAACCGCTGAAAAGGAATCCCCAACACCACCCTAGCCTGATGCCAAACCTCTGAAGCCACCTCGCCTAAACAAAGAACATGATTGCAAGGGGAATAAACAATCATGCGGAAATTCCCAGAACCTAAAACCTGTGAAAAACAAGATAGAGACAAGCATACGCCAAAGGAAAAATAATCACACGCACACACAAGACAATATTTACGTGGTTCGGCAATTTTACCTACATCCATAGAGTTACAGAGATTTCACTATTATCAGGGAAGTATATAGAGTGCAGAAGATCATCGTCGTCGACCTAGTCGCACCCCTGTTCCCTATGGTCGCGATCTGGTCGAGCCTTGAGGGAAATCAGGCCTAAACTTCAGCATCCTCTACCTAGTCGCATCATTAAGTCTTGCTGGTCGAGATGCTGGTCGAGCCTCTCAGGATTTCATCCTACAAGATATCTCATAAACTCAACTTGGTTGCCCTTCAGCATCCTCGACCTAGTCGCACCATTAAGTCTTGCTGGTCGAGATGCTGGTTGAGCACTTGGGCAAGACTCTCAGTATTTCTGGCCAGGCCTGGGCCGATAGATTAAACATAACTAGGCTCCACAAAGCCCAACAAATCTCCCACTTGGAGACTAGTTCAATCACCCACATCAACTACAATTCTCCAAGAGAATAATCCCTCATCCCTACAACTCTACCTCTTGTCCTCAGGCTAAAGGGTCAACTGAAGTGCACATAGCTTCAGCTTCTCAATAGTGACACCCTTACTCAACATATTTGTTGGGTTCTTAGATCCACATATCTTCTCAAGTATTACCAACTTATCTTCAACAAGGTAACGGATAAAGTGGTATTTTGTTTGTATATGCTTCGAATTTGAATGAAAAGCTGAATTCTTAGCAAGAAAGATTGCACTCTAGCTATCACTGTGTAGAATGCCCATCTTCTGCTTCTTGCCCAATTCATCTAAGAAACCATGCGGTCAAATCATTTCTTTTCCAGCTTCAGTTGCTACAATATACTCAACTTCTGTAGTAAACAAAGTAACAATCTTTTGCAGATTTGAAGCTCAAGATATAGTTGTATCACCTAGAGTAAATACAAACCCAGTAGATCTTTCTACTATCATTATCACTAGCAAAATAAGCGTCTACATAACCCTGCAATTTCAAACTTGCACTTGTGAAGCAAAGACATGTATCTGATGAACCCCTTAGATATCTCAGAATCCACTTCACTGCCTCCCAATGCTACTTCCCTAGCCTACTCATGAATCTGCTCACAACTCCCACTACATGTGCAATGTAAGAACCCAAAAAATAGAAAATGGATTCCTGCAGATTTCGTCGATGAAGCCAGATTTCATCGACGAAGGCAGTAGACTTTTCGTTGACGAAATTCAGAGGTTCATCGACGAAGAGAAGCCGAAAGGTCTGGAAAAGTTTAAATATCAGACTTCATCGACAAGGCTACCGACATCCGCGACGAAATCCTTGACTTTTCATAGACGAAAACCAGGCAGGTCAAAAGGGGTATAAAAGGGATTTTCTCATTTCTTCTTCATTAAGTTTCCTCACATCTCTCTCTCTACTCTCTCTCTCTCTAGATTTCCTCGCCGATCGTTAATAGAATCGGAAATCTGAGGTTACCATGAGGATCGTGGAGGGATTCTCTACAACTTCTGTGGATCGGAATCTCAGTTCGAGCGTTTTCGGGTTTTAGGCCGAAATCGAGGTAAGGCTCAGTTTTCATTTATGATTCAGTATATATGTAATAGTATGGAGTATAAGCATGTTTAGTATTGTGGTTTGTAGATTTTGGAGTCTCGGTTTGTAGTTTTGAGGGCCGTAGAGTTCGTGATTTCGTTTCGGGTTGAGGTAAGGGGATTCTGTCTATATCAGTTCATTTTTGAAATCAGGATCGGTAAGCCTGTAGGCTACGATCGTATGTATGTTTTGACTACTTATTTGGGAAATCTATCGGGTGAAAACACGGGATTTCAGGTTATAGTTTTCAGGAAAATTAAGGATTTCGGGTATCATCTCTTATTTGATTGGAAAACCGTTTATGTTGTTTAAACTGTATTATTGAGGTGACCGTAATCCATATTTGCATAAACTATATACTTGAAATTGTAAACGATATGATTTGCCGTAAACCAAATAAGTGTGGTACGTGTGTATGTATGTAAATGTTCCAGGTATTCGTGAAAAAAAGCTATGTGGCGGATTATTACCGTACACTGAAATGTATAGGGACGTGAGTTCCAAAGTGATTCCAGGTTTTATGAAAAACGGCTAGGGGCAGCTAACTACCGTATGCCGTAACAGCTAGGGGCGGCTAACTACCCTATGCTGTGCCCTATAACGGCTAACTACCATGGGCAAGAGTGGCCGGCTCTATATCCGAGGTGCGAAATATCACTAGCATGTTTCGGTTGGTCACCGAATGTAGCAACGGACCACAGTGGGCCTAGGTTGACGCAGCGTAGTTTGCACATGGTAACGTAATCGGGGTTAGACCAGGTGACCTTGTGTAGTTGCATGTGTAGTAATGGATTCGCTATTGGGCCTGAGTCGGAAACCTTCGTAGTTTAATGTGTTGGAACGTAACCGTTGTGAGACTAGGTGACTTGTGCAGTTGTGAGTAGTGTGACGACAGTGACCATATGTATGTATGTATGTATGTATTTGAGTATGGTATAAACTGGAATGGATTTTGTGGAAATACTAGAACTGTATGGAATTGTATGGAAATGTATGGAACTTGTTTTGAAACTGTACGTATGTGTTCCAAACTGTATCGTATGTATGTGTTATGAAGTATGAAAATGACACTGGCATGCCACACACTGATATAACCTGTTTTCTCCCTTAGTGAGAAGTGTCTCACCCCAAATATATATACAAATGTTTTTCAAGTCCTTCGGATAGCCGAAACTAGCATCTTAGCATCCGGAAGCGGGGGGGTGTGTTTAGCTACTGTTAGTACCTGATAGGTATGAATTTTGTAACCGGGTTGTTCTGATGGATTTTGTAACAGGGTTCAGAGCGTGACATGCAATGTCTAGCCTTATACCCACAATGGCATTCATCAAATTGCCAATAGCTGAGGTATAGGGCACCTTGCTCATATGGTCCCTTTCTTCTTCTGGATTCAATGAATGTTCATTGCTTAGTTTAAAATGACTACCCAAGAGTGTGCTAACTGGTTTAGCTTCATTCATGTTGAACCTGCTAAGAACTTTTTTCACATACTCTGATTGTGAAAGCTTCAATGTGTCATTAGCTTTGTCTCTAATGATCCTCATTTCAAGGATTTGCTTTGCAGCTCCCAAATCCTTCATTACAAATTGTCTTGACAATTGCTTCTTCAGATTGTTAATCTCCTCAATGCTAGACCCTGCAATGAGCACATCATCTACATATAACAGTAGAATGTTGTAAGAATTGTCAAAGTACTTAACATAGCAACAATGGTCAGTTTCACATCTCTTTAATTCAATTCTATGCTTAAAACTATAAAATTTCTTGTACCATAGTCTTGGATCTTGTTTTAGGCCATACAAGCTCTTTCTTAGTTTGCAGACTAAATTTTCTTGTCCCTAAACAATGAACCCTTCTAGTTGACTCATGTAAATGTCTACCTCCAAGTCACCATGAAGGAATGTCGTTTTCACATCTAACTGCTCAAGACGTAGGTTTTTAGCAGCCACCATTCCCAGTACTAGTCTAATTGTAGACATCTTCACAACTGGAGAAAATATTTCTATGAAGTCAATGCCCTGCTTCTGTTGAAACCCTTTGACAACTAATCAAGCTTTGTAGAGTTTGCTACCATCATGCTCATTCTTTATTCTGTATACCCCCTTGTTGTGCAAAGCCTTCGTTCCTGCTGGCAATTCAGTCAGTTCCCAAGTCTGGTTCCCCAACAAGGAATCCATCTCATTCTTTATGGCTAACTCCCACTTGCTTGAATTTTCATCTTGCAAGGCCTCATCATAACACTCTAGCTCACCACCATCAGTCAACAGGAGATAATTTAGAGCGGGTGAATAACGCTGTGGAGGTCTAATAGTCCTGGAAGATCTATGGACCGTAGCTACAGGTGTACTCTGATCTACCTGTGATTCTACATTCTCTTTGTCCTCTTCACCCCTTTCTTGGACAGTGCTTTCAGTCAACTTATCTAAGTTAACAAATTCAGATTTCTTCTTATCTATTTCAGTGACATCTGTCACTACAGTTGAGCTGTCCTTATACATCACCTGTTCATTAAATATCACATTTCTACTTTTGATAATTTTCCTGTTTTGTTCATCCCAAAACCGATAGCCAAATTTCTCATCACCATAGCCAATGAAAAAACATATTTTAGACTTTGCATCAAGTTTACCATGAGCATTAGAATCAATACAAATATAAGAAACACAACCAAAGACTTTTAAATGAGAGAACGTTATCTCTTTATTGCTCCAAACTTATTCAAGAAGTCTGAAATTCATGGGAACCGAAGGTCCTCAATTTATCAGGTAAGCTGCAGTGCTAACAGCATCAACCCAGAAAGTTTTTGGTAGTCCAGCATGCAACCTCATGCTCCTAGTACGCTTATTGAGAGTTTTGTTCATGCGCTCAGCCACACCATTTTGCTGTAGTGTCCCAAGAATGGTCCTCTCCATTCTAATTCCATGTGCAACACAATACTTTCTGAACCCTCCATATATGTACTCTCCTCTATTGTCTAACCTTAAACATTTTACTTTCAAACCTGTCTCAGTCTCAACCATAGCCTTCCACTTCTTAAAAGTGCCAAATGCATCAGATTTATTTTTCAGAAAATAAACCCATACCTTTCTAGTTAAGTCATCAATGAAAGTGATATAATATCTTGATCCTCAAAGGGATGCAACCTGAGAAGGCCTCCACAAATCAATGTGTACTAACTCCAATTTTTCAGCCTTCGGTGTTCTATCGATTTTCAAGAAACTCACCCTTTTCTGTTTCCCTAAGATGCAACTTTCACACAAGTCAAAATCAATGGACTTCAATTCTGGTAGTTTCCCTTGTGACAATAGCATCTTCATCCCTTTCTCACTCATGTGACCAACTCTACTGTGCCATAAACTTGTATCAGTACTCGCTTCAGCAACTGCAACTGTGCCTCTTGGACTTGAGGTCATATATAGAGTACCAAACTTCTTTCCACGAGCCAATACTTTGGCTCCCTTTGTAGCCTTCCAAGTGCCACTAGTGAACAACATTGCATGTGTCCGATAGAAATCAAATTCCTTCTCAGGTTAGGAATATGTTGTATCTTCTCTAGTAACCAAACAGACCCATTGAGCAATGATATCCGGATGTTTCCCATACCCACAACATCCAAAGTTGTACCATCAATCAAATACACCTTGCTGAAATCACCTGCAACGTAGTTCTGTATCATTTCTTGGTGTGAAGTGGTACGAAACGAAGCTCCAGAGTCCAAAACCCAATCATCAAGTGGATTGTCTACTACAAGAAGCAAAGCATCTTGTACTTATTCTATTACGACATTAGCAGGGTCATCTTCATTCTTCTTCTTGAGACTTTTGCATTGCCTCCTAAAGTGACCCGTTTTCCCATAGTTCCAACATTATCCCTTTTGGTCGGATCTCGATTTGTTTTTGTTCCTATTAGAATTTTTGGATTTTGATCTGCCCTGATTTGAATTTCTATCATTACCTCTGCCTCTTGTCTCAAGGTTCAGGGCAGAACCAGATCCTAAGGTTTCACCAGCATCCTTTTTGCGAATCTCCTCAGCCAAAACTAAATCTCTTATGTCATTATACTTTAGTTTTTCTTTTCCCGTGGAGTTACTTACAACCATCCTCATGGCCTCCCAACTTTTTGACAATGAAGCCAAGATGATCAGTGCACGTATCTCATCATCAAAAACAATTTCTACAGACGACAATTGATTTGTGATTGTATTAAAATTGTTCAGATGTTGTGCAACCGATGCATTCTCATCTATCTTTAAATTAAATAGTTTCTTCATCAGGTGTATCTTGTTATTTGTAGATGGCTTTTTATACATACTTGACACAACCTTCATCAAATCTGCTGTGGTCTTCTCCTTTACAACATTATGTGCAACAGACCTAGTCAAAGTTAATCTGATAACTCCAAGTACCTATCTGTCAAGGAGAGTTCCTTCCTCGTCCTTCATGGTCACAGGTTTTTCTCCTAGAGGCGGTAGATGCAACTTCTTCCTATAGATATAATTCTCAATTTGCATCCTCCAAAATCCAAAGTTTGTGTCATTGAACTTTTCTATCCTAGGCGTCTTTCTTGCTTCCTCTGTCATTGCTCCCACTCAAGCCTAACTTGGCTCTGATACTAGTTGCAAAGGGAATAAACAATCACGCGGAAATTCCCAGAACACAAAACATGTGAGAAACAAGATAAAAACAAGCACACGCCAAGGGAAAAATAATCACATGCACGCACAAGACAATATTTACTTGGTTCAACAATTTTGCCTGCGTCCACGGAGTTGTAGGGATTTCACTATTATCAGGGAAGTATACAGAGAACAACAATTACAGTTTCTCTCACTCTAAACAAGGAAGAAACAATGTGCACACACCCTAAACACCAAAGCAAACACCTTTGGATCGTGCACACAAAAGCTCACAACACTTTCCACACTGCTGCACACTTCTACGCCGCTCTACACACATAGATGAACATTAGAAATATATATCTTAGGGTTTACAAGATCATAACTTTTGAAATAGGAAAGTTATGCCAAAATCTCACATAGAAGATCGTCGTTGTCGACCTAGTCGCACCCCTGTTCCTATGGTCGCGACTTGGTTGAGCGTCGCGGGAAATCAGGAATTTTGAACTTCAACATCCTCGACCTAGTTGCACCATTAAGTCTTGCTGGTCGAGATGATGGTCGAGCTTCTCAGGATTTCGTCCAACATGATATCTTAGAAACTTGACTAGTTCGCCCTTCAGGGTCTTCATGGATTAAACATAACTAGGCTCCACAAAGCCCAACACATGATTAATGTTTTCTCGGCTTCTCTGCACACAGCAATCATATGGCTAAACCATTGATATTCCTTTAGCCTAAATTCTATCATCTACTGTCAAAAATCTGAACCAGGCTTTCCATAAACACATTGAGATTCTTCTAGGCAATAAAGAATGTCAAAACCAGTCATTCCACAAAAATTATCACTTCTGTTCCTCACTGCCTCCCAATTCCCATGCCATTTTTGTAGAGAAATTACTGTCAAGGGCAGGCTTCCAAACAAATATATCCTAACCACTTTTTTCGGCCGGCACATTATGCAAAATTTCTATTGTTCTATCGGCACCAACCAATTCCAGTAATAAATCAAAGTTCCAGTTGTTATTCAGCCAACAATCCTTAATACACAGCTTCTTGTTCGAAATATCTTCAGTGCTCACAAATAACGGGCTTGATGTCAGCCACCTATCGAGACAAAAAGAAGAGTTCCCACCTCTCACCAAAATTTTAACATCATCCATAACTTTCATAATGGTGGCCGTCATTAATCTCCATAACCGAGAGTCATTTGATCTCCCTTTCCTTATTAATAAATGATCATTTCTGTAATATTTAACCCTGAAAAAAATCTGCCTATAGATAATTAGAAGTGAGCAATCTCAAAGCAAATTTCATGCAAAGAGATTTCTTGACTCATTTTTGCTCCCTTGATGAATAACATTGTTTTGTTTCTTTTCTTTATTCTTTTCTTCTTTTCTTTTTTTCCTTATTGGCAATCAATTATGTTCCTTATTGAATTATGCATGATTCATCCGTGACCAAAGGATATAGAAAAAATAAAAAACCTTTTTTTTTTGTTTTAAGCTTAGCCATTCATCACACTTCTAGGGAATTCTTTTCAAAGGTGTTGATAATTGTAATAACAATTCATTTGATTTCATATTCATTGAAAGTTTAGGACAAAAATGCTTTAAGAGTGTATGTACCACATGGAGTGAAAATAAAAATGTCAAATCTCAACTAGGAAGAATTTGTATGTATCATCCTTAATTTGAAGCTTAAAATTATGACATTTTAATAATAATCCTTGTATGATTTAAATGAAATGAAAAAAATTTGTGACACTCCATAGCTTTGTACTTGAAACCAAAGGGCACATGTATGTGGAAGGTATTTTGACAAAGTTGTTCATTTCTCTAAGAGTCCGTTTGGATCAAGAATTTTATTTGAGAAAAGGAAAAGGAAGGGAAAAATTATTTTTCATTATATTTTCTTACTATGTTTAATACTATTGAAAATGAAAGTTTATTTTAAGATGACTAAAAGTATAAAAAAAAATCATATATTAATTATGAGTAGAATCAAAATTTTGTTCATAGATATGGTATTTTTTTTTTCTTTTTTATTTTCCTCGATAACCAAATATAAAAATGCAAATTCTTTCATATTTTCGTTTTCTTTCCTTAGTGTTTTCCAAGTTCCAAACATAGTCTAATGGTCAGTTTGGATCAAGAATTGCATTTGGAAAAAGGAAAGAAAAAGAAAATAAGAAGAAAACTAATTTTCCACTATATTACCATTTATCTCTCTATATTAAATACCATTTAAAATAACAAATTATTATAATATGATTAAAAATTAAGAAAAACCAAATGTTAAGAATGTGTAAAGTTAAAATTTTATTCATTGATTTGATATATTTTTTATTTTCTTTCTCACTTTCCTAAATAACCAAACATGTAAAAGTGGAATCCTTCTTATTTTTCTTTCTTTTCCCCAATACTTTTCAACTTCCAACCAGACCGTAAAAGTTTTTGTTTTATTTTTTTTCCCTCAAAACATTTAACATATATTTATTTTTAAATATATTTATGTTTTTTATGAGCATAAATCTGCTTGATTGGTTTTATTTATAAATGAAGTTAGGAGATTTATGTAACTTCATAATTTTGCCTTAAAAAATAAAAATGAGTAGATGTTTGTGAGATGAAAATCTACAAAAAGAAAATAATAATTATACAACCAAAAAAGGAAATGATACAACTAGATCTTATTTGTCCGAGATAGATGGGCAATTGCTAGAGAAATTATTAGCTACTCTTGGTGCGCCACTCACTTTGATTCGGCACCCAGTGCATCAATCATACAACGATACATTATCTAGATGTGTTGGGCGCATATTGTGGGGAAAAAAGAAAGACTAAGAAAAGTCTTGGCTTGGTTTGTGACCCTAGTGAGATTGTGTGGGAACTTAGAATATATTTATTTTAGTAGTTGGGTGCATTTTCTTTAGATGAGAGAATGGTCATTTGAAGCTCGAGTTTGACGAAATTTCAGTATATTGCTCTCGCTGGTATGAAGATTATTTCTACCCATCTTGATCGTTCATCAGCATTCCCGTTTCTCTGCTATGAATACCCACATTTTTTTTTATTTTATTATTTTTTTTTTGAGGTCCAGCCATAGAATACAAATGTCTCATTAAACTGCTCTTAAATTTTCAACCCTGAAAACCAAAATCCATAAAAAAAGCAAAGAAATACAGCTTGCTGAAAATCATAACAAAAATGGAAACCCAACAAAAAATTGATTAGGATGCGTTCTGTTTTTTCAGCTTTGCAAGTTCCTGCCTGACCACTCCAGCCCTCTTGATCTTTGCCAACATCAGCTTAAACCCATCAAAGTCATTAAGGGAAGCTCTCCTCTTCTGAACAATCAGCTTCCTGCCCCAAGAGCTATTCTCCCACTTGTTCTTAACATCAGCAGCCTCCATTGCGTTGATCAGTGTCTTCTTCTTTGGGACCCTCTTGATGTCAATTTTCATATCTGTGAGGGAAAGCCTCTTAAAATTCATTTAACATCTCACCATATCAGGGGCATCAACAAGCGCTCGATTTTGATCGATAACGTCGACGATCACGACGAGTTTTCCATATTCCTTCCCGTAGTTCACAAGAGCGACCCTTCCGATCTCAACGTACCGCTTAAACGGCATTTCTTAGGGTTTACAGAGTAATTACTTGTGCGAAGCAGAGAGCTTAGGGTTAAAAGAAAATGACGGGCTATGAATACCCACTTAGCAAGCCCTTTTCTTGTGTTTATATTGAAATCAATCTTAGGGCGATGAAGGTTGTTGGTTATCCAAGAGTTGTATATTCTTGATCATTATATATATATTGTTGATTGGTGATGTCTAGATTGGCTAGAGGGATTTGTATTTATAATCTCACTTTTTTTTTTTTTTTGGATTACGCATCGGGTATCCACGCGTCCGTTTTACGGTTCACGTGACTAATCTTGCGCCCCTTGAAGTTGACCCTACAATTCCAAAGGGAGGATAAATTCAGAAGTCCATGGGTGAAAACGAGTTCGGGAGGGTTTGAACACCTGATCTCGTGAGAGGTACTCCCGCAACTCGCACTGCCACTTGAATCACACCCTGGGGTTTATAGTCTCACTTTTGATATAGTGGAAGATTTGCCATATTTCAACCCAATGATTTTAATATTTTCAATCCATGTAAAAATTGTTCTCCTCTCTTGTGGATGGATTTGTGATTTGTTTGTGTGTAATTAACTTGTGTGGTTTGATTTCCGACTGAACTATTGTTATTCCCATTAAACTTGCAAAAAGAGAATAAAATATTTCCTTGGGCTTGCTAGACTTTGGTATCACCCCAAGATGATATAATATGAGAGCATGTGGATAATGCTAAATAGTCTAGCTCACTTACGATACTTTTGATTATTAATGTAGTACACACCAAATAATTCAAAAATGTGTTGTATTTTTTCTATGTTATAAAAATTGTCTCCTAACCAACAACAAAATTTGGTCCATGTGATCAATAGCAATTTTATGGGTCATGTTTTCCTTAATGAACAAAATATTTTGAGTATTTGGTTATTATACTTTACTAGAAATCAATTGTATTCTTTATTAGATTATGCATGTTGTTTTGCAATCAAAGGATGTGAATTACAACTTTTTTTTAGCTCGATCGACTAATGACTGTGCTACTAGAATTAATCCTTTCACATATGTCGATAAATGTAATTGCATTCTATTGCTTTCTTATTTAGAGAAAATAAAAATGACATCTAACATTTCTAGCTTTTGTAGGCCTAATTATCTTTTAAATATTAAATTACAATATTTAACTACTCATATTGTTTAATAAACAAAGTAAATGAAAATAAATTGTGATTTATAACAAATTGTAATCATATAATGTATCAAAGGAAAGACATTGCAAATGTTTGATACATCTTCAATAAGCATAAGTTTGTGTGAGAAGCTTTTTCTATGAACTAAATTGATGAAATTCATTGTAGCTTCATAATATTGCCCAACAATGTTTGACTTATAAACTAAATTGATGAAATTCGTTGTAGCTTCATAATATTGCCCAACAATGTTTGACTTACATTTATTTAAGAATGAAAATGATCAATCATTCCTTGTATTATAGAAACAAGAGATGAAAAGGCAAGGAATAAAAATAACATATTAAACAAATATTAGATATTATTGACCTTGTAGAATAATGATATAATCCTAGATAGAATGATTGATACTACCCAATAAAATGGGTGATTAATTTTGTAGCAATTAATATAAAATTATACTTTTATTGGCAAGGTAGTTTATATGAGCACTTTATATATATGGATAAGCACCCTTGACTCAAAAGTTTAAGCCTTTAGGTCTTGGGTCCATTAATCATGCATGAACACCCATCTTTCACTCTATTTTTTCAACATTAAACAAAATCACAAGTAAAATTCTAAACAATATTCTCCTCACTTATGAGTTCCAACCACTCTCATTTAAACGGAAGTCATTAGTTCTCATGCAGCCAACAAGAAGTCATTAATTAACCCTAAGAAAAGGCATGAAATCATGGGATTTAACATATCAACACTCCTCATCCACATGTCCGTATCGGCAAGAACACATTTATAAACACTCGAGCCTATTTCGAACTGTCCCTTTGGGAGCGAGCCTAATACTCCAATCATTGCTCAAGTGGGCCTTACTCCTATGTCTTCCTAGTCTTGAGTTACATTCGACGTACCTTTGAATCAATCCTACTTCCCACATCTTAACTTTATTCAAATCCATTTACTAGGCCCAGATGATTCTTATTGGCCACAGGTATACACTTAGTCCTTAAATTGTTAATTAACCCTAAGAAAGGTGTAGCAACATGCCTATTTTACCATAATTTTTTTTTTCCTTTCTCACATACAAATACCAATCTTAATAACAACCCTGATACCAATATAGCAAAATCAACCCAAACTTGTGGGTGCCGGGGATACACCTGTCATACACAGCGAACACCTAAACAGCGAAAAATATAAATTACATACATACCATCCAACAGTTACAATACCAGAGTTCTACTAATATGTCAAGTATATATATACATCCTAAAAAGATCAAAAGGGTAAAACTAGGATCATAATCCAAAAACCATCTAACCCTAGTTCAGCAACTCACCCTCTCACCGGGGTAGTATGAACTGTTTCTACTAAAATGTTTTGTAAGTTAGGGTGAGACACCTCTCAGTAAAGGGAATAAACTAATATCAATTGTGTGGCGGTATGAGTATATTTGTGCTATAATAGATAAACAATACATAACACATGTCTGGATAAAACTAGTGATATAATACTGGTTAAAACGTACATAATCACGTTCATGTTAAATCATATTGTATTTCAATTATTATAAAATCATCTGCTATAACTGATAGTACTGAAATATTACCCATGATGGATAGCTAACTGATGTCATGTATTACCCCCCATGACTAGATTATGCAACCTGAAGGTGGGACCTAATAATGGCTGGCCGACCACTGCCAAGTCAAATATGTTTGTAAGAACGATGGGCCCGCCCCATCCTAGTCCAGACTGTCAGGGGGACATCTACAACACTACACTAAAGCCACATCGACTATCAATCTCCCACACTCTCTACTGGAAAGTGTGGTAGCACTAGTCTGAACTAAACTGAATAGCTACGGTACCGAGCCTTGAATACTGATCTATACTAAATCATTCGAGTTCTAATAACATATAGTATGTTTAAATATACTGTTTTAATATAAAACTACATTGATAGCATTTTTTTGAATTCTGACATATCATACATAATCACAGCCTTGCGTCGAATAGCATACATAATTACAGCCTTGCACCAAATAGCAGACATAATTACGGTTTTGCGCTAGCTATCAATCACGACCTTGTGTCGAGCATATTATAACTTACTGAACTAAAATTTGTACTACTTATCATAAAATCCTGAAACCATAATTTTTTGTATTTTTTATGGTTTTCCTGAAAAACTGTTGTAAACATGCTTTTACTGAAAATTTGTCATAACATAATATTCGTAAAATGATACTCATGCCACACAATTTTATATAATATTAAACTGAATACTTAAGCTAAATATATTTCTGATTAAATATTTTAAAACTGTTTTTCTTGTTCAACTGCAGTATTCCCAAATATTCTGATATAACATACATAATTACCATAAATACATGCTGTTTTAAAATAATAAATTTCCATAAAAATAAACTGACTTAATTTATCCCCTTACATGTCTACTGGGAATCCCAAAAAACTAACTAAATCTGCCTCTGTGGTGTTCCTAGCTCAACACCTTGAAATTCACATTTTTCCCCAACAAAACTTCAGTATTAATTCATCTACTACACCTCTTAAATCTAGAAATACCAAATACCTTATAAAACTTAAAATAATTAACTTATCCAAAATTTGGGATGGCTCCCAAGTTAGCCTAATCAACGATCCACTCCTATAGAAATGAAGATAAACTTCCCAAGAGTAGCGTAGTGGCTCCGGATCATCAATCTAGCGAAGAACCAGGCTGAAATTGAAGAGAGAAGGAGGAAAACCCATTTTTAGAGAGAGAAAATGAGAAAGAGAGAAATTTCTTCACTGAAAACCCTTGATTGGGCATATTTATAATCCCGGATTTGTCGACGAGACACGTCACCTCATCGACAAGTCCATGAAGGGAGTTCATCACCGAACTCGAATCCCTCATTGACGAACTTCAGGCTATGATAAACCCCCTTTCGGTAAATTCTCGTCGACGAGACATGTGCCAATGTCGACGAGCCCAAGAAGGATACTCGTCGACGAGAACCCTGCGTTCATCGACGAGACCCTGTGAATTCCTTTTCTTTTATTATTTAATTACAATAATTCTACACGTCTCTACAAAAGGCATGAAACCATGGGACTTAACTTATCAACACTCCTCATCCACATGTCCACATTCGCAAGAACACATGTATAAACACTCGAGCCTAATTCGAAATGTCCTTTGTGGGAGCAAGCCTAATTCTCCAATCGTTTCTCAAGTGGACCTTACTCCTATGCCTTCTTAGTCTCAAGTTACATTCAACGTGCCTTTGAATCAATCATACTTTCCATATCTTAACCCTATTCAAACCCATGTACTAAGCCAAGATGATCCTTATTGGCCACAATCATACACTTAGTCCTCCAATTGCTAAGGAGAATTAGCTTTTATGCCTTGACTTTATGATGTCGCTAACCCAAAGTTACAAACCATTGAATCTGATACCACTTTTTTAGAATTGAGGGAATTTTCATAGGAACTTTATATACACTACAAGAAATAAGGGTATTAGTGACGGTTTTAAATCGTCACTAGTACTATTAGTGACGGTTCTCTCAATATTAGTGATGGTTCTATTTTGTCATCATATCTACGAATACTAATACTTATTAGTGATGAAATATTCAAATCGTCACTAGTAGTGTAGTATTAGTGACGCAAAAGAACCGTCACTAAAAGCCTACAACCGTCACTATAAAATTGCACATATGGTCGGCTCAACTTCGTCACTAAAGTGCATGTATTAGTGACGGATTTAATAACCGTCACTAATATGACTGTAGTTGTGACGGTCAAGAAACCGTCACTAATAATACGCTTTTTAGTGATGATTATTAAAATTGTTACTAATAATTGACTATTAGTAATGATTATAGAACAATCACTAATACTTGGCCCCCATAAGGTTGATTCTATAGTGACGGTTTTGGTCATTTAGTGACGGTTTCTAAACCGTCACTAATACTTCATCTTCCTATTAATAGTAACAGTTTTGCAAATTGTCACTAATGCTTTGAAAAAATTAAAAAAAAAATAAAATTCCTGTAAAAACCTTTAATTACATTTTAAAATACATAAAATAGAACTAGAATTACTAAAACAATCATAAATTATTAAAATTTAAAATACAAATTGTTCAAAATTAAAATACATACAAGTACAAATTCAAATTAAAATATACAAATTAATTTCGTTCAGTTAACGAGAAATACGGGAAAAGTAAAAAGTTGCGCGCATTCGACCCGATTGAAGTGTCTACCATCGTCGTAGTGTTTTGAGAGCCGCAAACCCTACAAAATAATAATTTCACACAAAATTAGCTAGCTAGTATACAATGTTTGAACATATATGTGTGTGTGTGTGTGTGTACATAGCATGATTTTGTGTTCATAACCAAAGAACAATCCTTATTTAATCACTTAATGTATACACTTTATGACCATTTTATCATATTTTATTTTTGGAAAAATTAACTGAAATTTTGGCAGCATGCCGTCCGTAAATTGAGCATTTTTCCATAACAAAATATGCATACAAGTTTAAAGCAATTTAGTATACTCAATATTTCAGTAATAATCCATTCAACACAAGCAGTTCAGTATACTCAATATTTAGCAATGTTCTATTCAATACAAGCAGTTCAATATGATCAGTCCAAACATTTCATATAAACAATCAAGTTAAGTAGGTCCTTGCAAGCATCAGTTAAACATAATTGTTTTTCATAAATAAAAAGTACAAGATGATTTGCATCAATACACCAAAATAGATGCAAATAGCTAGTAACATCCTTAAGAGAAGCAATGAAAAAACTTTCTTGACTTCCAAAAATATCATCAGTTCAAGCACAAAAAACGAACACCATCCTCATTACCATCCATTTCTCCCCCTTTGCCATTATCAAAAATAGGGGGCTATCACTGCTGTTAATCTAAGAATGGTGCTCAGCTCCTCTATATATGTTCTCATGCATGCAATTTCAATTTAAGATGAAGATCAATTTTCATTTAGCAATCACTCATCCTTTCAATAACAATTTAAGCATGTATCATATTAGAAACATTTAGCACTTGATTTTTGGGTTTTGATTATTTTGGAAAAAATTTTAACAAAATTTTGGCAGCATGCCGTCTGTAAATAGAACATTTCCCAAATCTGTAAATCAAAAAGAGTATTCTAGATAGCCTAATTGTTTTTTATAGCATACAAAACATAAATCACTGCATCAGCCATGCAGATGGCATTCTAGATAAGGCATGCAATCTAGTAGCTCAAATAATAGGTCATACAAAATATAAATCATCCATCAAAGAAATGTAATCATTCACTCAATTTGCAAAAATGAGACTCAAATTTTCACTTGCTTATTTGAGTGGTCATCCAAGAACACGTCTAAACTCTGCAAGCACTTATGGGGCAGACATGTGCAGGATTTTTCTCTCTTCTGATGCAAGCCTTTTGTGCAGTCGCTTCTGATGATCTGCAAACTCCACGAATAAATCCTTTAACTCCTTAGCTATCCTGTATTTTGCAGTTCCTGAGTGAAAAAGCTTTAATTCTTCGCCAATTATAGCATTTGTGCTCTGTAATTCCTACTACAATATGAGAATCATAAGATCAATTATGCAATTTGACAATAGAGCTCCAACAGTAGCACAAAATCTCACTTTTATAGTTGATGATATTTCCTAAAAAATTAACAAAAATAAAAATGAAAGAACTTGCTAGGGACTTCAGTGAAATGGTAGTTTTGGAAACATCTAATGTTTTACTAGATAATTATGATATGATTAAATATTATTGGAAATCTGTGTGGCATGAGAAATAATTTTGATTACTGAAAATAAATCTATATTTATATGAGGGATTGGTGTTTATGTGGGAATATAAACAAATATGATGATATGAGTAATATACCAATATGTTTGAGACAAATATGTTGAAATGAGATTTATACAAAGATGGTTTTATTAGACATGATATGATAATATGTGATATACACAGTCAAGATAGTTTTATACTGATAGATATGATGAACAGCCATGAGTTACAGACGAGATGTGTTGCATGCACATGGATACTCATGAGCTTGAGCGCCATGAGTTACAGATGAGATGTGTTACACATGGATCATGTGCTTGGGCATGTTTATGAGAAATGAAAACTTTTGGGAAAAATAGATTTTTATGTAAAATGAGTGATGGAAATGAGAACCCGATTGATTAAGGATATAAGAGCACGATACCTTTGCTAGAGATTGTATTAGTGCAACCACACAGCTTGGGGAGCATGTAGGTATTGGAATTCGATTAGGCCTTCAAAGAGATGTTGACTGCCCCTGGGTCCGAACCAGGCTGCGGTGGGTCAATTGTACTACACAGGAGGTATTTTGACTTAGCCTAGTAGGCCAACTAGGGTTAAGTCTCGCCTTCGAGCCGCACAATCCAGTCATGTGGGGTTATTACATGACGATGATATGAATGAGTATCCTCATTACAGATGCGATACACTCATATGATTGTACTTTGACAAATATGATACTTTGTATATATAAATATTTATTGACCATAATTATATTTTCAAGGAAAGTATATGATTACAAATATACATATATGTTTGTGAATATGAGTACAAATTCTTATGATACCTCAGTTAAATTAATATTTTTATAAACATGATATGATACCCTAAAACTCATTGCCACACACTGATAATAATTTATTCCCACTTACTGAGAGGTGTCTCACCCCATAGATCTTAAACATTTCAGGAAATTCGGGGCGTCAGGCGGACCGAGCTCCATGATAGAGGATGAGTAGATTTCCATTAGTCAGGATATGTTTTTATTTTGGGATTGGATATATGTTTGTATAGGCTTTGGTGGTCTGATGACTTTCAGGAGTTGGTCTGTATATTTTTGGGAGAATGTAGTACTCTAGTATTGTACCTAGAACTCGAATGTGTTATATTTTCCACTGCGTAGACAATATATGAATGTGGACAGGTGTACCCCTGGTACCCTACCCTGGGTTCGGGTTGACTTGGTTGACCTTATATTTATTATGGTATCAGAGGTATTTGATTAAAAAAAAAAAAAAAACTAGGGCGTCGCACTCCACACATGATGGACAACAAGTGGCAACCTTTACATCGGTTCACTGCAATCTCGACGAATTTTTTGGTTTGATTCACGTTCGTTGATCGTTGGTAAGTTATCCAGAGGAGCCATGTAACGACCTGCTATTCATTTAACATTTTTTTTCTCTGTATATCATAAATATCATTTGTCTGTAATACTACTGAAAATACCTCAGTCTCAAAGGAGCACTGGGGAAATCCTGTATGTCATACACACCTAAGCAGCGGTAACAAGAAACTGTAAACTGTCACATATATAATACCATAAAGCTATAATATTCTAAAGTATATTTACAACACAAAAATACCCAGTGACAATATCAAAACCCCAGGATCTATCCCAAATCACTAGCACCAAAATTGCACCTACCCTTCTAGTAAGGGTAGCACAAGAAAACCTTTACCCGCGAGCTTGATCTGCTCGCCTAACTGGATTTCTTGAAAAATAGTAAGTCATTGGGATGAGACAATGCTCAGTAAGAAGGAAATATGCTATTTCTAGTGTGTGGTGGCTGAGTTACACATTTAAAATACTGATACTGTAATCTGAGAAAATCGATAAACTGTACAGAATATATATATATAATGTAATTTAAAGTACATCTGTATTTTTGAGTTTGCTATTTGTACATACTGCTAATAAGATAATATAAACTACTACTGTGTGATATATTTGTACATAAGAACTTCTGCTGTACCCTGGGATCTGTGGTTGGACTTACTCTGGTTAGCCTACCAAGCAAGTCAATCTATATTTGTAACATCCACCAATCTAGCCCACTGCAATCTCTTTGGGCAATCTCCAACTCTAACATTGTCTAACCAGCCCTCAACCCAGCTCGTTGGGGAGACTGCAATCTCTCCTGGCACGGTTAGATAGAATCCACATACTATCTAAGTAATGTGGTTGCACTATATTCTGTAAATAGCAACGATACCGTGCTTTGATTCTGTGTAATACTATATATATATATATATATATATATTTATCTTGCTATTTTAACATGATTTCAAAAACAACCATAATACTATAAATCCGAAATATCTGTAATGTCAGTTTGTAATATATGTAATTTCTGTCTGTAATATCTATAATTTCTATTTGTAGTATCTGTAATTTCTGTCTGTAATATCTGTAATGTCTATCTGTAATATCTATAATTTTTGTTTGTAATATCTGTAATGTCTATCTGTAATTTCTGTAATTTCTGTCTAAGTGTTATGGTTTAGAAATCATGTTATTCTGAGAAATACTATAAGTCTCATTTTCTGCTAATAATCTGTATAACTGAATATCTGTAAAGTTGCATAATCAATCATGGTAAACTATAATAAACTTAGGCCACACAACTATATAAGTGAAATCTCATAATCTATTTCTGTAATTTCACTGTAAAAATAATAATCATGATATTTTGGAAAAATAATTTGATCCACATGCTCGCAAATATATATTCATAATCTTCTATTATACATATTAAAAAAAATCTCTAGCATAGCATATTTCCCTTACCTAGATTCTGAAAAGTCCCTATTGTATCTTGGCTTTATACCCGTAGGGTTCCCCGCTCAACACCCTGAAAATAACATCCCCCAGAACAAAACATCAGTATTTCTTTGCATAATACATTTCTTATAATGGTGGGAAAGGCTAATACTAGATAAAATATCTTACCTTGAGATTGAGATGAAATTCAAATCATTTCCACCAACGATCAGCTCTGACAGACTTGCAGAGAACTTCACCAGGAGCGTCGTGGTGGCCTCAGATCTTCGATTCAGTGAGAAATGGAGTCAGGATCGAAGAGAGAAGGGGAGGGGAGCATTTTAGAGAGAGAGGGAGATATTTCTATGCTGAATTTTAGTCAAAAATCTGGGTTTCAACTACTTATAGCCCCAGATTCGTTGACGAGACATGTCATCTCGTCGACGAGTCCTATAGAAAGTTCATCGACAAACCTGCACCCCTTGTCGATGAGTTTCAAACTGCCACAAACCCTCTCTCGGTATCTTCTCGTCAACGAGACGTGCCCTCGTCGACAAGATCCTCATGAACCTTCATTGACGAAACCTTTGTGTTCATCGACGAAACTTTAATTAATTTCTTGGGTTATTACAAGCCACACGGTAATACTCAACCTAACCTATCCATAACTTTGTTACCATCTTTGTTTAAGATCCCATAAGCCCCCGTTTCGCAAAAACCTCGAAAAATCCCATTTTTATTTAGTTCCTTCGCCACCAGTCAACTAAACACCTCCAAAACTTGAAATTTATCACTATTTATACACATACGAAAGAACCACCTGAGACTGAATTTGAATTTGATTATATACCTTTTTAAAATCCCTGAACTGCATGATAAAACATGCTTCATTTTGTTTATGTTTGGTTGATTGAATACTTGTTTTAAAGTGTTTCTCATATATGTGATTGAGGGTTGAAACCCGTAGGACTAGGTCACCCATGCCCGTCCTACATCAATGGGAGTAGAATGAAATAATGGAATGAAAGAAAAGTGTAATGAAATAAAAAAATTATCACAAAATATATATTACAGAGACTAATTCAATTTTATTTCATTATTATATGTTAAATAATTTTTTTATGCAATTAGAAAGTAAAATGTCATTTTTTTGTCTTAATATTCCCAAAAGTAAATTATTTTAATTTTTTTGTTATTGTATTCATTTTTATACAATATTTTAAAATTAAAAAATTAACTTACTTTTTTTTTATTCATTTGAAAAGTAAATAAAAAGTAAAAAAAACATTTTCAGCATTAAATGACACTAAAAAATATACTTTTTATTTACATATTTTTATATAAATCTTAAAATTTGAAAAATAATATATATTGTATTAAATAAATTTTACAATTGATCCCGCTTTAAAGTGGGATTTGATTGGGGGGGGGGGGGGGTCATGCATTGAATGGATGGCAAGAGGTTTTTGTTATTGAGCTTGGCGAGGGGAAGGCAGGCACCAAACTGAATTTTGAAAAATCGGTTTCGTCATTTAATTTGTTTTTTTTTTTCTCTTGACAGCTGTGATGTGGGCAGGTCAAGAATCAACTTTTCAGATTTAGTTTTTTGTTTTTTGTTCCTATATTTCTGTACAAGTTTTTTATTTTGTTTATTTTTTTAAAGCCCTAACCGACTTTTGAGGTACATTTCCGTATTTTTTTTTTTTGGGGCCTATTCCATGTGTTTTTTGTTTTTGTTTTTTTTTTAATATTTCCGTAAAAACCTCCCATTAGGGCTCCGTAGCCCATTTAAGTAAAGTCTTGCCCGAATTAGCTTTTGGCGTTCGTTCTCGCGCGCTTTATTGCTTATGGTCTTCCCCACCGATCCATAATGCTGGTCCTCCGTGTGTAGCCGCAGAGAACAGTTATGGCGGACTCGAACGTGTTCAGCACTCGGATCGTTTCGATCGATTACTACATGGCGCCTCCTATCCCTGACCTTGACATTTGCTACAGTAGTTTTCAAGGTATGTACTGCCTGTTGAGCTCATCTTTCTCTCTTGCTCTCTCACGTGAGCAGGTATAGTTACCGGGACGAAATATGAGGAGAGCATATTTTTGAGTGCGAATTTAAAGCATTTTAAGCAGAGTTTTATGCATTTTTAGTGTTTTTGGAAGCAATAATTGCAGTGGAATTAGATATTAGATGCAACAAGAGTGTTTTCTAGAATACTAACTCAACATATCCGTGCGCGCGCGCGTAAATTACCTCTTGATTGCTGAAGGTGGGAAAGTAAACGAGGTTCCTGTGATAAGAATATATGGCTCGACTCCGGCCGGACAGAAGACATGTTTGCACATACATCGGGTATCTTCATTTCTTAATTTTCATCTGCTTAAATTATACAAGGTTTTGGTAGGTGTTAGTAGGAAAAAAAAAAGACGTAACATTGATTGTCTTGATTTTATTAGTAGTTTTTATTTCGGGCAAGGAGAAATTTGAAATATTTGAGTTGACTGGAAATGGTTCATTAATTTTCACGGGAAATACAATGCTCTGTATGTTCCTTCACGGAATATAATTGATTTCTAGCTGTATTTGTTATCGTTGTTTTTTATAAGATCAATGAAAATAAAATTTGCAGTTTGTAAGTTTTTACCTCACATAGGAAACAACTGTTACTATTTTTTCTGTTAAATTATTATTTATCTATACTTGAAAAATGCAAAAACATTAATGGGGCAAGTGGGAAGCTATTCATATTTATAATTTTGTCCAACAGCTAACTTTGAGAATTATTCTTATGTTTCCCTTTTTTTTCTTCCATAGAAAAGCAACCTCATACTATCTTCAACTATGTAGGAGCCAAAAAAATTGATATATCATTAGCAACAATGTCTAGCATGGAAGAGGGACCATCTTCCACTCAGATTCTAAGATCAAAACGAAGAGGTTGGAGCCAGCATAAACCCTGAGCGGCTTCATTCCCCTCCCCATTGAGATACAAACAACCGCAAGAAGATACCTTTGGAGTCGTGCAAGAAGCCCTACATAAGCAGACTTAACTCATTTCTTGGAATGAACTTCTACTTTTAATCGTCTCCAAACCCAAGAAAATTGACATAGCCTTAGCCATCCCAACCTTCAATTTAAATGCCAATGCTTCTCTGCATAAATATAATGCTTCTCAAATCATCCCTGAACAGCATGCTCTGTTCTATACCAATGCCCCCTGAAAATGGCAGCATCAACATAAATATTAAATAATCTTTCAAGAGGTGGCCTCAACCTTTCTAGCTCCCTTAAATAAAGTGGGCAAAGCAGCATCAATAGTCTTATATTTCTTTTCCACAAAAAAAAAAAAAAAAAAATGGTATGCCGATATATGTGATTGACCAGTTATACGTTTCAACAATGAATGATGCATTTTCAAAGTACAGTATATTGAACATGTTTTGGATATGACTTTGAACTTTGAAGTATCTTATATTTGGAAGTATACAAGGAGTATGAGTATCTAATACTGGTAGAATATGGATATGATCACCCTTTAGAATTGTTTTTGTTTCCATATGATTGGAAACAACTATGGTTTATTGTTTTTAAATGGTATTGTTGTAATGTTCGCAACTTTGCATAGTAATGTTTTAGTGAGGCGTGAGTACAGGTTGCACCATTGCGCTTAACACTTACCTTTCTAAATTATAGCTTGATTTTGATAAAATCTTGCAATAATAGGATGCCCTTTCTCTTTTGATAGGAAAAGAAAATTATATTAATGAAGAAGAGAAAGTAAGGACTTCTTAGTCTTCCCATAACTAAACAAAATGCAAAATAGAAAATGTTAAATTTGGAGAAAGACATTTTTCTCTGTATTATTATTCAGCATTACATGGGTGTATATATACATGAATCAATGAAACAAGATCCCAAATTACTCCTGAATATCTGCTTTATAATAATTACACAATAATTGGAAAATGGAAAGTGTAGATATTTCTCTAATACTCTCCCTCAAGTTGGAGCATGGAGATCCGTAATGCCCAACTTGAGGGAGAGTATTAGAGAAATATCTACACTTTCCATTTTCCAATTATTGTGTAATTATTATAAAGCAGATATTCAGGAGTAACTTGAGGGAGAGTATTAGAGAAATATCTACATTTTCCATTTTCCAACTTGCGTGATAAGTTTTGGAAATGTTCACGACCCAAAGTTTTGGTGAAGATATCGGCAAGCTGACTGTGGGTAGGAATATGCTTAGCGAAGAAAAGGTCAGCCTGTAACTTTTCATGAACAATATGACAATCGATTTCTATATGTTTTGTACTTTTATGGAAAACAAGATTCTGGACAATGTGAAGAGTCGCTTGGTTGTCACAATATAAGAACATAGACTGAGAATGCGGTACACCAAGATCATTTAAAAGAGTTTTGAGCCATGTAAATTCACAGGTAGTGGAAGCAAGTGCCCGGTACTTAGCTTCGGCGGAGGAGCGAGAGACTGTAGTTTGTTTCTTAGTGTGTCAGGAAATTGGATTAGTGCCCAGTTGAATGAAAAAACTAGTGGTGGAGTGGTGAGTGAGGGGACAACTAGCCCAATCCGAATCAGAATAGGCTGAGACTTGAAGAGTGTTGGCAGTAGGAAAAAATAAGCCTTGCCCTGGAGATGGCTTTATGTAATGAAGAACACGTATAGCAGCATCATAATGTGGTCGTCTGGGGTGGTGCATAAATTGATTGAGAATGTTGACTGGAAATACAATGTCGGGACGAATGATGGTGAGATATATCAAACGTCCAACGAGTCGCCGAAACGAGCTTGGATCAGAGAGAAGACCACCATCAGTATTATTGAGTTTGAGATTTTGTTCCATGGGAAAGTTGGTAGGACGAGCACCACGATGACCGCTATCAGTGAGGATGTCAAGAGCATATTTTTGTTGATTAAGAAATATGCTAGTAGAAGAGCGAGCAACTTTAAGGGCAAGGAAATATTTCAGTTTGTCGAGATCCTTTAGTTTGAATTTTTGAGCATGCATGACTTTGAAAGTGTTAATATTGAAGAGATCATTGTCTGCCATGAGAATGTCATCAACATAAACAAATATGACAGTAAAATACTGACCTCGAGAGCGGGTGAAGAGAGAGTGATTGGTTTGAGATTGGGTGAAACCCTTAGCAAGTAAAATAGAAGATAATTTAGAGAACCAATTATGAGAGGCTTGCTTAAGGCCATAAAGGGATTTCTGAAGACGACAAACACGAGTCTCCCCCTGTTTGCAATAACCCGGTGGAGGGGTCATATAAACCTTTTAATCGAGGTCACCTTGGAGAAAAGCGTTGTTGACATCTAATTGAAGGAGATGCCAATTCTGAGCTGTAACCACTGCAAGAACACACCTAACAGTAACTAGTTTAGCAACAGGAGCAAAGTGTCATGATAATCCAAGCCTTCTACATAAGTGTAGCCCTTGGCCACCAAGCGAGCTTTGTGTCGCTCTATGGATTCATCGGCCCGAATTTTTGTTTTGAACACCCATTTACAGCCAATTGGTTTTTTTCCAAGTGGAAGGTGTTGAAGAACCCATGTGTGATTGACTTCTAAGGTTTGAATTTCAGAAATCATGACATCACGCAAATGTGGGTGTAGCACAACTTGAGAATATGAGGTGGGTTCGGGATGTTGGGACATAATAGAAAGAAAAACCAAATGCTCATCAGAAAAACGATGATAAGATAAAAAGGAGGAGAGACAATGAACCGTACTTGAGGAAGATTGTGAAACCTGTGAAGCCGTGGAGGACTTTGGTAAAATAGGGCAGATATAATCATCCAAGTAAGAGGGATGTGTGATAGCTCGTTTGGGCCGTGAAGAGATGGGTGGAGGGGGTGGTGGGGAAGGGGGCGAGGGTGAGGGTGTAGGTGTGGATGGTTGGGTAGGTAAAGGGTAGGAAGGGTGTATCTCAGGAATAGGAAGGGGAAGGACTGGAGAGGATGTAGGAGTTGGAGGCATGAGATGATAGGGAAAAACATTTTCTTTAGAAGTGACATCACGGGAGATGAAAATTTTTTTGTTGTCAAGACCATATACACGATAAGCCTTATGATGAGCATGATAACCAAAGAAAACACATCGAAGAGCATGAGGAGAGAATTTATCGCGATGTTGGCGAGTGGTTTGGGCATAGCACAAGCACCCAAACATTCGCAAGTGTGTATACGATTGTGGTTTTTGAAAAAGTTCATAAGGGGACTTATGATTGAGGCTGAGTGAAGGAGTGCAGTTAATTAAATAAGTGGCTGTGAGAATGCATTCACCCCAAAAGGAGATAGGAAGATTAGCTTGAAAATGTAAACACCGAGCCACATTAAGAAGATGACGATGTTTACGCTCGGCAACACTATTATGTTGAGGTGTATCCACACATGTGCGCTCGTGAAAAATGTCTTGATCATGGAAAAAAGTTTGAAGTGGAGTGAATAGAAATTCTCTACCATTAGCAGTGCGCATGTGCTTAATGGTGCAATTGAATTGATTTTTAACCATGGTGCAAACATTTTTAAGGCAAGAGAAAGTATCAGATTTCATGCGCATAAGATTGGCCCATGTAGCACGCGAGTAGTCATTCACGATTGTTAAAAAATAATGTGCACCAGAAAGTGAAGCTGTAGGATAATCACCCCATATGTCACAATAAATCCTATTAAAACAAAATGTGCTCTTATTTGTATTCAAAGAAAAAGGTAAACGAGTGTGCTTTGCTCTAACATAAACATCACAAGACAAATGAGAAGAAGAAATATTTAAGGCTTTCTGAATGCATGAGATAGAAGGGTGACCAAAACGTTGATGCCAAAGAGTAGTGTCAGAAACGCGCTGAGAGTGGAAAACTGAGGCGGAGGGAGGTTTATAATGGTAAAGTCCATCCCGTACTGCACATGTTCCAATCAGCCTCTTCATTGATAGGTCCTCAAAAACACAAAAGGTAGGAAAAAATATAGCAACACAATTGAGATCAGTGATAAGTTTGCTGATGGACAATAAATTAAATTTAAATGAAGGCACATAATGAACATTAGAAAGAGAAATTAGGAGAAAAACGCATAGTGCCGGTATGAGTTACAGGAGCAATGTCCCCATTTGGAAGCTTAATGGGGCATGGCTGATTAAGAAGTTTAATATTATCAAGAGAAGACAAATTGGAAGTCATATGATTGGACGCACCTGAATCAACAATCCATTCAGTATTAGAAAAAGAAGCAGAGTGACAAGAGGCAAGGTTACTAGCAAAATTGGTGTTCAAGGGCGATAAAAGATCCAAGAGTTGACGGTATTGTTTGCTGATGAGTCTAGGGATAGCAATCTCAGAAGAAGTTGAAGAACCTGTGACAGTATTTGCAGCCATGGAAGAACCAGATGTGATGTTGGTCATATTGCAGATTAGTTCAGGTGAAGCAAACCGCCGAATCGAGTCAGATCTGATCTCTTTTCTAGGTGGAGATGTGGAGAAACAGAGAGGCTGTGAGCTTGAGGATTTGCTGCTGGAAAACTATCTGAAGACAAGAATGATGCCGGAGTCGGAGCAACAAGCAAAGATGTCATTGGAGAAGGCACCCCGAAGCTTGAGGGATACCCGAAGATGATCAACTGAAAAATTTTTGCCGGAGCTGAGATGGCTGGACCGCCGGAAAAACAGAGTTGAGATGGATCGCCGGAAAACTACGAACAGAAACCAGCCGAGACGACGAACTGGAACTGAGAGAGATTGCGCCGGAGATGGGAAAGAACTGCCGGATAACTGAGGTATGATGGAGACGATGCTAGAGCTGCTGTGGGTGCCGAAACTTAGAGCTGCAACTTAGCTGGGAGGAGAGATATGACGCCGGCGACTTAATGGTGCACTGAGATGAGGCTAGAGAAGGTGGAAGACGCCGAGAACTAAGAACAAACGAGAGACTGTCGGAGAGGTTGAGCGTAAGCCGAGCGAAGGGGTCTGGCCGGAGAAGACAAACGGACTGAGACAACTCTGAGAGATGCTGAAAAAAAAAAACAGGGAGTCGAGAGACAGAGACTCAGCGTGGTGTGACTGGTGTCGGCAACTCACAAAGTCGCAGTGTAGAGGGGCAGAAGCGAGAACTAAGAAGGTGATTGGTGAGCTTCGTAGCTTCTCGCGGGTCGCGAAGACAGAGAGAGTGAGGCAGATCGCCGGAAACGACTAGAGAATGCCGGATAAAAAACAGCAACAAAGAGGGACGGTGGTTTGCCAAAAATTGAGCACGAACTGAAGGGGATGCCAGAGAAAAAAAAAAAAAAAAAAAGGAATGTCGGACAAGAGAATGAGAGAGGGAAGAACTGAGGGCTTGCAAATCGGACGGGAAAACCACGCCCAGATGACGACGTAGAACCGGTGGTCGAGCAGAGGGAGGATGAGACGGCGGCAGCAAAGAAGGTTAGAAAAAACTAGGTTTTGAAGGTAACCATTCTCCCAAGCTTTGATACCATGTTAAATTTGGAGAAAGACATTTTTCTCTCTATTATTATTTAGCATTACATGGGTGTATATATATATATGAGTCAAGGAAACAAGATCCCAAATTACTCCTAAATATCTGCTCTATAATAATTACACAATAATTGGAAAATAGAAAGTGTACATATTTCTCTAATAAAAAACAATACAATAGACAACTAATATAGAAAAATATCCAATAACTCCAAATTAGATTCAAAGGAACTACTGGAAAAGTGCTTGCATGGGCGCCCAAAGGGAGGCAAAAAATGCCACTCTTTCTTGAAGCTGGTGAAGAAGGAGAGCCTTGTCCCCAAAGATCTTCAAGTTCCTTTCTAACCAAATGCACTGCACTATAGCTAATAAAATGCAGTCCCGAAAATCCGACAAGTCTTTCTATGCCCGAAAACTGAAAACTTCACAAAAAACAACCCTTCCAAATATTTTGAGGCATCTAACGTTCCCTACTGTAACGGGCCAAACACTTCACATCTAAGGGTTGTGTGGCACTAGTTTTAGTGCACTAGCTTAACTAGTTAGCCAAAAATAAACTATAGTTTCACCCGTGAACAACTTCACAACCATTGGATACAAATAACATAGTAGTAATGAGCAAACATGAAATCAAATACAAGTTACGTGGTAAACCATAAAGCAACATAATTCGTTAATCACACCTTTGTAGGCAATGAGTGTTTAGCAAGGGAAGCAAGTGGGCTATTCACATTTATAATAGCTAGTGAGTTTTACAATGATTGATGAACACGAACCCTCCATTAAAGAGCTTTCTATGCTATTCTCACTCCGTCACTACTCACTAGGAAACATCAACGTAACTAAAGAGTCATGCTCACTATTCGTCTCTAAGGCATTATCTACTCAAGACACTAGTAATTACATGATGTTTACCCGTTCTATGTGGTACAAAACAAGCATAATGCCCTGAAAATCTTGGCTTACGGTTCCCATCAATGTGAAAAAGGAGATTCCACAACTTCCAAACATAGGGTAATGCAGAAAATAGACAGGGAATGGTCTCATTATTCAGCTTGCATAATAACACGCACATCAGGCGAAAAAGCCTTATTAGGCCTCCTCCCCTGCAAAAAATCATAGGTGTTTATTCCGTTCAAAATCATGCACCAAAGAAAAATCTCAACTTTAAAGGATCTTTACCATTCCAATTAAATTTTTTCAATAAGAAAGGTCTATCATTTTGGGTTTGAATGATATTAGAATAGAAGGATTAGCAGGAAAAGGAACCCAAACTGTCAAAACACTATAATCTCCCATCCAGGGAAGCAAGGAACTGACAAGAATCAATAATAGGGCTCAAAGAAGAAAATTTTTCTAACTCCCTATCATTAAGATTACAAAAGAATTGAATATAAAAAGAATAATAAGAAACATTCCAAATATAAAAATTTAATAATTGGAATACTCTTGTGTGGAAATAGTTCAGAGGCTGCGTCATATTTGTTTATTCATTTTTCATTCGCTTGGAACTTGTGGGATACTCTTATTGGGGTTCTTGGTGAAATGGAGTTTGTCCTAAGTTGGTGGAAGAGCTACTGACTCTTTCTTTTACTGGTTTTGGGAAAGGTAACAATGTTAGGAGGTTGTGAAAGTGTGCCCTCTGCTGTTTCATGGGAACTTTGCCTGGAAAGGAATGCTAGAATATTTTTTGGTGAGAGGTTATCAGATGTACTTCTTAGGGCAAGGATACAGTACTTGGCTTTTATTTGGGATTATAGCACAGGATGTTTTAAGGGCTGCTGTTTTCAAGATATCTGAGAATGAGGGCTTTATTAAGTTGATTTAGTTTTGTGTTCTCTATTTTCTTGACTGAGGACCTCTTGCTCTCCTTTTTTTTTTTTTTTTTTTGTTGTTGTAGGTATTTCATCTTCAAAAGCTTCTTTTTTTATAGAAAGAAACTAGGAGCTTCATGCACGGTGGAAAATATTATATAATCATGGAGAGGAGTATCCCCATTGTTTATTAGTTAAAAAGATAAAGGTCGGAAAAATTTGAGAGATAAAGGATTAGCATGGGAAACATTACCTCCCACCTTAGCATCCCAACAATCTCTATGGAGGCCATATTTATTTTTGATTACCTTATGCCAAAAGGGAAGGAAAACACCACAAGAAGTTGCAGGCCTTTTTCTCCTTCCTGTTTTTGTTATGAGTAATAATTGAGCCCTACTAATGCATGTTTTTGGGATACAATGAGATGGTATTGTTGTTTCTTGATGGGTTTGTGTTGATATGTCAATGTTGCAATTTTAGGATGCAAAGTAAAACTATTGATACATTCAATAAAATATTATGGTATAAAAAGCAAAGTTACTAACTGAATGGATATAAATTTTATGATGTAAGCACATGAAATTATTGCAAAATGTTTGACATTGCTATTGTTTTAGGTACTGATATACATATGTTTGTGTTTGTGTGTGTGTGTATATTGAGTCCCCACCCCCTTGACTTTTTGGTGACTTTATTAATTACCATTTAGTTTGTTATTATAGGCTTTCCCATTCTTTTTTCATGCTTTTTAAATGGAAAGAATTTTTATTGAGAGAAAGAAGCCCCATGTTTTCATTACATTAACTTTTTTTTTAAAAAGTAATAATAGTGGAGGGTCTGGCTGTAAATTTGCTCTTTACTACAGTAGCATTGGTCCCTGCTCAATTTCTCAGAATTCTAATCATAAAAATTCTGTACAAATTTTCTAAATCTATTCCAAATGACATGCATACAGCATATATCAATATACAGACAAGAAGCAAACTAATGAAATGCGTTTAAAATTTTGACAATAAAAAAATCATACTTTTCCAGTAAACATTAAAAGGGAATGAGTCAACAAAAATTAATAAGAAAAATGAACTTTATGTTGTTGGACAAACTGATGAAAAAACACATTTGAATCTTAACAAAAAATGAAACATGAGTACCACCTTAGCTGATGTAGACCTGACAAAGTGGATTGGGTCAGGTAGTCTGTGACAGATTAGGCAGATTGTCGGGTGAAAAAATTACAATCCATATCCGATTCAATTAAGTGATGGATTTATGGCAGTTTGAATCAGATTATCTAATGGGAGATAATTTGTCATTCCTCTTCTTAGTATAATGTTTTTTACCATCAGATGAACAAATGATTTCGTAACATAATAATTGAAGTTATTTTTGAAATTATAATTTTGTAATTTGTTAAACATTTAATAACCAATCACAAAATTATAATTTAAAAAAAAAATTTAGATCATGAATTTATGGTTTTTATTTTAATAATGAGAATTGGGTATTTGGGCTTGAGTTTGAATGGGGGCATGGGCAAACTAGAAGCGCGTACAATAGTGCAAGAGTTGGGTGTGGGTTTGCACTTTAGTCAATGGGACTAATGCTTTCTTTTATGTTACTTGTGCACATCTCCTCAGTTGTCATACAGTTCCTGATTTATTTAACTATTTTCTGGTGGCATTAAGCGCTCTCTCTCTCTATCTCTCTCTCTCTCTCTCTCTCTTGCTTGCTTTCTTATCTAAAAATGGAGCTAAATTATTTATATTGGCTTATGTAGGCTTTACCATATTTATATGTGCCATGTGCTGATATATCAGTTCAACCACACCATGGAGGTATTGTACATATGTGGATTTAGATTACAGGTCAATGTTTACTTGTGTTATACTTGCTGTCATCATTATCGTTATTATCATTATTTTACCACTATATTTGTGTGTTTTTTCTTCTTTAATGTTTATGAGCATGTTCACTGATGTGGGTTTATATGTCCTTATTTCACTGATTGTCATTCTCATGCTTTGATTTGGCTCACTTTACAACATTCGTAGTTAAGATGGCTAGAATTCTATTACCTGGTTGCCTGTTGCTGGTTCTAGTGAGAGATAGATAATTTAGGTTCCTCTCCATCATTTTCTCTTCTTTTAGTGGATCACACATTCACAAATTCTCATGCTTGCATGGTTTCATGCACATACACACCCACACAGAGTACACTATAGAAGTGCCTTAGAATGCTGCTTAACTAAGAGACTGTTCCATTCTTTATTTGGTTTCATCCTTTTACAGCCAAATAACTATAACTTTGACTCAGTTCTGATCTGGATTAGTTTCTTCTCTCTGTTATTATCAACAGGGAACCTAAGATTTGGTTTTAGGGATGTGTCAAGGAGATCCTTTATCTCCATTCCATGCCGGATATTTTGAGCATGATGGTTGATAGAGCTGTTGCCAGATACTTTGTCTAGGGTCTCACAATGGGTAAAGACAATCTTTGTTTCTCTTTTGCAATTTGTTGGTTACACCATCTTTTTTGTTTAGTCTGATGTTAGCATGTCTGTTTGTTATATTCTTACTTTTTTATATGCCTTTGAGAGCATGCAAGAGTGGTTTAGCTTCATTCAATTTAAGACCAGTTCTCATTGTAGGTTTTGCTTCTCCAGCCGTCTATGGCATTTTGCAATGGCCTACCTAGTGCCTACATAGGAGTCCCATTAGGGGGCCGTGGTTGCGTTTTAGTGGTTGGAAGGGTGCTCTTTTTTCTATGGGTGGTTGTATTGCTTTGATTTAGGTGTCTCTTTTTGTGTTCCCTTTTTGTTTTGTCTTTGTTTGGCATTCCTACTAGGGTGGCTACTAAGTTACAGCACGTGATGAGGGATTTCCTTCAATCTGGTGTTTGTGAGAGGAGAAATCAATTAGTGTGTAAGGTCAAAGACGGAGGCTTGGGGTGGGGGGAGGTTCATGGTTGGGGGGAAGTGATTCTAGTGCTTTTCATCAGAAATAATTTTTTTTCCCTGGCACTAGCTGATTAAAAACAAACTTGGTTTGCAGGAAAATGGGTGGGTTACCAATCTTGGCATTGTGGTTTCATTTTCTGGAGTTTTTCATTGTTTTTTTTCCCTTTGTTAAATGCAAGGTGGGATAAGAATCTCAAGTTCAGTTTTGGTAGGATTTGTGGTTGGGGATAATCCTTTATTTTCTTTTCTATTCCCTTTCTGTCATTTTATTCTTCATAATTATCCTATTTCTGTTTTGTTGACGGGGACTTTTTTTCTTAAGATTTTCACTTTGGAAGGAGCCTGAATGATAGGGAGGCTGTTGATTTTCTTTTGTTACTTAGTTTGTTAATTTATTTTTTGCCTTTCTTCTAGAGAAGGCCATAGGCTTTGGACTTGGATGGGTTCTGGAGTGTTTTCTTGTAAGTCTTTTTATTCTCATCTGATTCATTCTTCTACAACCTCCCCCTTGCTAATTGTATTTTGAAAGCTAAGGGTTTGTTTGGTATTGTTTATGTTTTCTATTTCTGTTTTGGCATTGTGAAGAAACAAATTATAAAAGCATGTCTGCGCATGTCTGTGTATCTCATCAATTTTCTGTTTCTATTGTTGATTTTCAATTGTTTTTGCAAGTTGTTGCCAGAAAGGAAATTTTAATATCCAGAAGTAGTTTTTTTTTTTAATTAAATCGTTCATTTTATAAGCATTTTTAGTTAAAATTAAAATAGATGATCATATAAACATAAATATAATTAAAATAAAAAGCTAAAAGCCCATTACAATATATTTTTACAAATTTTCTATTGTCCCGTGCAATAAAATTGTTATTGTAAAGTGAATTTTGAAATATAACAATTATGTATTATAATAATTTTTGTTTTTATTATGGTATTTTTAATTTGTATTCTTTTGTTGTTTTATTATTTTATCGTATTTAAAAAATATTATTCGATTTAAAGACAAAAATGAGCATTTTTTACTCAAGTTTTTAATTTGTTTTTGCTTTTCAAATACTAACCAGAGAGGTTGCTGGTTTCTGGTTTTTAGTTTTTGTTATTGGTTTTTAGTTTTCATTACAGTGACACCAAACTGTCCTAAGGGTCTGTTCATTTCTGGGGAACTGCAGCTGCTGTTTTTAATTTTCCAATACTTACAAAAATGCTGACTCTTTTCTACTTTTCTATCATTTGTGTAGAAAATATGGGAAAACAATAAAAAAGTTGTTTTTCGACTTGTATAAATGTTGAGAAACTGGAAAACAAGCTGGCATTTTGTAATTATTTGGAAAACTTGAGCTGTTTTCCAAAGCCAAACAGACCCTAAGTTTTTTTCTTTTTCATTTGGTTGACTGTACTTGATAAAGTTAACATCAACAACTTGCCAGAGATCAAGTTGAGCAGTTAGGCCCTATCTCCTGATATTTGTGTGATGTGTTTTGCTAATGATGGGTCATTTCTTTAATTTAATTTTTTTTTTGTAGCAGATTAGCAGTTCAGAGGCTTGGAGCTTGTTATATAGATTAATTAATTCAGTGAATGTTTGGGTGCTTATGTTTGGGATCCTTAGTGACGTTCTTGCTAACTTCTTATGGGTGTTTTGGAATGTATAAACTATAAAGATGCTAGCAGATTATGGTTTTGTGCATAATTGTGTGCTGTTTTGTGTTGCTTTTGTCACATTTGGCTAGAGAGGAATGATCATATATTTGATGATTATGCTCTGCTTTTATCGTTGCTTTGAGATTGGATTGTTTTTCTTGCTTCTCTGAGGCCTTTCTTTTCTAGATGCTTCAAAAGAATTTGTTTTTTGGCCTTTTAATGGGATAGTGTGGCTTTGTTAGCTTGATTTTTTTTTTAATGTATTTTGTGACTTTTTGGCTTTTTCCCTTCTGTTTTCTCCAAGGAGAACACATTATCCTCAACTTCGTATCTCTTTGCTTCTTGTAATAAATTTTATTTTTATATAAATTTAGTGATTATAGCAATGCAATTTAGATAAATGAGAGTGAGTTTATTGGTGATTTTGTACGTCATGGTTTATTGGATGAGGTCTGTGACCGATTTGGGTATGTTTCTGATTCATATGATTTAGTTGGGGACATTTCTTATGTGCCACCATCTCCTCTTGAAGGTTTGGATGGAGGTCTATCTATTTTGAGGCGGTTTGGCTAAAGGGCTGGTGAGTAAACAGTGTGGGGATGGGATTTTACCAGCCCCGTGGAGGACATTAGTGGTAAGGATATTGAAGCCCAACAGCTGGTGGACAATATGGGACTGTCGCTGTCTAATCTTGGAAGAAAAGAAGTTCATTGGAATGGTGCTAAAACTTAAAAGTAAGGAGAAGAAAGGCTAGTGTGAGTTAGAAAATTAGCATGCTTTATTGACTCAATAGAAAGGGGGATTTTTTGAAGAGGGGTTTTCTTATTTAGTCTGTGTTAGCTTTTTTCCTTTTTTTTTTTGTTTTGTTTTTGTTTTTGTTTTTTTTTGTTTTGTTTTTTCTGTTTGGGGTTGTTGTGCTCTCCTAGGTTGTATTTTCTCTCTGTTCTTCTTAATACATTTTCTTTTATTATCTCTTTTGATCAATGCTTAAAAAAATTAATTCATTTTTGGTGTTACAAATCTGATTTAATTAGCCTAGAAGCTTGAAATGGTGGTTAGGGTGAGATAAGTAGAAGAGACAGGAGAGAAAGTATAGTTGAATAATTTTTTAAAGGAAAAATAATCAATAGCTTTAAAAATCCTGTTGCGTGCTTACAATGTGCTACATGTGCACTGTAAGTGTGTTCTGACAAGAGGACACTGGTAAAAATGAAAGCAAAGCACTGAACAAAATTATTGTAATGGATTCTCACAAGAAAATAATGGTAAAATAGAAGACAAAATGTGAAACAACACCCAAAGAGTGTTGTAACTCATATGTTTGAATACTAAGATGTTCCAATAAGGGTGCCAACAAGAAATTGTTGGGCAGTTGGATGTTGAAGGAGCATCTTTATTTTCAACTTTATGCTTGTGATTCTACTGCAGATCCTTTTGCTCTGTATCCTTTGATTTGGAAAGCTAATGCTCCCTCAATAATAAAAGCTTTCATTTGTACTGCAATACTTGAAAGAATTAATACCAATGACTTGCTTCAGAAGAGAAGACCTAATAAGGTCCTGTACGCCAACATTTGTGTCCTTTGCACGAGTGAAGAGAGTTGTGCACGTCTCTTTCTTCATTGCCCATTCATGCTGGCTGTTTGGAATAAGTAATTTGGTATATTTGGTGAAAATTGGGTCTGTCCATACACTTTGAAGGCCTTTTATACCATAACTTTTAAGGGTTTTAGCAAAGGAAAGGATAGGAAAGCTCTATGGTGTTGCACCATTATGGTTATGATTTGGTGTTTGGTTGGAGAGGAACACTAGAATATTCAAAGGTGTGGCTCTACTAACAATTTGCTTTGGAGTAGAGTGGTATATCTTTCGTCACTGTGGGTGTCAGCAAATGGTTTTTTTTGTATTGTTTCTCTGGAAGACTTGCAGTGGGATTGGTTTGTCCTGTCACATTGAGTTTAGTTCTCTGTTTAGGTTGCATTCTTTGTAACTAGTTTCTATTGATCTAAAGGGAGGATTTCTTATTCTGCCCGTTTTTATTTTTTCTTTTCCTTTCCATTTCTAATTTTTTTATGTACATTCTTTTCTTTAATGCAATTCTTTGTCTATTAAAAAAAAAAAAATTCATGCATGTGTTTTAAGGAACGGAGATATAGCATCAAGTCATGCAAGTGTAACAATCAATGTTTTTCTTCTTTTTGTTTTGTGGAGGTATTTTTTAATTTGTAGTTCTAATATTTGAAATATTCTTATGTATTGTTTGGGAGGATAGATTTCGAGCTTGGATTTGAATTTGTATGGATTTGAAAGAAATTCAGTACAATTTTATACCACATTTCTTTTAAACCCACACAAATCCAAATCCAAGGCTCGAAAACCAGGCTTTCAAACAGAGGGTTATGTTAATGTGTGAACTATTATTTTATTGCCATTGCTGTTGATTAAAATTTTTTTCCAAATAGTAATTTTGTATACTATTTATTTTGTTTTCTACTTTAGTTTATAGATATGGATGTAATACATTTTTACTGTTAAATTGCACAGATGATGCATATCCACGTGTTATATCTATTGCTATTGAGAAGGCTTTAAAGGTATGTGGGATTTAATCAGATTGGGTTTTGATTTGCATGCTGTTTGGGTTTTGTCAATATTTTGTTTGTACATGACTGCTAATTGGACATGAATTACTGTCCATCTGAATTTAAAGCTTAGGAGTAATGCTGGTTCAAAACGACAACATGTGCATGGTTGCAGTCTTGTCCGGGCGAGGAAACTTTATGGTTATCACTCCACTGAGGAGTTGTTTGTGAAGATATATCTGTATCCAAGTGTTTAGTATGCAATTGTTTTTGGATTTGAAGGAATGGCATGCCTTTTCTATTAAATTAGTTTGTAATTCGTGTGATGCATATCTAATTTAATTTAACATTAGTGTATATTCATGCAACTAAATTAATTAAGGGGCTGCTTGGTATTTTTCTGTTTTCTTTTTTTCATTCTTCTTTGGAAGGAACAGGTGGTGACAATAAGTTTGATTGCATTGCTAGTTTTCAATTTTGTTGTTGGTTTTAAGTTATTGTCTGCAATAATATCTTGAATTGGAATTTGTGGATCAGATGATTTTGTACAAATTTTTTTTAGTGAAAAGGTTAAGTAATTATTGCCGTATGAATTTAAAATAAATTAATATAAAATAATAGGTGTTCTAAAAATTTAAAAGAATATAAAAATCATCTGAAAAATATTTTCATCAATTCTCAACCTTCAAAGACCATGGGATTGTTCTTGCAATACTAAAATATGAGTTTAAAAATATAATAATTAAGTAAATTAAATAGAGTTATTATAATCTCTTTTAACTTGAATTTTTCATTATTCTAATCACATCTATTAATTGTAGTTTGATCCAAGGACAAAAATGAACATGCCCCCAATTATTTTTTTAATTTGTTTTTAGTTTTGGGAATAATAACTTGTTGCATTTGGATGGATTATTCATCTTTCTTTTTTATTTTTTTATTTATCCTTAATCACTCTGTTTTCATTAAAGTACAATAGACTCATGAGAAGAATTTGATAGTTTTGAAATGGAATTTTTATGCATCAGTAATTTAATATTGATGAGATTTTGTTTATAACTGCTTCTGCCTATGAGTCATGTTTTTTATTTAAAAATTTTAAACTAGTTGATAAAGTGGCATATACTTAATTAATTTAATCTAAATTATTTTATTGGTATGTTAGTGTGGAAGTAAAGGCTTATGATCAAGTTACTTGGAATTTCCTAGATAAGTTAATGGCTAGAAAGGGTTTTGGGGAGAGTTGGTGGGCTTGGATTAGGGGATGCTTGTCTAATGCTTCTCTTTTCAGTCACCATCAATGGAGAACCCAAGTCATGGTTTACGGCTTTAGGGGTGTTGGGAACGGGATGCACTCTCTCTCTTTCTCATGGTCAATATTTTGCACATATTGGCAGATAAGGTGGTGGATATGGGTTTGGTAAGAGTGATTGGAGTGAGGAGTGGTGAGGTTAGTGGGGTCTCATCTTTGGATGTGATTTTTCTCTTAGAAGATCATGAGGAGTATTTTTGGAATGTTCTATTGTACAACTTTATGAGAGGGTTTTGGGCTCGAAAAATAAATTTGGGTAAGAGTGGGATGGGTGGTATTAGTTTGAGTTAAACTTGATCCTTGAATTTTACCTCCTTAGCTGGGTGCGGTATTTTAGAGTGGCCTTAAACTTATATGGGGGTTTCTTTGGTGAGTGATCCTAGGTCTATTGGTTTTTGGTCTCCTATGATGAGAAGGTGTTCCTTCGAGTCCTTGAGGGGTGTATTCACAACTTCATTTTCTTTCCCAAATTTTTTCTTGGGAATAGGTCTCATATTCATTTTTGGAAAGATATTTGGTTAGGTTATTTTCTCCTTTTCATTTCTTTTCCTTGTCTTTATCATGTATCCTCATTGCATAATGGGGTTATTCTCCTCTTTTTTGATCATTAATGGAGATAGCTTTTTTGGATTTTTTTTTTTTTTGGGTAGATTTTTTAATGATACAAAGGTAGAGGCGCTCTCAGCCTTGTTGTGGACTCTTCATTCTGTGGGTATTTTTCTAGTTATTTTCTTCGATCAGTTGATGCAGAAAAACATGCCCTTTGAGCTTCATGGTAGTATTTGGAAGGCCAAAATCCCTTGAAGTGAGAACTTTTATTTGATTGGTTATTCTTAATGGAGTTAACACTAACAATCTGTTGCAGAGTAGGAGGGTTTCTAAGGCTTTATCTCCGAATGTGTGTTCTCTATATTTTGATGGTCATTATCTTTGCTGTTCTCTTTCTTCACTGTTCTTTTTCATGGAGGGTGGAATAAGATTTGTGGTAGGGTGGAATAAGATTTGTGGTATCTTTGGGGGAGTTGGGTTTGTCCACATATGGTGAAGGAATTGTCGGCTACTTGCTTTATGGGGTTTGGTACGAGTAGGGATGGTTTAAATTTGTGGGGTATTTTGTTGCGGAGGAATGCACATATTGTTATGGGGAAGAAGATGTCCTGAATTTTGATTTGGGATAGGAGTATAGGATTCAGTATTTGGCCTTGTCATGGGCTTTTGTAGCAGGATGCTTGAAGGGGGTACCTTTTTTGGATTTAGAACATGACTGTAGGACTGGAAGGCTCTGTAAAATACTTCTAATTTTTCCTCTTTTGTTGTTTTTCTTTCTTGAGAGGACTTCTTACGCTCCTTTTTGTTTATTCTTTCATCTTTAATGACATTTCTTCCTTTTTTATCAACAAAATATCCTAGTGGGAATTCACTAGTATTTTGGAATTAACTTGTTGCAAGTTCTGTGAATCTTTTGTGTAGCTATCCTTGATTACTATATATGTGTTTTGATTAATGTACAATAGACTTATGAGAAGTATTCAATGGCTTTAAAACATCGTTTTTATGTATCAGTCATTTAACATTTGAGAAAATGGTGATTTTAACTGAAAATTTCAGTTTATAACTGCTTTTTTTGGTTCATTTAATGGTTATTTAGTAGGCTTCTTCTGATATCAAATAATTTGACATTTGTTATGTGGAAGATGTGTCTAAGCTTATGACTTTGTTTATGATTAAGAAATCTGGTTTATTGTTCATTTAAATGATGTTAGGCATTTTGTAAGAGCTCTAAAAGAGGCTGTTAAAGCTTGATATACATTGTTGGACACAACCTAACAGGCTAAGCCTTTAGGTAAAGTGGTAATCTAACATGGTATTAGAGCTGGTTACTTGAAGATCCTGGGTTTGAGTCTTGTTGCCCGCATTTACTGTGTGGTATTTAAAAGAATTATTGTATTCCCTGTAATGGGTGTTATTTCTCATGTGTTTATCTTTCCATGTGTTATCAGGTTGCACATGCGGGGGAGTGTTAAAGCCTGATGTACTTTGTTGGCCCCCAACCTAATAGCTTAAGCTTTTTGGTAGAGGGGTAATCTAATAGATGCAAAAGGGTATACATATATTTGAGTATATATATATTTGAGTATATATATATATTTAACATTTTTAAATTGTTGCTTTTATTTTTTTTCCTAATGGATATTTTTTTTGGGTGATTGGTGTTTACGGTAGTTAGATGTCATCGAAATTGAAAGATTATTAATAAATCAATGGAATTTTAACTCAAAAAATTTGATTAATGCCCTGGAATAGGGACAAAGTCCCCCATTCAAGTGATATGAGAACTGTAAACATCGATGATCCAAAATACAAAAAGAGAGAGAAAGTAGGAGATACAATGGAAGAGATACAATTGCTGCACACAAGGGGCAAGTGTAGTTACTACATTGAATACAATTAGACCTAATTAAATAAACCTAACTCTAATAATGATACAAAGACTAAAGTTCCCCTACTTATACATATATATATATATTATCTAACATCCCCCCTCAAACTCACGATGGCGCACCAAGAAGCATTGAGAGTTTGTTGAGTAGAAACTGGAAACGACTAATAGTGTGAAACTTTGTGAAGAAGTTAGCCAACTGCATGGTAGAGAAAATGAATGGGAGAGAGATGGTGCCAAGGCGAAGATGATGATGTGTGAGATGACAATCAATTTCAATATGCTTTGTGCGTTTGTGAAAGACAAAGTTATTAGCAATCTGAATAGCATTGGTGTTGTCACAATACATAGGAGTGGATTCAGCAAAGTTCAGCAAGTAAGACACCCATGTCAACAAGTAACCAGCGCAACCAAAGTTTTTCAGCAATAGTTGAAGCCATGGCACAATACCCAACTTCAGTAGAAGAACGAGAAGCTACAGATTGCTTCTTGCTTTTCCAAGAAATGAGAGTCACCAAGAAAAATACAGAAACCAGTTGTGGACTTGCGGTCTATAGGATCTCCAACCCAATCAAAATCAAAATAAGCATGAAGTTCTAAAGTAGATGTAGAAGGGTGTAATATACTCTGAAACAATGTTCCTCTGATATAACGTAAGATACGGAGAATAGCAGCCCAATGGATCGTAGTGGGAGAGGAGACAAACTGACTCACAATATGAACTGCATATGTAATATCAGATTGCGTGATGGAGAGATAAATCAAACCGCCAACAATAGTATGGTATATAGTTGGATTCGCCAATGGAACCCCATCAGAAGAGGTATAATGAACATTGAGTTCAAGAGGAGTTTCTACAGTTCGAGTATTAGTAAGATGAACTTTTTGAATGACATCTGTTGCATATTTAGACTGAGAGAGGAGATAACCTTTAGGAGAATAGGCTACCTCAATCCCAAGAAAGTATCTCAGGGGTCCCAAGTCTTTCATTTTAAAGTGGTAGTGCAACTCTAATTTCAACTTTGCGATCCCATCTGTATCATCATTAGTTAAAATCATATCATCTACATAAAGAAGGAGAATAATAAGCCCAACATGTGTAGAACGAGTAAACAAGGCAGAATCATTCACTTGGGCGGAAGCCAAAAGAACAAAACACTTCAAAGAACTTCTTAAACCAAGCCTTGAGAGCTTGTTTAAGACCATACAAAGATTTTCTCAATCTACAGACCTCCCCTGGATGATGAGGAACACCAGTGGGTGGAGACATAAACTTCCTCTTTGAGATCCCAGTTTAGGAAGACATTCTTTACATCTAACCGTGAGAGGTTCCACTGGTTAATGGAAGCTACTGCAATCAAAGTTCATACAAATGTCATTTTAGCAACTGGTGCAAATGTCTCTTCATAATCAAAGCCAACTTTTTGAGTACACCCTTTTGCAACCAAACGGGCCTTATATATTTCAATAGAACCATCAGACTTAGTTTTGATCTTGTAGACCCAGCGACATCCTACAACCGTTTTACCAAGAGGAAGAGGTACCAACTCCTACGTGTTGGTCTTATACAAAGCAGCAAGTTCTTTATTCATAGCTTGTTGCCAAAGAGGGTCAAGAGCTGCCTCCTTATAGGAAGCAGACTCACAATGGGATTGAAAAGAAACTAAAAAAGTAGCAAAATTAGAAAAATAACAAGAATTAGACATAAGAACATATGAATCAAGATGAGAAGGGGGCTTACGAAGTCGCGTTGGATAACGAGAAGATGCAGGGTCCGCATGATCGGAAGATGAAGAGGAGTCCGCCAAGGAGGATGGGGGATTTGTACTTGCAGAAGAAAATGAAGGACGAGTAGAAGAAATGGGAACAACTAGGGAAGATTCTGAATTAATATCACAAGTAAATGGATCAGTATTTACAAGGTCAGACTTATTTAAGATGCTAGAACTTGTTGGAATAGAGAAGAAAGGAACGTGTTCAAGAAAGGTGACGTGACGAGAAACATAAAGTTTTTGTGTTTGCGGATCATAACAACGATATCCTTTTTTTCCATCACCATAACCAAGAAACATGCACATAGAGGATCGTGCAGACAAGTTAGAACGCTTAGTATGAGGACGAAGGATAAAGCATGTGCAACCAAAAACTCTCAAATGAAAATACTCTGGAGCCTTGCCATGCAATTTTTCATAAGGAGAGACTTGTAGAGTAAAAGCAGTAGGAATTCTATTTATCAAATATGTGGCAGTGAGAACTGCTTCTCGCTAGAAAACTTTGGAAACATTACCAGAAAGGAGAAGGGATCGAGCTGTCTAAATGATATGTCTATGTTTTCTTTCAGCCACACCATTTTGCTCAGGAGTGTTAGTGCATGATGGTTGATGTGTGGTGCCATCAGAGGTGAGTAGGGTGAAAACTCAGTAGAATTATATTCCCCTCCCAAATTGTACCTGAAACACTTTATGACAGCTGAATGTTGAGTTTAAACCAAAGCACGAAACATTTTATAGATGCTAATGAAATCAGAATGTTTTTTCATAAGATATATCCAAGAAAAACAAGTATAATCATCAATGAAAGAAACATAATATCGGGACCCTCCCTTTGAGGTAGTAGGAGCTAGTCCCAAAACATCAGAATGAATTAGATCAAAGGGTGCAAGAGACACTGATGTACTTTTATTAAAGGGCAAAACAGAGAATTTTGCAAGCTTACAACCACTACAATCAGAAAGGTCATGAGAAGATACATTTTCTAATACTCCTGTGGAAGCCAAAAATCTCAGTCGAAAACTAGAAACATGTCCAAGGCGTGAATGCCATAAATAAAAATTAGAATAATTTGAATTCCAACAAAATGAAGACAAGTCAATACTAAAACCAGCAAATTCTTTGACCCAAAGCTCTTCTAACATATACAATCCCCCTTTCCTACGGCTTGTCCCAATCAACTTCTTGGAATGCAGATCTTGCACAAAACATGAGGTTGGAATAAAGTAAACACAGTATCCAGAATCACATAGTTGACTAATAGAAATCAAATTCAATGAAAGTTGAGGAATACAATAAACATTAGAAACACACAAACTAGATGAAATGATGGAACCAATACCTACCAATGGCATTGGTGTACCATTGGCAGCTAGTACAGATGAAGGTGTCAAGGTAGAAGATACTAATGTAAATATAGAGATGTCATTAAACATATGATGAGTAGAACCTAAATCAAATATCCAAGTGGACGGAGATATACCTGTAGTGGATGAGGAGGACAAACCTATGGAGGGAGAAACAGATAAGGCATTAGGCTTTGATGTAGAAAGAAACTTCTGCAACTGCTCTTCAATAATAGATAGTGTAGGCACAGTGGGAGACAACTCTTCTGATGATGTAGTGGCTGCAATATGATAATGCCTAGGCTTCGAAGCTTGTTGTTGTCCTTTATGTAACAATAAGGGACATTGAACTTTCCAAAGACCCTTTTGCTTGCAAAAATTGAAAGAAACGTTGTAATCCCAAGAAGGGGGGGGGGGGGGTGAATTGGGTATTTTAAAATTCTTTGTGTGGAAACTTAATTAATTTTAAAACTTATTTTCCACGTGCTCTAAATATTACAGAAATTTATTCAACGAACAACTATACCAATCAACAATCCTAAATATGAAATCAAATCCCAAGATTAACAATATTCTCAGAGGACTAATATTAACAACAATATGTTTAACTACATAAATATTTATGCTAGTAATTAATAATGAATCAAACTATTCCAAGCAATCCTAGCAGACTAATTTAAATATGAATTTGTAGCTATAGCAGCATTTGAACACAATAGATATTTAGATCATTCAAGACATCCACAAATCAAACTAAACATTCATACCACTCCCAAACCAAAAGATATCATTCACAGTAGATGAATATCAATATATAAGTGCAAGAAAGTAAAGAGGTAAGGGATAAGAATGACACCGAGATTTTTTATAAGGTTTGGCAACGTGCCTATGTCCTTGCCTCAAACAACCTGCTGTGAGGATATTACTAACTCTCTCCATTCAATAGGTGGAGCACCTCTCTCCTTCCAATAGGTGGAGCACCTCTCTCAGTTCAGTAGGTGGAGCACCTCTTAAGCAAAAACACCCTCTTGCTTGTCTCCGATTCATACCAGAATCGTTTGTTTACAAATAACAGCAGCAGATTTTTCGTACAATAATGAAACTCTCACAAAGAGCGAATTTGTACAAGTTAAAATCACTAGGATACTCTCAATATAAATTTGCTATGAAGCTCAAGAGATTTTCTAGGTTTTTGGGATTGAAAGATAAGAAATCAAAGAGCAAAAACCAGAAAATACTTTGTAGCGATGAAGAACGGCGCACAACAGCTATTGGAAGATAAATCAATGTGTTCTTGTGTGATAAGGTTTTCCTAACACGTTTAGAGTTAGCCTTAAATAACTGGGTTTGAATTCTGACCGTTTGCCCAAATTTTGGTAACAATATATTTTGAAAATGAAAAGAAATAGCATTGTTCTCAAAGTAAATCGCGTACTTCGGTTGACTAAACTGGTACTTCAGTCGCCCGAACTAATTAAAATTATGAATTTCAAAACAGGCAGTAGCCTTTCAGTCGACTAAACTTCAGCTTCAGTCGCCTGAACCTGTTCGGTCGGCTGAACTTTTAGTTCGGTCGCCTAAACCAACATTGTTTGTACTTTATCAATGGCAGTACGCATTCGGTCGACTGAACCATGTGTCTAGTCGCCCGAACTCACTTATGCCAGATCAGATTGTTCTGAAATTCAATGTTCTTTTGATTTTTGATCCCAAAACTCATTTGTATTCATTTGAAAAGATATTTGGACTTTGAAAAAAATTATTTTCAAGTTGTTAAAATAGGTCTCTAAGTCCAATTGTTTATCCTAAGAGCTTCATAAACAAACTTAAATTTGAGAAGTACTTACATGAGACTTCTATTACATTAAACATGAAATAAAATCTAAGTCTTCATGTCTTGAAGCTTGATCATCATCCAAGCTTTAGCCAATCTTCATTTTGCTTGTTTTCTTCATGGCTTTTAAAATTAAATGTGGTCCGTTGTGCTTGGAAGATATAATACCTGTAAATTCACTTGAAAGCACAATTAGATTCCTTAGTTTGTCATTATCAAAACGAGATTAAGCCTTGTTAGGCCAACAAAAATTACACTCATCAATGGCAACTTTTTGACGTCGATTTGGGTCATTGGAAGATTGCTTAGATGAGACAGCCAAAGCAGTCTGAGTAGACACTGGGAGGAGACCTTTACCCACATGTGACTTGAGACGCACTTTCTCTGCCATTAGTTTACTAACAACTGAATCAATAGAGGGAAGAGGGCTTTGATGAAGGATAGAACCACGAAGTGCCTCAAATTCATTTCGAAGTGCCATAAAAAACTAAACAAGTCATTGTTCCTCTCTATAAGTGCAGTAAGACTTATTCACACTAAGATCTGTAGGTTCAGTTAGTGCCAATTCATCCCAAAAACTAGTCATAAAAGTGTAAAATTGCTGAATATTTTGATCTCCATGCTTTGCTGCTCTAATATCCATCTCTAACTGATATTGTTTAGCAAAATTGGATTGCATTACAATTTTGTTAAATAATCCCAAACTTGCTTAGCTGTAGAAAATTTAGCTAGTTACATACCAATGGACTGATTAACAAATTTATTGATCGGGTAATAATTTTGAATTATTCACCTCGCAAACGGTTAACAATTCTACATAATTCTCTTTCTTGCTATAAGAGGGCATAGAGCCATAAACACATTACCATAAACATATCCCCACAAGTTTTTCCAATATAAAATTCTTCATAACATATGCCCAATATGAATAATTATTTCCATTCAATTTAGCACTAATGGCTTGGATAGAATCATTGCTTTCACCAACCATCTTTAAATGCAAAGAAATTAATTGTAGAGATCCAATTAACAAATGAAATCAAGATGTTGCAGAATAAATATTATCCAAAAAAAAACTATCAACACAATTTTCAGAAACCACTGATTTTCTCAAAATCTCCAATGAATCCAGGTAACAAACTGCCAAATTCCGCATAGTTACCGCTTACAGTATGTGCTCTTGCTTCTCACTGCTATTCTCAATGAACGGCAAGTTGTTGAATTTTTTTTTTTTTTTTTAAATCTCAAAAAAAACTGCAATCAATAAATAGATTCGAGAAGAGTAATAATTTCAGAAGTTGAACAACACAGTACCCAGATTCAATTCCAAATCTGTCGATGGTGGATGGAGCGAGAGACCTAGCGAGCCGCCACTGCTGTGAGGAAGACAGCGATGAAGAAGAAAGCTGGCAATAATTTCAGAAGTTGAACAACACAGTACCCAGATTCAATTCCAAATCCTTCATGATACAATTGCCAGATTCAATTCCAAATCCGTCGACAGTGGATGGAATGAGAGACGGAGCGAGCTGCCACTGTAGCGAGGAAGACAGCCATGAAGAAGAAATCCGGCGACCAAAACGTCGACGGTGGATGGAGTGAGAGACAAAGCGAGCCGCTACTGTTGCAAGTCCAACTGTGCTGCGTGCTGGAGTGCGGCAGCTCTTGGATGAGGTTGCTGCAAGCGACTAGGGTTCCACGACGTGGGAACCGCGGCGGACGACGAGGACGGCGAGGGGGAAGGGATTAGGATCGTTTATGCTTTGATACCATATAAACCTTGATGATCCAAAATACAAAAAAGAGAGAGAAAGGAGGAGATACAATGGAAGAGATACAATTGCTGCACACAAGGGGCAAGCCTAGTTATTACATTGAATACAATTAGAGCTAATTAAATAAACCTAACCCTGGTAATGATACAAAGATTAAAGTGCCCCTACTTATATATATATATAATATTGTCTAACAAGAACCAATGTGAAGGCATATATATACACACAGAGACAGATATGCATACACACACACACACACAGTTTTTTGGGTTCAAACAATCTTTTTTATTTTTTTAATAAATTTCGCAAAAGAAGAAGTATATTAATAGAGAAAGAATATATGATACAGTAGAATAGCAGATCCTCCAAAAAAAAAGGAAGAACAGAAAAACAGAAGTAGACAAATAAAGAAATTAATACAAAACAAAAGATCAATCACCCTGGACATCTTCAAGACATAATCCCTTGAAACAACCCGCAGCAACAGCTTATAAAGAAGCAAAGTAGAGAATCTTATCCCAAATGAAAACCTAAAAAGCCTTTTTCCTCTTGTGCGATTGTTCCTTTCCATCCAAATACCCCGGAACACAGCAAACAAACCACATCTCCTTGGAGCAGCCTTGTCTTTGCTCCTTCTGAACCCCAAAAAAGAAATGGCCAGCATATACTACCGGACCTCACAGACTCTGGACAAACCCAACTTTCACCAATAAAACCAAGTAACTTGTTCCAAATCCTCTGAAGGAAAGAGCAATGCAAAAACAAATGAGAGACAGATTCAGAACTATCATAACAAATAATACACGTGTCCGGAGATGTTGTCTTAGAAGGCCTCCTATTCTGCAACAGATTGTTAGTGTTAACTCTATTAAGAACAGCCAACCAAACAAAAGCTTAATTTTAGACTTTTGCTTTCCATATCATATGAAAGAAAGAAAAATATATATTCTATTGGGTCGAAAGAACTCAAAGAAACAGCCTCTGCTTCTTCACAAGCTCCTCCACCTCTCTATCGTTTTCAAAGATTTACGGATTCAAAATGTTAACTTATTATCAAATAATAGAGCAATTATCAAATATTAATTATATTAATTTTCCTTTTTGTCTAAATTGTGGTTGAGCTTATATTTTTTCTATTTATTTTTATTTTTTATTTTTTGAAGAAGTGTGGATCATTGATATGTTTAGTCAATGCTAAACCTGTCATGAAATCTTTTGTTTTTGTGACCTTCTAAGTTCTTCGTTAAGCCTTTTTTCCGTTCACCCTTCTTTTGCTCAATGGTGCTGACTGCATGGTTTTTCAATAGACAATGTCAGTCATTATAATGGTAAGTTTTTATGATAAGTCTTGCATATGTGGACCAAAATTTGTCTGAGCACTTCTTCCCATCTGCCCGTCCAAATTTTACTGAACTGCTCAACACACACAGACACACATAAAATTTAGGAGATTTAGTTATAGTATATTATGTATACCATATGCCATGTAGCCATAGGTTTCTTGGAATCTTTAATTGCTTTCTCCTTTTATCATTTGACTGTCAAATGATGGTTTGGGCATCTATGTAAAGATTGTTTGAATATGTCACTTGAAATTGTTGTTGGACATGCTCATCCTATACTCATGATTTAAATTTCTTTTTATTTTTCTAGCTATTGACTATACGTCGGTCATTAATGTTTGAATATTACCTAGCTTTTGTTGTTTTATTTTTTTATTATTTTGGAAGCAAAAAGTATGAAGATAACTCCTTGACAGAAATCTTAGCTATTACCCACATGATGTTTCTCGTGCGGCCAATCTTCTTTTGGTAAACTCTTGAACTTTCAATTGATGCCTGTTGTTTAATATTTGGGCTGTCTGATGGAATAGTCAACACACCATTCTTTACTCAATTTGGTCTGATTGGATCAAGGATTTTGTTTAGGAAAAGGAAAGGAAAGGAAAAATAAGGGAAAAAAAAAAACTCATTTTCTGTTGCATTTAATCTCTATATCAAATACTATTAAAAATTAAAATTTGTTCTAAAAATTAAGAAAAATAAAGTGTTAATAATGTATTAAATCAATTTTTTTTTTCATTGCTTTGGTATGTTTTTATTTTCTTTCTCACTTTGATTGACAACCAAACATGAAAAAGCAGATTCATTTGTATTTTCCTTTGGTTTTCCCGATATTTTCCAAGTTCCAAACTGACCCTTATTAACAAAGGAAAATTGTTTTACACTTGCATGACAAAGTGGCTATTTTGTAGACGACAAAAAATAGTTTTTATATCTATGTTTTTCATTTTACATACTTAAATATTTTATCCATTTTCCCCTGTAAAGAGAGTCATGCTCTTTTCATTCTTAGTCATCTGCATTATGTGCAAACTCTCATGGTTTTCATTTTACAGATTTGAACAATTTGCACTTCCCAGCATAGTTGATGAAAATTTTGTTTTGCAGGGAGGTGCAGTTATGAATAAAGGCTTACAGCCACATGAATCACACATTCCATTTCTTCTTCAGTTCTTGGTAAATAAATTTGACAATTCTTGTTTTGCCTTGTGATGTTTAACATCCATTTAAAATGTAAAAGTGTATAAGTTCATCATCTTGATCTGTGAACGACCTTTAGAGGACATTGCAATCGTCATCACGTACGATGTTGAAAACTTGAAATTTTAAAAAGTAGCTCCTATGAAATTTCAATTAGTTGCTGGGATGGTTTATTTTGTTTCTTGACCTATTCTAGGTCATGCATTTGCACTTTTAAATACATTGTAAAACATGTCATGTCTGTCAGTAATACCAATGGGATGTCCAGCCTCACTTTTCTTGTTCCATTTCTTTTATTTATTTGTATTCCTTTAATGTTGTCTTGATCTGTCTTTCTTGTGTTCCAAAACATGTTAGATTGATTACAACTTGTATGGGATGGGTCACCTACACGTGTCAAAAATGAAGTTCCGTCATCCAGTTCCAGACCTTTTTTCCCCAAGGAAGGCTAATTTGAGTGGCAAGCATGGTCAGGAAACCATTCACTCCACTCCAGTTCCAGATCTTTTTTCCCCAAGGAAGGCTAATTTGAGTGGCAAGCGTGCTCAGGAAACCATTCACTCCACTTCCATGGTTACTAGTTTTCAGGTTATCTTATCTTTTTCTGATCCATGATCTTTAAATGTCCCTCCAGTGCTTGGAATGTTACAATAATTATATATATAATGGCATTTTTGGTCTCTTTTTATTAGGCAGATCCAAGTGGGGGTTCTTTTTTAGGTTCACCAGTTTGGATATCTTCCACAATTCCTGATGGTTGGTTGTGGCAATGTACTGTTGAGCTTGATGTTTCACCTGATCCAGGCATTCACCTTGTTAAACGACAAAGCAGTTGTGAGCTTGAGGGAGATGCTGCTGTAGATGGTTGGTTTGGCATCAGTGTTCTGTCAGATGTTTTTGCTTCCTTTCTTCAGGATTTTATAGCTAAAAGCAGCTACCTTTTTGTGTTGTTCCAGAGATTCTTAACCAGCAGTTTAAAATGTATTCGTCCCTTTCACAAACTCATTCGAGCGTGAATATGGTTCAGTCACTCATACCTATTTGGGAGGTTTATATGCTTTTTTATAAGACTTGTCAATTATGATTTAGACCTCTTGGAAATACATTTTATTAGCTTTTCTTTTCTTGTCTTAGGAGGAGTATGAAAGAACTGGGGTGCATGAGACAGCAATTCCTCCTGATCCTGGGAAACCAAATCCAGAAGATGTTTTGAAAATTCTTTTGCATGGGCTAGAATTGGAGAACAAACTTGTAGAATTGGGTGGGGAAGCAGAGATCTCTTCTGGTTCATTTGAGAAAGATAGCAGGTCTCCACTGTCAATAGGATCTTCAGCTGATAAGGGAAGTTTGATTGAACAAGAAGATAGTAAAACTAGCATTAAAGATGGAGAATCTTTGTCTAATGTGAAAAATATTCTTGAATCTGTACTATCACAAGGTGTTCTTAGTGAAGAGGACCATATTGCAGCACCAAGTGAGGAGGAAGATGTATATCCAAAAACATTGTCATTTGATGAGCTGCCACCGTCTGATGGGATTGGAACATTGGGTTTGAAGGTAATATGCTCTTTTTCTCATTTTTTTTTTTTTATGAAAACAATGATTTATTAATAAAAGGAAGAATATACAAAACAGAGGACCAGAAATCTGCCCTAAAAAGATCTTAAAAAAATAAAATACTACAATGAAGCAAAGCAGTAGAATAAAGAAGATGTCCAATCTCTCTGAATATGATTCAATAAAACTTCTGCAAAAGCACTGGTTACTGACGTATAAAGAGAGGCATAGAAAACCACCTCCTATATCCCTGAAGATTCTCAAATTCCTCTCTAACCAAATGCACTGCACTGTGGCCATTAAAGCACCCATAAAATCCTACTGTCTTTTCTTCTGTCAAAACTCCAAATCTAAGGAGAAACAGCTCCTCCACAGTACTGATGAGGCACTGATTCCAAAAGTTGAGGTTGATTGAAAGATTGGAAGATAGAGCCTAATTAATGTGGGAAGTAGTGAGGAGTAGTAACAAACTAATGCTGTATATATTTTTCTATTTCTCCCGTAAGACTTTGTCATCCTACAAAATGACTGCAAGTTCACCATATATATATTCCTCTATATTTTGATTAAACTGAGGTTTTCTATGAGCTTTTAATGATTCGTGTCACCAAATTACGGGAAAATTGAGCAGCCTGTACTAAGATAACTATTTGAAATGTATGTCATAAAATTTCCCTCGTAGTGTATGCACTTGTCAACTACAAAATGTCTTTTCATGTAATTTAAGGTAAACAGTTTCATCAATGAGCTCTTTTTTGTCCATTATTAGAACGGAAAATGAGTTTCTACGTCCTTAGTGGATGTGATCTTCATTCTTTTTTCAAATTTGGTGTATGAATGAGATGAAGTATTTATTAGTGGATCCTTAAGGTTGCTCTTTTGCAACCTGCTCACCATGGAACCAAGGTCCTAATTTTCAATTTTGACTCAAATTTTGAAGCTCCAAAAGTACATAAATTTCAACAGAAATTTCGATTTTGATTTGAAAAAAGAATGGAAATCAGTAGTATAGCATGGAATTCTTTTAGGAAACTCTAGAAATGGTTAATAGACATAATAATATAAGTTTTAGGACTACTATATTACAAGTTAAATACATCTATGTCTATGATGTGGAAAAGTTGAAATATAATATGTATATCAAACATATCTGTAAGGTAATGTGCATTAAACATATTCAGTTAATGCAAATAAAATTCATAAATCATTTAAATATTATTATTATACAAATATTTATAATTTAGACATGAATGTTTAGATAAAATGTTTTTGTAAGTTTATTTTTTCATATAATTTTCAAAATCTCTCGTAAAAATCTTTTTGTTTCAATTAGAACAAAATAAATTAAGAGAGAAATTTCACTTCACTTCTATATCTCTCATTTGATTTCTAAGGAAATTTAATTCTATGGTTAAAATTTCTAAAAATTTTTTCTAAAATTCTTAGATTTTGATAAATTTCGGATGATTCATTGAAATTTTGACGGAAAATATGTAAAATGGAAATTGATTGCCATTTCGATTTTGAGGGTGATGGAGATTGGAATTTTCATGGAAATTTCAACAATTTCATGGAAATTTAAGACCATGCATGGGACAACCTCTCCACATGCAGGCAGCAGGAATAAAGTTCTCTACATCCAATTGCAGGTTTGTACTGATGAGAGCCTTGATGGTTATAGACCTTGGAAAGCCCTGTGAAGGTGGTGCTGAAGGCAGTGTTTCAAATGGAGAAGGAGAATAGGGTCTTGATGGTTTTACTACGGTTTTCATTTTGGGTTGTGTGATATAGTCAAGGATCATTTGATAAGGATTTCCAAGGAGCTGTATGTTAGTGGTGTGTTGGGTAGGAGTACTAATTCAATTTTTATCCCCTTTGTCCTTAAGAATGATATGTCCATGGTTTTAAAAAACAGATGCACCAGCTGGTACGACTGGGTTCAACCAGAAGTAGTCCCAAGTCTGGTCTGATCAAGCCTCCAAAGTGCAAACTGAAATTGACATGAATGGGTATTGACCTGATTGAACTGGTCACAACCAGACCGACCATGCTGGAACAGGGGGCTACTAATGGGTCAACCCAGCGCCTCAAAATAAATAAATAAGCAGGAAAGAGCAAGGGACCTCAACATGTTTTCAAAATGTGAGCTACCAACATAAAAGCTTTATTTTGTTGTCTATATCACCAAGGAAGTGATAGATACTGACAATCTACGCACTAAATTAAGTAAAATTTTAATCGAACCACACATTTTTCTACATCTTTCAAATTTCAAGAATATTTTAGTTGAAAAATGACTAGCTTTTATTGAAAATGTGTTAGTAATTTTTTTACTCTATTTGGCTAGTAGGTGATCATGACCAGCATTTTAATATTATCTTAGATTAGTTTAATCTTATTGTTATATAATACGTATTTATGTATATGTATGTATGTGCGTATGTATGGCTGAATTTGTACATAATGTCATGCAGACATCACCAATTTGACCCCTGGTTCTACCCACCTGTTTGAATGGTTTGGCCAGCCTAGTGCCTTTTTCTGGGTGGTTTAACATTGGTCCAGTTTTTAAGACTATGGATATATCTATTTAGGTAGCAAAAGTTCTATGTAATAGGCTGGGGGAGTTTTGGAGGATACACTTGCTTATTCTAAGAGTGCCTTCATTGAGCTTAAAATATTTGGATGCTGTTTTAGTGGGGAATGAAGTCGTGGAATTCTTTGGAAAGGTGGTGTGCTTAGACAGATATTGAGAAGGCGTATGAGTGAGTATGTTGGAAGCTTCTTGACAAGGGTCTGGGACTCTGGAGCATAAGGGTCTTAAGGGTTGGTGGATGAAGTTGATTTGTGGGTGTTTTTGATTGAAAACTTTTGCATTTACTGTCAATGGTTGACTGAATTTCATGTTAGAGCTCCAAGGGTATCTGACAAGGTGATCCGTTGCCTCATTTTATCTTCTTGCTGTTAATGTCTTGGGTAGGGAGATTGGTTGTGCAGAAACATAAAGTTTTATTTATTTATTTATTTTAAATGGGTATTAGTTTGAGGTTGGAGAATGTTTGTGTTTTTCATTTATAGGTTGCCCATGATGCCTTTTTTTTTTTTGTTTTTCTTGATGTCTGAGTTGGTCTTTCAAATAAGATTAAGTTGCTGCAAGAGTTTGAGAGGATTTCAGTGTTGTAAATTAATTTATCCAAGGGTGTATTGGCTGGTATTAACTTGTGTTGTCTGAGCTTTTAGTTTTGGCAGGGTGTCTGGTTGACAAGTGGCCTCTTACTTATTTAGGCATTCTTATGGGTTGATGGTTGCCTTTTTACTTATAAGTTGACATTGTTATCTTTCAAGCTTGCATATCTTTTTTTTTTTTTTTTCCCTAACATTTTTATGTTCATTTAAAATTCATGTGCAATGTTCTCAGCATTGAGAGTTGATGAGGGGATTCTGGTATGGGTTGGGTGATGTCAAGGGTGATCATCTTATCAATTAGGATAGGGTTTGTAGGCCCAACTGGAAGTGTGGTTTAGGACTAGGAAACTTAGTGTTAAGGACATTGTGTTAGTCTGTAGATGGTCATGATTCTTCGTTTGTAGTCTGTAGATGGTCATGATTCTTCCTTTGTAGTATGAGTCAATCTATCTCATGGAAAATCCATGAGAATGATTGGATGTTAAAGCGGGTATTAATAGTACCATGCGAGTGGTTGTGAGTTTCTAAATCTCATTTCTCATCTTTTTTTTTTTTTCATTTTTTTTTTTTCATTGGGTGAAGTTCAAAGTTGGTAATGTTATAGGATTAGTGGATGCTTCTATTATGGACATCCTTTATCTTTCTTCTAGTTGTCATGCTCCCATTTTCCTTCTAAGGGGAGTACTTTCTTGGAATTTCAATTTTAGGAAGGATTTGAATGAGAGAGAGATTCGTGATCTTGTCCTTTTGTTAGGATTTTTCATTCTTTCTGTCTTTTATTCTATTTTTTATTTGATTTTATTTTTCTAGTAGAGGGATAAGGGTTTGGGTGTTGGATGCTTTAGGAAATTTTGTAAATAGTTTTTAATCACTTGACTTGGGATCCTGATGGAGATCAATTCTCATTTAGCCCTCTTATTTAAAGGCTAAGCCCCCTCTTAAAGTTAAGACTTTTACTTTGTCTATGGTCCTTAATGGGATCAATGACAAGGATTCATTACACAGAAGAATAAAGCTTTAGCTCTAGATGTGTGTGCCTTGCCATAAGAGTGAGGAGTTTGAATGCTCGACTCTTTTTGCATTATTCATTCTGTTGGCATATCTGAAATAATCCATTAGGGGTGTTTGTTGAGTTAGGAAGCATTGATATTGATATACCCGGGTTCAACGATGTGGTGATCCTTAAAAAACCTATGGTGGAGTGCGGTTGGGGTATGTTAAGTTTAATTATTGAAAAGCTGGTATCTATACATAAAATTATTAGTATGTGTTCTTAAAGTCTTTTAAAAAGTGAAATGGTTATGACACTTAAAATTTTCTCTTGAAGAAAACATGTAAACTCCAACTAGATAAATTGTTTCTACATTGTTATCACATCATGATGTAACGAAATTATCATTTTGATGAGCAAAGTGATCAATCAACTAGCTCCCAGTTGCTTGGTCCAATCTTCTTTTAATGTTCAATTGCATTTTAGGCTTTATTTTTTTTTTTTAGATTCACCTTTTAAACCCATAAAAAACTTTAAAAATTTAATATTAGACCCCAGTTTCAATTTTTTAAAATAACGCTTCACACTTGTCCTACCCATTTTGTTCTTGTACCTACCATATGCATGCCCACTATGTAGCCGAAACTTACATATAGTTGAAATTTTAAAATAAATAATAAGATAATAAATACGCATCAGTATGTAGCAGGCTGTACCTGAGCCCTACTGTTACACACTACTTTACCCAGTACATGTACTTCATTTTTTTGGAGTATCCATGCTTTCTAGTTGGTGAGCAGTGGGTTTGCCCTTCTTTCCTAGAGGGCCTTCTTAAGAAGTTTAATGGTTCTGGCAGTGAAAAGCATAGGAAGTTTCTTAGGAATTGTGCTACTTTTACTATTTTATGGTGTATATGGTTTGAGCATAATGTTAGGGTTTTAAGGGGAAACATGGAGTTGGGGTGTTTTTCTAGCATCACCATGGTGATTGGCCAATGGTGTTTCCAAAAGGAGAGCCTATGGTGACGTGAAAATTGGATAGCTTTTTGCTTCATTAGTGTTTTCATGTGTTTTATTTTAGTTTTGATTGATTCAAGATGAATTCTTGATCTCCTTTCTGTACCTTTTTTTCCCTTTCTTATAAGATTCTTGTTCATTAGAAAGAAGAGTTAATGTTAAATGCTACTTAACTATTTTATAGTAACAAGGTATTAATAGTCTTGCCACAAAGTGTTGATGTTGGATGCTGTTTGATTGACACATCTTTCTGAATTGTTGCCTCTTCTTTTTCTTCTTCATACGTTGTAGGATGTCATTTTTTCCTGTTTTAAGATTTGTGTCTGCATGATAGGACAGGACAGTTGATTTTATCTCAATTGATGAATATCAATGCAATATAGTTTTAATAAAGAAAAACACAATTTATGGACATATAATTAATTGGGTGCAATTAAGTTTTTTGTTTAAGGCTAGCCTGTTCTGAAGGTCTTTTGATTTTTTAATTGAATCAATTAATTTTTTTAGCTAGGTGTTAGTTGAATAATTGAAAAATTGTTGGTTTAATCCCCATGATGATCCGTGGCTATTATGGATTTTCAATTTCTTATACAGCATCCCCGGTTCTATATCTCCTATGGTTGATGCTGGATTACCAATTATTCTAATTTAAAATATTAGGAGTTGAGCTCCACAACGCATCCCAAGCTATCCATAACTGTATCTCATGTGGTCTCTTGCATGTGAGGACTGAGGAGGTAAACAAATTGACTTGGACGGATGCATAAATACAAATAGAACAAGGTGCACTAGAACGAACATAATGGGGTAAAACACACATCACAAGGTTTGAACATTGCACCTCCTCAATGAGAGACCCTATGCCATGTTAGATTGCCAATTAAGTTAGTTGCTTTACCTGTTAGAAGTTGAGACCAACATTTGACATCATAGTTTCATACTGAAAAGTTGTCTGTACTCACTATCTTTCTGTTGTTGATGGGGCACTTGTGTTAGCATCTTAGCAAGTGAAGGAGACTCTGGGAACTGATGCATCTATTGCTGTAAGCCTCTAACTATTATTTTTTTTTTCATAATAAAAAAAAATATATTAAGAAAGGAAAGAATTACAATTTAGAGAGTGCTTCAACTTGGCTAATTCCTGCTATCCTTTTCTCCACTTTACTTTTACTGACATTCGGACTTCTTTGCCTATCGAATTGAACAACGAGAAACCCATCTTGTCCAACAGCTGTTCTGCTTCTAGCCTCTTATGTCCCTCCCATTAGTCTCCCCCATACAAGAAATAGGGGTGGGCAAAGTACCAGCCTCAAATGGTTCATTCACCTGCTTCTCTCACCCGTATCCTCAGAAGATGGGAACACCCTCTAAACTGCCCAGCTGGGATGGAGACACCTAAGGTATTCTGGTAGATATCCAAATTCATCACAAACCTCTTCTAAAAGCAAGTCTTGATAACAATTAAAATCACTATCCAATACACTCATCATGGGATGCTTCTCCACATTTCTTTTTGTTTTTTTCTGTTTCAAACTTTGATTTGCTTGAAACCTAATGAATAAAAAAACTACTTGCACTATTTCTTTTATGTTTCTTCTGGGAACCTGCGTACCTGCAATCGAAGGGGATTTTTTTTATTTTTTATTTTTGAGGGGGTCACCCCTAGAATAGTGCTATACAATGATTGGGCGGGTCGGATAAGTGTACAGTTTACTGACTGTCTTTCTCATGTTTTGTTGTTTTTTATTGTTTATGCTGCTCAGACTATGGCTAAAAACTAGTTCTCAATTTTTTTGTTTACTTATTTTTTAGGCCGCAGATAAAGAGGCATTGGGGCTTCTAAAGTGGCTTACCTCCTCTCAGGCAGCAGAAGATATAAACTCTGATGATGAACTTGCTCATGAGACCATTCTGAGTCCTTTGTTTCCTGCAACAACAATTGATAAGGTGTTGGAGAGAGCTAATAAGGAGTACGAAAGTGAATCTCATCAAGAATGTCAAGACATTCTTGATTCAATTGATGATTTGATTGACTTTGAGGGATTGAAGGAAGGGAATTCTTGTTCTGTTAATCATGGCAACTCATCAGGGAAAATTATTCCCCAAGTGGATGGCTCTGGTGATGAACAGTACAGAACTCCTGGCACTGATTCATTTGAAATAGATATTACTAGTGAATCTGGAAGGCCTTCTCAACACCAGCTACAGAAAGAAATGAGCTTGAGGTCTACCAGTATCCACAAAAAGAAAGACCCATTTTGGGGTTCTTTACCTTTCTCCATAGCCCAGGAAAATGTTGTACAATCTGTCACTTGTAACATGACTGGTGGCAGTGCTGGAACTAAAGCTAGTACAGGAACAGGTTCTGGAAAAGAGGCAGACATATATTCTGGCAGGTCATTAAACAGTGCAATGGCAAATGTTTGTGACTCAAAGGAAGCCAGTTTATTAGTTGGGGGCTCTGTCCGGGACCTGATGAGGAAAAAGCGATCCTATCGGCTTGAGTCACCTGACTCTGGGACCCATAAAATTACAAAGATACTTTTGAAAGAAGATTCAAACGAACGTATGTTAATCCAGTCACAGCAGTTAGACTTCCAGACAGCACAGAGTGTTGCACAAGAAATGGCGCCTGTTGAGTCTCACATCATTAGCTCTGCAGTTATTGACCAGCAAAGAGAAATCTTTGGAAGGAGTACATGTATGGCAACTTGTGCTCTGGATGCAGGTGGTGAGGCTAGTGATGTTAAACCTGTGCTTTCTAATTGGTCCATGTATGGTAAATTGCCCTTGTCATCCTGCTGTGATGGTTTATTGCAAGATTATGCATCTAAAGATAGACATTTTGATTCTTGTGAAATACTTGATGCTGAGGCTGCAGGAAACATTTCTGTATCTTGTCCTTTGCATGAAGGAACTAGAAATTTTCTTCAGCCTTCGTACTTTGAGAAGCAAGATTCTGCCGTGTCTGGGGACCATTGTAAGAATTGTGCTATTAATGAACTGGGCTCTGCGTCTAGTTCTGTGGTACCTGTGACGTGTGATGGCAATACTTGCAGTAAACCTGACAAAGTAGTTAACAGGCAGTTGATGAAGTGTGACACTGAGGATAAGCTTTTGGCTGATGATGGATTGCGGCAAGTGGATGCTGCTGGTCTAAGCCATTGTTCAACTTGTAATGTTGAAGCTGATATGTCTCGTAAAGATACGTACAACTGCAAGAGTAGCCATAAGAGCTGTAACTTCTTTGAATGTGCACCTGGAAGGGATAATTGTTCGTACATGTCTGGCTGTTCCGTATCCAAGGTTGTTGACATAGAAGCAAAACCCACGGGATTGGTTAGCATGACCTTATGCAAGAGGCCTCCCACAATGGATTGGGCAGACGGTACATCTGAAAATGTTTTGTGGTCACCTACTCTCTCAAATTGCCCTTTATATGGGAATGGGGAAATTTGTAAAGGGACGTCAGGTTGCACTTCTATTTCTTGGATCTTATTGCTCATTTCTTCTTGTTTTTACATTAAAACATACTCTATTTGCGTTTTATATATGGCCAACGTCAGTTTCTCCCTCTCACAATGGAGATTCTTTGTATGTAATCTAAACAGTGTCTCTTTTCTTTTCTGTTTTTTTCTTCATTTGATATAATCTAAATATTGTCTATTTAAGTATATATTTGGTTGGCTTTAGTGTCAAAGAGTCATTGATTTGGAGCATATGGGGATAGAAACGTTGGTCTTGAGCATATGGAATAGTTTGATTAGAGTTAGTACTAGTGATTAGGAATTAGAATTCTAGTGGAAATGCAAGGGATTCTTTTCTTGCTCCAGATTCACTCTTCATAGGGTTAAAATAATTGTATGAAAATTGAAAGTGCCTGATGGCTGAGTAATACAATATTGTCTACTTTGACAATCAGTTTAGTGCATAAGCTTGAGTGCTTCAGCTGCCACTCCACAAAAAATCTAGAATGCATATAGGTAGAGCTTCTTTAGTTTATTTGTTGTGTGTGCCAACTAGTAACCTGAGGGGACATGTTAAAGTTACTGTTTTAAGAAATGTTTTCCATTCAACGCAGGCACACATTGCTAGATGATAATTTTTATGGCTGTAATAAGGAACTAGCTAAAACTAAGAACTGAACCCAATCAAGCTGAGCAGTTGTTTCTGTTCTTTTGAGTTATTGAGGAGGTTGTGGTTCCAAAAATTTAAGAACTGGTTTCATTCAGTTCTTGATTTTTCAGTCAAAGGAGCTGAACCATTTAGAACCAAATTGAACCAAACCATACTAGACTTAAACCTATTCAAAACAAACCAATTCTAAGGAACTAACTCAAATTTTAAACTAACATTTTTTGAGAAGGGGTCAACTTGAGACTTGAATTCGTAAGCATTTGATTTTTGAGGTAGGGTCACTATAACAAATGTGTTTTGTATTTATATATGAGTAATATATAAAGTACATATTAGATAAGATTAATGAAAACCAATAGAAAGAGAAAATTGTTACTAAGTTGCCTTAAGAGCTGAAGTTAGATGTTTTTCTTGCTTGTTTCTTTTGCTTAAGTTGTCACTTGTCATCATGTGATCTAAACTTTGTATATGGGTTAGTTTTTTTCAGTTAAACTTTGTTGGATTATTGAAATTTCAAGCTATGCTTTTAATAGCTTGAAAATGGATTGCTTTTAATTTACAAGTTTGCAAACTTGAAATCTTTGGACTTAGTTGTTGAAGCTTGGAATTAATTTTCTTCAATTTTGTTGGACTTCTAGTGGAATGTGCTGGTAGCCACTAAATGAAGGGGTTTGGCACATTAAATTCTGTCATATTAAGCAACAAGCATCTCCTTTATTGTTTTTGCTTAAAATGTAATGCTTTTAAGTTTACAATCATGTATACAGTTTATAAATATAATTATTCTTAAGAATAAAAGGCCCACATTATGTCTCAAGTTAATTTTTTTTTTCCAAAGAGCAATGTGTCAGACCTATAGTTATGCAAAGTTTTATTCGCCCAGGAACAGAACCAAACTGAACCAGAAAAATTTTGGATTTGGTTAATTTTAGTTCCAAGCATGGTTTGTGTTAAAGCTTAATATACATTGTTGGCCCATAACCTAATAGCTTAAGCTTTTAGGTGAAGTGTAATCTAACATGGTAATAGAGCCAGTCACCAGGAGGTTCTAGGTTGTAGTCTTGTTGCCCTTGTTTATTGTGATGTTTAAAAAATTATTGTATTACCTGTAAGGGGTGGTGTTATCTATTGTGCATTTCTGTCTCCACGTGCTATCGGGCTGCATGTGCAAGGAAGTGTTAAAGCTTGATATACATTGTTGGCCCACAGCCTAACAGCTTAAGCTTTTAGGTAAAGTGGTAATCTAATAGTTTGGGTAGGTTCTAGTTCCAATTTTATGAAACCAAAGTAGTTTGAAACTAAGCAGTACCAAACCATTTACACCCGTAATAATTTGGCTTCAATAGGCCGTATGTGGTGGTAGGTTTAGTTTCCTGTGTTTTATATTTAATGGAAGCTCTGTGGCTGCCTTTTGTATTGCTGGATTATGTCACTCAGAATTCTAACCTGCAAAGTATTTTATTTTATGCTTAAAATTGTATTCACATAAATGCTGACAAGTTAAGAGTGTAAAACATTGTATCGGACATAAATATGGTTTAACTTTTCAAGACATTCATCATTATTTTCAAGATACCAAAATAGCTACAAGCTACTAGAATCCACTTTCACATAATCATTTCATGTCTACAGGCCTACCACATAAGAACCTGCTATATTAATTCATACTCGCCACATGACAATTTAATCTTGACTTTCCTATAGTTTTCTACTTGTCAGTGGTTGTTTTACTCTTCTTAATCAATCATAGAAAAAATATAATCATAAATATATCTATGGTCAAGTGTTGATTATTATCCAAGTATTATAAATTTGTTTAAAAACACATGAACTTTACTCAGTAATTATCAGTTTAGATAAAACAAAATAATTTGACCTTTTGATGCTAACATGTGCACAGGAGTATTAGAGTAATAGAATGTTTTTTTTTTTTTCTTTCTTTTTGCTTTGAGGATCTCTTGTCCTCTCCTAGCTTGTACTTCTCTCTTTTCTCTGTCTTAATATATTTCGTTTGCCATCCAAAACAGAAAAATGGTATTATAGTATCTATGAAAAGAAAAAACGATAACACACTACACAATCCATATACTTAAACAGGCAAACATTAAAATTTAACTTCTAATAAAACACCAATCAATGGAGTTGAAAATTTGCAATACATCAAGGTTATCATTTCAATCTGTTATTTGTATTCGACATTTAATAACTATGAGTTTATGAAATTAAACTATTTATTTTTTATTGTGAGACTCCTACAGTTGGTGTAGAAGGGGACTAAAAGTTTAAGGGCAAATGGAAGTGAATCTCAGGTTAAAGGTAAAAAAGTCTCAGTTATTTGACATAATGAGGTTGAGGGGATGGGTTGCCCACAAGTAAGATGGAGTTGGTTGCTCCTAGTGAGCAGGAAATTTGTCTTGGCAATGGGGCAGATAATTGTGCTGAGAAAAAAATTTGTGCTAGATATTTAAAAGAGTACAACCATGATGGTATAGCTTTATGAGTACAATTAACTATGGTAGTCAAGCTTTGATGAGAAGGTTTCTTAATAGGCAGTCTAAATTTTTTGTTGTTTTTTTTTTTATTCTTTTTCTTTTTGCCTTTTTTTTTTTCAAAAAAATTATTATAGAGGACTTCTTGTCATCATCGAGTTTTTATATTTTTTCCTTTCTAGTGCTATGTATTTTTAATCTTTTTTTTTATCTAAAGAATTAATAGTTTTTACTTATGCCTACGGTTCTTTTAATATTACCCCCCCCTCTCCTTTTTTTGGGTGTATTGTGCTTAAATATAGCATTTTGTTACTACACATGCAAATTTGCATGCATGTCGTCCTTTTGAAAGTTGTTTTTCTCATTATGACATTTAGAGAATTGAGCAGAAACTAATTTTCTTTATTGTTTATGTTTAGTTTAAATAATTTTAGGATTATATGTAAGTTAGGGTCTTGATTTTGGTGGCTTCCCTCATATTTCTGCATGGGATTGATCATATAATGCTTTTCTGTTGTTACTCTTTACTAGCTTATGTTTCTTTCTTCATCATGCAGTTCAAGGGAGGGGTGCAGATGAATATCTTCCATTTTTTGACAATAGAGGAGAGAAAGAAGTTTCAAACAAGTGCCATATAAAAAAAGACTTTAATTCCCTTCAAGGCGTCAAGGGTGTTCCCACTCACTATCAAAATGATGGCTCTGTCTTATACATGTTGACTCCTATGTTTTCTCCTCCATCCAGAGACTCTGTTTCTAGATGGCTATTGCATGATGACTCAGGTATCAATTGGAGGTGCTATGTGAGAATTTATGCCTTTTCCAGTTGAATTGAATTTCTCATATATAGATGCTGGTTATGGAGTGTTAGGTACTTCAAGAGAGAACTCTAGGACAGTGCTTGTGAAGCCTTCATCTGTGAAAAATAAAGGTATTTTTTTTAACACCTTTCAGAGGGAAAAAGATATTTTAACTATGTAATACGTGTCAAGAACTCTTTGCAGGATTGTCTACCGGTCTGCTAGGTCCACAAGGTTCCCCTGCTGATACTTGTTATAATGTGTTGCCTGAATCTTGTTCTGATACTCATGTGAAGCCTATTCTTAGTCAGCCTAATCATGAAAAGCATCAATGCCTCAATACTGAAGAGAGAATTTCTTGTAATGATGTGACACCTCCACTCCGGAGTGAAGGAAGTACTGTAACGTTGAAAAAATGCTCTGATTGCTCACAAGATGTTTCTCAAATTTCGGGCCCAGCTGGGAACTTGAAGCCCACTCCTGTTAGTCAAATGGGATTCCGGGATTCTGCAAGTGTTGGTGGAGGCCAGCAGCTGACATTGTTTAGTATAGAGGTATTCTTTACGGATTTTGTATTGTGAGCTTCGTCTGTTATTCTTGCAAATTACATTAACATATCTTAAAGCATATTCTGAAGAGATGTCTTCAAATGTGATATATCCTATGTTCTCTCATTTAGACAACAACATTCTGATGAACTGATCATATTTCCACTTTTCTATTTTTTAAATTGCTGTAGTTGCTAGCCATGCATTTTCTTTCTTCCTTTTGATGGCTAAATCTTGAAATTGAGTACGCTAATTTTTAGAGAACATATAGAGGGGACCGGCCCCTCCACATGCCCTTGTGCTTGTTACCTAACCTAGACCATGAGACACGTGCTGGTGTGTACCAGCTCTTGATGACTCATTGAAGGAAGTCGGCTGAAAGGGGTGGGACCTGCCTGCCATGTGTCTCAGATTTAGGCAACAAGCATGTGAACATGTGAAGGGGCTGGTCCTTGTACAATCTCTTCAATATTTGGGTTTTTGAGGAAACAAAATGCATTTTGTTACTTTTATTTTGAGCCCTTTATGGATGAATTCTATAAGAATGACATTGATTTTGGGGTTGTTAAGGCATGTTGTGCATTGTTGGCCCACAATGTAATAGATTAAGCTTTTAGATGAAGTGGTAATCTAACATGGTATCAGAGCCAGGTTGCCAAGAAGTCGTGGGTTCTAGTCTTGTTGCCCACATTTATGATCTATATTTGTTTAGAACTATCTTATTTTCTACGATGGGTGTTGTTTTCATCATTTGCATATCTCTCCACATGTGCTCAGGGATGCACGTGCTGGGGAGTGTTAAGGCTTGATATGCATTGTTGGCCTACCCCTAATAGCTTAAGCTTTTAGGTAAAGTGGTAATCTAACAGGGGTTAGGTCAGGATATTTGCATTTCTTTTGTTTTAGTCATCTATGTATGACTTAATGAGAATGACAATGATTTTGGTTGTACCATTATATTTGTCTTGGTTTAGAATGGTCTTGCTAGCTTCTCCTCGGCCATGGCTTTTGATGTTTTTAGGGGGATTTCTTTGATTGATTTGCAAAGGGATTGGAGAACGTGGCTTTATGCAATTTGTCAGAAGAGAATATGTTATTAACTAGATTGTCTTAATGGGTATTTTTGTTCTTAAGAGGCTGTATGCAATTTGTTAGAAGAGATTATGTTATTTTAAAAATTAGATTCTGTTAATGGGGTATTTTTGTCCTTAAGACTTTATTGTTATTATTAATATGTAAGAGGGCAGACCTGGAGCTGTACTCTCTAGGAAACTGCTGCTCAGTTTTTTCATCTTTTTTTCCTATTCTTCTCATCTCCTCTTCTTTCCTTCTCTTCTTCTCTCCTCCATCTGTAACTTTACAACAATGGTTTCAAAGCATTGAACTCCTTCAATCAGATTGGTTTTGATGCTCTGTTTTTCGTTTTTTTCCTTATCCTCCCCTAATCTGTTCTCCAATCTGATTTTCTAGTTGGTTTGAGAGTCGTTTAAGGACACCCTCCATTTGGGTTAGGTTGTGCAGCATCCTTGCAAGGAATCTATGTGTTTTCATGGTGATCTGCTGATGTTAAGTCAGTTATACTCTATTTCAAGTATGCTGCTGCCACTGCTGTTCCTCTGTCACTTTGTGGTTTGCTGATGAAGCTGTTTTGATGACGTGTATTCATGATTGATTGCTTACAATCTTGTACCGATTGCTGGTTGGTTTCGATTGGTGTTCAAATATTTATTTCCTGTTCTTCTCTGAATTCGTTTCCAGTTGCTGCCATCCATAATGCCTGGAGCCGCTGCCTGGTTGTTTATAAAATGCCTGCGGTACTTTTTCTGTGGTCTGCCCTGTTCTTGGTGGCTAAGTAATTCCTTTGGATGTTGGAAGGTCAGTTCTGTAGTCATAGCTGCCTATTGAAGTTCTGGACTCTGGAGAGTTTGAAGTGTTGTGAGTCCTAGTTTTTTTAAGTCCTGAAAGTGCTGTTTGTGCTAATGTGTGCTACCTGACTTCTCAAGCTCCTTCCTGGCAATAAGTCAGCCATGGATACTACCTCTAACTGTAGTAGGGTAAGTTTTGGAGGAGGACAGTTTGGATTGTGATCATGGCAGTAGTTACACAAAGAGTTCGTTGTGGAAATTCTTGCATTTGCGCACATTGTGGCAAGGAAAATCATACCATTGATCGCTATTGGGATCTCCTTGGGAAACCAGCTCAGGTCAATAAGTCTCTTACGAAGGGCAATTCTACTAATGCCACTTCAAACACACCTAGCTACTCCACTGGGGAGTTGAGTACATCCTCCATTGTGTCCTGAAATGAGTTTAACAATATTTGTTTGGATCTTCTTGGGAAACCAGTTCGGGCCTATAAGCATCTTCTGTAGGGCAATTCTACTATTACTTCAAACACACCTAGCCACTCCACTAGGAGTTGAGTACATCACCCACCGTGCTCTGAGATGAGTTTAACAATCTTTTTGCATGGTTAAACAACATCAAACTGAGTCTTTCACATCTAGCGCTACTGTGGCCCATTCTGGTACAGCAAGGCTTCTTGCCTCTTCATCCTGCTCACCTTGGGTTGTAGATTATGGTGCCTTCTCTCATATGATAGGTAGTCCTAATTTGATTGAGTCCTTGAACCCCGTTGCTCTACACTCTAAGCTTACTTTTGCTGATAGTTCAGTTACACTAGTTTCTTGTTCTGGCAATATTCTCTCAATTCATTCTATTCATCTTTTGTCTATGTTATATGTGCCTAAATTTCCCTTGTACCTGCTATTAGTTGGTTAATTAACTAAGTCTCATAACTGTTATGTATCATTCTTTCCTTCTTATTGTATTATTCAGGATCTCCAAATGAAGAAGAAGGTTGGTGGAGGGCTTGAGAAGGATGGATTGTGCTATTTTGATGGTGTTCATGGTGGGTTCAATTCTTGTCATTTAACTTCCTCAATTTCTACTCATGGTGTGTCTCTTGATCATTGACATGCTTGTATAGGTCATCCTTCCCTTAAAAAACTACAACTATTTTTTCCTATGTTCAAATCCTTTTCTCATTTTGAGTATTCTATTCGTTAGTTTGGAAAGCATATTAGGACATCTTTTCTGTCTAGAGTCTCCTCTCGTAGTAAATCATTTTTTTACTTTATTCATTAAAATATTCGGGGTCCGTGTAGAGTCAAAAGTTTGACCAGGTCATCAGTATTTTGTGTCCTTTGTGGATGATTTTTCATGTATGACCTAGAACTATTTGTTAAAAGATAGGTTTGAATTTTTGAACGTTTTTACTTAATTCTACCTACAAATAAAAACTCGATTTGGCTTTGATATTCAAATTTTTCAATCTAATAATGCACTTGAATTTTTTCGAAATGAGTTTCTATCTTTTTCCTTGGCCAAAGAGATTATTCATGAAACATCATGTATGCATACCCTATTACCCTTTAACATAATAGAGTAGCTAAATGAAAAATAGACATTTACTTGATGTAGCATGGTCTCTACTCCTTCATATGCATGTTCCTAAAACCTTTTGGGTTGATGCTCTTTTTATAGCCTATTTTTTGTTCAATAGGGTGCCCTCAAGTGTTCTAGGTAGAAAAATTCCCTTCTCCTTGTATACCCAAAAACATCCATGTTATCTATCGTGCCTCGCTTCTTTGGGTGCACATGTTTTGTTCATGTTCCATATATTGGTCATGACAAGTTATCTTGTGATGTTAAATGTATCTTTGTTGGATATTCTAGAACTCAGAAAGGATATAGATGTTATGATCCTCACACTAGTAGGAAATATGTTCATCGTAATGTCACCTTTTTGGAGGGGACATCCTATTTTTCCAGTGTCGGATGAATCTATTCTGATTCAATCAACAGATTTATGGTCCCCCCTCTTGTGTTGATCCTCTTGTTTTTACCCTTATCCCTTTTGAGAAATCTTCTACCTCTTTTCCAAATCCATTAGTTACTGATCCAGTGAAACAATTGAAGGTTTATGAACAATAGAAAGCAAGTGCAAACATCTGTACCACCATGCAGGTGCCTCCTCTGCCCATACTATTGAATTCTGGTTCTGGATATCCATTGTAATGTGATTTGGATTTGACATTGCTCATTGTAAAGGTACTCAAACATTTGCTCAGCAATCCTTAGTTGCTTATCCTATTGCTCATTATGTTTCAGTTCTTCACATTCCTAGTTCTATGCGTCCTTTTGCCTTGTCTATTTCCTCATTTTCTATCCCTTCTTCACATGTTGAAGCACTTGCTAACCTTGTGATGTAGAAATGGATGCCTTGACCACTTGAGGGACATGGGACTTGGTGGATCTTCTTCCTTGTAAAGAGTTGGTTAGGTGTCATTGGGTCTACACCATCGAATATCTATTTGACGACTCTATTAAACAGCTTAAGGCTTGGTTAGTTGCCAAGGGGTACACCAAAAAATATGGCACGGTTATTTTGATACCTTCTCTCTGTTGCTTGATTAAATTATGTTTGTCTATTGATCTCATTGGCAATAAATTTTGATTGGCTTTATTTTAGTTGGCTGTGAAGAGCAGGAGGAGGTATGCATGGAGCAACCTCCTGGGTATGTTGCTTAAGGGGAAGATGATAAAGTATGCAGGTTGCATAAAGCCATTTAGGCCTTAAAACAGTCTCCTCGAGCCTGGTTTGATAAATTTAGTGTTATGGTCTCTGCATTTGGCTTTATCCAGTGCTACCTTGATCATTCAGTTTTTATCCGCGAAACAAGGATAGGTGTGGTACTTCTAGTAGTTTATGTTGATGATATCATCATCACTGGAAGCGACCATAGTGGGGATTGCAGGTGTTAAGCAGTGGCTTAAAATAAAAATTCCAAATCAAGGACTTGTGTATTCTGTGTTACTTCCTTGGTATGGATACGATGTAGGAAAGGGTTGAATTTATCTCAGCGAAAATATATGTTGGACTTGCTAAGTGAGACTGGTTTGTTGGGAGCCAAACCAGTTGATACTCCTATAGATCCCAATATGAAGTTGTCTAGGAATGTTGGACCAGACTTTGAAGACAAATGTTGATATAAGCAGTCGGTTGGCAAGTTGATCTACTTGACTCTCACTAGACCTGACATATCTTGTGCAGTTGGGGTGGTGAGTCAGTTTGTAGAAAATTCCAAACAACTACATTTGGATGCTTTTTGTAGGATTTTGTAGCATCTCAAAGGCTCTCCTGGTAAAAAGTCTGATATATAAATGTAATAGATATTGTGAGATTGTGGAATACTCTGATGCAGATTGGGTTGGATCTGTTGATGATTGAAGGTCTATTACTGGATATTGTACATTTGTGGTTGGTAATCTTGTTACTGGGCATAGCAAAAAACAAACTACTGTAGCAAGATCTAGTGCTGAAGCAGAATATCAAGCTATTGTTCATACTATGGCTGAGCTTATATGGCCGAAGTCTCTTCTGTCAGAGATGGGATTCTTGGTAACAAAGGCAATAGATGTGTTTTGTGATAATCAGGCTGCCATTTATATTGCTTGCAATCAAATGTTTCATGAGAGGACAAAGCACTCATAGAAGTAGATTGTCATTTTGTGAGGTATGCTGTGTTGAAGAATGTTGTGAGGACTCTCTCTATGAAGTCTGTTGTTTAGTTAGGTGATTTTTTTACAAAGCCTTTGTTTTAGCTCGCCTTGTCTAATATTTGTTACAAGCTAGGGTTAAGTGATATTTATATACCTCCAACTTGAGGAGTATTAGAAGAGAAAATGTTATTTTAATAAATAGATTTGTGTTCATGGGGGTATTTTTGTCCTAAAGACTTTATTATTAATTTATTATTAATAACATATAAGAGGGAAGATTGGATATTTGGAGCTATATGTAGACTCCAGGAAACTGCCGCTCAATTTTCTCCTCTTTTGAAGGTTGTTCAGCACTAGCTAAAGCAGTCTTGCTTAACTAGTCAGCCGAGAGTATATGGCAATTTACTACAATAACACATTCACAAACATCAAATGCAAAGTAAGCGGAAGCAGTAAACGATCAAGTAAGAAAATGTAAATCATGCTGTATACAGAAAAGCAATGTGATTCATTAACAAAACCTCCATAAGCAACGTGTGTTTAGCAGGAGAGGCAGGTAGACTAAACAAGTTTACAAATGCTTGTGAGGTTTATGATGATTGATGAACACTCATCCTCCCTAAAGAGCTTTCTTTGCTATTCTAGCTCTGGCACTAGGGAACATAAAACTGACTGAGGATCATACTGCCATTTTACACTAAGGAATAAACACACTCAACTAATAAACCCTGTAATACTATTTACATGATGGTTACCCATTCCACATACACAAGGCTAGTAATCATAGGCAAGCATAATGCCTTGAACAAGCTTGGCTCGTGAAATGTACATAAAACAGCATCCTTGTGAAGTTTAAGGAATAGATAAACAAGAAGGAAGGCTTATAAAGAAGTTATTACAACTTATCAGGGGTGTTCATATTCCGAAGGTTGGGTTGCAGCACAAGTGGAGCAATTGGGCTCTTGTCATGTGGCTTTGTCTTCTTCTCCAGTGGAAGGCAACTTTCCTATAGGATTGGTCACAACTCAAAGATGTTGCTTTGCCCCTTTACTTGACATGCTTCATCCTTTTTGGCTCAGTTGGGGAGGGACAAAAGGGCGGGTTTTAGACACTTATGTGGGTTTTTCTTGCGAATTCTTCTTCTCTCATTTGGTCCATGTCTCTCCATAATCCCAATGCTATTTATTTTGCTCTTCACTTCTTTCTTCGGAACGCTAAAGTTCCTTCTAAAGCTAAAGCCTTAATGTAAACTGTGATTTGGAAAAGTTAACACTAATAACTTGTTTCAGAAATGAAGCTCATAAGTATTTATCGCCTGATGTGTGTGTGCTTTGCTTTGACAGTGGGGAGAAGAACTGCTCGCACATGTTCCTATAATGCCACTTCTCTTGGTCACTTTGGAGTAAGTTGTTTGGTATTCTTGTAGAGAAGTGGGATCTGTTCTTCCACTTTGGAGGTGTTTTGTTTTATGAGGTTCAGGGGTTTGGGGAAGGGGAAGGAGAGAAAGGCTTTGGGCATTTGCTTGTTTATGGCTATTTTATGGTGTCGTTGGTTGGAGAGAAATACCAGATTTTTGGAGACAGAGGCTGCTTCACTCTAGTTACTTTGGAGTACTGCTGTTTCTTACTTCCTTATGGGTTTCAGCTAACGGTTTCTTTTGGCATTTATCTCTGGCAGATCTACAGTTGGATTGGAATGCTTTGATGTTCTGCAATTTATTGTTTTTCTTTTGTTTTTGCTTTTTTTTTGTTTGTTAGGAGGATATCTTTTTTTATTTTATAAGCAAAAGAAGATGAATTTATTAGAAAGGAAAGAGCATACAAGAAGAAAACATGGAGCAGATATGGGTTAAGGGTTTTCTCGGTGTTGTATACCAAGTAGTAGAGAGATCCAAAGTCGTCTTATTTTAATGTTCAAGGCCAAAAGAGGGCATTTGGTTCACGACTCTTTCAAGATTCCTAGGACTGTGATGCCTGTGACATCTCATTCCTACCTTTGTTTGTTCATGGGAATGTGGCAAGCATGTTCACATTCCTAGGAATGAAGGGATTCACATGAAACATGGACATCCTATTCCCACCTTCCCTTGTGGGTAAGTTTCACAGAATCCTACTTTTTGGACAAAATTCCTCTTATTATTTTGGCTTTTAGAAAATAATGCCACTATACTGTAATACAATCACACTATTATTATATTTAAAATAATAATTATTAATAAAATAAAAGTGAAAAATTTAAATTAGAATAAATATTATTTTTAATTAGAAAATATATAATGTTAATTAAAGATATTATTTATAAAGTTTTAAGTAAAATTTAATTAATTTTTAAAATATAATAATTAAAATGTTAATTAAAAAATTTTATTTGAAAATATTAAAATGAAAATTAAAGATATTAATTAACACAAATATTAGTTAATTTGTTAATTAAAAAATAAATTAATTTTTTTAAAATAGATGTATTAATCATAAAATTTTAAAGATTAGGTTATAGTTATACAATATAACTTATTTGTCTAAGACTGAATTTATTAGATTTTAGTACTTTAAGAAATAAAATTATAGAACTTATTTAAGTTATTGTATTTTTTGTATGTCTTGTGCACAAATTAATGGATTGTACAATTTATTTTGTTTTATTAATTAATTCGTCACACATGTGATTAATGAAAATGTGAAAATATGTGTGATGAATGAAAATATATAAATTTTCTATCGAAAGCCATTTAAAGCAAATGCAAAATTTATTTTCATTACTAAACAATGTTCGTAAGTTGAACTAAAGGACCCAAAATGCACTTAAACTCTTTTTATGAGGGTTAAGATCTTAAAACATGCATATAAATCAATATACCTAAGATTTTGTGGGCTTGAAAAACATTCAATGCCGTTACACCCACTTCCCATTATGCAACATGTTCTGCTTCTGCTTGCTGCTACATGCATTAATGTTACACATTTCTACAGCTTCTGCTTTTATAACCATGCTAGTGCGGAAAGTGGTGTTTTTAGTTGGTGCATTACTTGATTAGGTGGTAATCCTATTGAACCTTCTCTTTGGGACTCTATTTTTAAGAGAGTTTCTAGGAGGTAGGACGGGTGGAAAGGAGGTTTCTTTACTTCAGGGGGTTGTAGTACTCTTATCCAAGCACAGATCTCTTCCATTCCATTGTTTTGTGCGTCATTTTTTAAGATTCTTATCAAGGCTGTCTCTTTTTAAGATTCTTATGAAGGCAGCACACAGAATAGAGAAGTTGGTGAGGGATTTTTTTTGGTTTGGAATGGGTGAGTGGGGTAGATATCATCTCATAGGTTGGGAGATAGTGAGTAGATCTAAAAGGATGTGGGGGCTTGGGTTTAGGTAATTTGGTATCCAAAAATATTTTCTTCCCTTAGAGCATGACTCTCTTTGGCATAAGGTAATCTGAAGTAACTTCAAATGCCAACAGCATAGGCAAGATGCTAAAGTGTTTGTTGATATTACCTGTGCGAGTCCTTGTGAATTTGTTTCTCAGATCTATCAACTTGTTCTCTCTTGGGTTTGATATAAGATCTGGGGGAGAGAAATTGTTTTGGGAAGATCATTGGATTGGAGAGGCTGCTTTAGCTTGAATGTGTCCTCATCTTTTCCGATTACCTACTTAGGGTTTTCACTTTGTGAGAAACCTAAAAGAGAGGGAGACGAATGATCTTGTCCTTTTGTTGGATGGCCTTGATTCTTTTCATACTTGGGGAGGGAAGAATTTGGTTACTAGATATTATGGGGATTTTTCTTGCAAATGTTTCTTCACTTGATTCATGTTCCTAATGCTAATCAACTATCCTTACATTCTTTTGTTGGAAGGTTAAGTTCCTTTAAAATTAAAGTTTTTCTAGCTAAGATTGTGATGCTTAGTAATGACTTGCTTTAGAAGTGAAAGCCAAATAAGGCTATGTGCCCTATGTTTTAGGAGTGGGAAGACTTCTTCAAATCTGTTGTTAGTTGTTACATTGTCATTTTGCATGGATTCGGAATAACTTGTTGGAGTTCTTGGGGAGAATTGGGTTATCCCCTTCATTTTAGTTGTTTTTGTGCTGTTAATTTTAGAGGTTTTGGAAGGGGGAAGGATAAGAAAGCTTTTTGGAAATGCGCAGTCCTTGCTGTCATTTAATGTGTTTGGTTTGAGAAGAATCCAGAATTTTTAAGAGCGCTGTTACATCACATAATTTGGTTTCGAGCAGACTGTTTTTTCTTGTGTCACCTCGGTGTTATTTCTCTTGATGATTATCAGAGAGATTGCATTGCTTTGCTTCACTAGAGATGTATTGTAAATATTTTTTTTTTCTTTTTCTTTGTTGTATTCATTGACTATTGAAGGATGCCCTGTTCTCCTCGCAGCCTTTCTTTTCTTTTTCTGTAATTATTTTCTCTTCTCTTTCTAATAAAATTTTTTTGTTTATAAAAAATAAAAAAAAATAAAAAAAAAAAGGGTCATCAAATCACATCTATATCTTTTTCTCTATTTTGTAAGTGGTGATGAATCATTCAAATGAGAAAAATTTTCTCTATTCCAACACCGCAGAAGTTGAATAGTCCTCAATTTCATATTTCAATTTCTGGGATAGATAGCATATATGGGTATTTTTGACCCACAATTTTTTTGAATAGTAGTTTTCGGTGGGCCAGCAATTGCGAAAATGTTTTCCATGGGTGTTTTTGGATTGAAGAACTCTTATTAGGTTGTTTATATTTTTTCAATTATACTGTGTTGTTGTCGGCAGTCTTTCATTTTTGTTAAAATCTTGTATCAACCTATATTAGACTTCATTCATGTGTCACGAATGGAAAACAACAAAAAAAACCTAACAGGCTAACCAAAAAAACTATTTTTTTCCATCAGTTGCCTTATCTTTGACTTGAATGTGGTACTGTATTGTAGGTTCTAGCAGAATCCAGAGGAGACTTGAGACCCAACCCTAAATTTGATGCCATAAATATTATTGCACTTGCTATTCAGGAAGATAATGACGACATTCTTGATGTTAATGTTCTTTTGCGTAGTAATACTGAATCTTATCAGAGGTATGATGTTTTTCTTAATCTCATACAGTGATTTAGTTCTTCATTTTTCTGCTGATCATTTTCCTCATGGATTATGACCTTTTGAAATTTCTCTGATGGTTACTTTTGATATTTGACCCTTTTTATGGAAGCACTCTGATGTTTTTGTGAAAAAGAGTAGGGAGTACCCATGAGTTGAGGAACTGGTTGTGTTGGTGTTGGAAATAGAGTAATGGGGATGCTTGGAAGTAGAAAAGATCGCTACTTTTTTTTTTTTTTTTTTCTCCAGAGAAGCTTTAGAACAGGGAAGAATGTAAGAAATTGGACCCAATTCTGCCACTAAATAATACATTATTACAGCCTTTTATCTTATGCATTTGCACTGGATTTGACTACATAAACCTACTAACGGACATGTCTGAGCTTACAAAACTGATGTCAGCCATGCATTTATTAGTCATTTTATAATATATATAAAAAAACACTTTAAATTCATGGCAAAGTAATCTCGATAGCACTATGCTAGAATATTGACAACAGTTCAGCTATAGTATTGTCACGAGGTTCTTCAACCATATTAACAATACGATGCTATTGGAAGATGAATTTTTACATGCAGAAATAAATAATAGTATAGTTACCATGTGGAGTTTACCTTGTAACTGTACCACCAAATAAAACTCTGGGATATTAGTTTGCATTTTTCTCTGTCTCTCCTAAATTTAATGACTGATCTATTAGTGTTATGTAACCAAAATGATAAAATATTGAACTTGGAAGTGAGAAATGAGGAAAAGTCTAAAAATAGGAGATTTATTCACAAAATTAGAGTCTTGAAGTTAATATGGCTTTAAAAAAATGAAAAGTGGGAAATATATAGGACCAAACAACATCCCAATTGACGTTTGGAAATATTTAGGGGATAAATGAAGTAGATGCTTAACTAATCTATTCAAGATTATTCTAGTATCAAGAAAATGTCAGAGGAATGGAGGAAAAGTGCATTAATACCTTTATACAAAAACAAAGGCGGCATTCAAAATTGTAATAACTATCGTGGAAATAAGATTATGAGTCATATGATGAAACTTTGGGAAAGGGCAATTGAACATAGAATAAGACTAGAAACGAGGGTTCTAGAGAATCAATTTGGATTTATGCATAGGAGATCAACAATGTAAGTCATTTATCTTTTGAGAAGAATAATAGAAAAGTTTAGGGAAAAGAAGAGGGACTTCCAAATGGTTTCAATTGACCTATAGAAAGCATATGATAGTACCTAGGGAAGTTCTTTGGTGGGTCGTAGAAAAGAAGGGGGTATTTAGTAGATATACAGATATACTAAGGTCATCAAGGATATGTATGATAGAGTAATAAATAGCATTAGACTACAGGAGGGGAATCTAGAGATTTTCCAATCACAATAGGTGTACATCAAGGTTCTACTTTGAGTCCTTATCTTATAACTTTTGTTATTGATGAGCTCACTAAGAATATCCAAGACATGACCCCTTGGTGTGTGATGTTTGCAGATGATATTGTCTTGATTGATGAAAGTATGAGTGGAGTGGAAACTAAGTTTGAACTTTGGAGAATCACATTATAGTCCAAAGATTTTAGAATAAGTAGGAATAAAATTGAATATATGAAATGTAATTTCAATAACGTAAGGAGTAATGAAGAGAATATTAAACTTGATAATCAAGAAATTAGTAGCACTTGTAGATTTCGATATCTTGGATCTATATTGCAAGTTTGGAAGGGGAAATTGAAGAGGATGTAACGTATAAAATTAAAGTAGGTTGGGTAAATTGGAGGAGTGCATTAGGTGTGTCATGTGTAGAATACCTTTAGGATTAAAAGGAAAATTCTATAGGACAGCTATAACGTCATCTATGCTTTATGGTTTAGAATGTTGGACAACTAAGAAACAACATTTACAAAAAATAAAAATTCCTGAAATGTGAATGTTAAGGTGGATGAGTGGTATAATTTTAAAAGATAAATTAAAGAATGAGTATATAAGCAATAATCTAGGCATGGTGCTAGTTGTAGACAAGATAAAGGAGGGGCGGCTTAGATGGTTTGGACTTCTGAAAAGCAAACCTAATAGCTCACCTGTGAGGAGTCAGTGAGTTATTGTTTCTAGCACAAAAAGGGGTAGGGATAGGCTAAAATAACTTGGAATGAGGCAGTGAGGAAGGATTTAATATTTCTCAATCCAGTGGAGGAAAAGGCTCTGGATTGGGTTAATTGGCGGAAAAGGATTCATGTAGCCAATCCTACCTAATGGGACTTAAGGCTGCTTCTTCTTCTTGTTGTATCTGTTAGTGTTATGTGGGTGCAATACCTTGATTGTTTGGTCATTTTGCTTCTAATTGTTCATGTTTATTCTTTTCGCAGCACACAAGTTCCAATGATTATCTCTATTTACTTTTATTAATGAGCAAAAATATGATTTCAATGGCACCAAAAGGCACCAACTCAAGTACAAAATAAGAGAAAATTATGTACTAAGCAAGGTTTTAAATTTCAATTTCAACTAAAATTTCAAGGCTTCAAAAGTACGAAGATTTCGATGGAAATTTAAACATATGTCAATGTTGATTTCTATTTCTGAAAATGATGGAAGTTTCAATATATGTGAATGTACAGTCTTTATTTTGACATTGTAGGAACTGTTTATAAACATAATAGGCAAGATATAGAACTAAAATATTGTAATTAAAATAAATAAATGACATGTATTTGGTTACTGTAATAGAATAATTCATATTCAAAATATTCGATCAATAAAAATGAAATTCATAAATCAGCTAAAAATTAGTTATTATGCAAATACTACTTATTTTGGCATAAAATATTGAATAAAATGTTGTAGCTACTAAGTTCAATTTTTGCATAAAGTTTCAGGAGTCAAAAAGTTACTTCTCATCCTTCTTGCAGTAATCTTTATCTTTAATGAAAAAAGATCTATTAAGAGAAAAGTTTAATCTGGGTTATGATTTTCTAATTTAAAACTTAATGAAATTTTTTTCTAGTCAATTTTTTAAAAAATATCTCTGCGATTTTGAGGTTTAGATAAATTTTGGATCATGTGGGTAACTTTTTATAGAAACTTAAATTAGATGAAAATTGACTATCATTTCAATTTTGAGGGTAGTGGAAGCAAAAAAATATGATGGAAATTTTGGCAATTTCATGGAAATTTAAGGTCATGGTACAAGGTAAAAGATCCAAAAAGTAAAAAATATGATGTATTTTTAGACAATAATGCCTAGGAAACATGTAAATAAAGACTTTAAGTTTCCTATCTTGAAGTTCTATGAATGCCATCTCAACTACTTCAAAACTCTTATATTACTTTTTCTCCAAACAACGTACAAAAATGGTGACAGGGAACTGTGATAAGGTTTTTTATTTTTTCTTTTAAAAAAAAGAAGAGAAAAAAAATATGTTCAGGAATTTATGCCTCTCCAACCACAAAGCTCCTCCCCAACAGTTTCGGTTACTGCCTAATGGATGCGAAGAGAAAAAGAGAACTCCCACACATATATGGTCCAAGGACAATGTAGTAAAATATTGATTCACAGTTCCAGCAGCATGTCTGCAAAGTGAGCATCTGAACACCAGTATTTTCCCCCTCTTTTGGAGGTGATAATTATCAAAATTCTGTCTGAAGTTGCTTCCCAAGCGCAAAATAAATAAATAAATAAATAAAAAGCCCACATTTGTCTTCCAAATGGCTTTCCCTGGGGAAGCTAGCTTTCTGAGCAACACAATCCCTTTCTTTCTTTTATTTACAATAGGGATTGAAGCAAAAGAGCCCGTTGTTCTTCAACTTCCAGATTGGCCAGTCTTGGCCTTTGACTGTTCCATAGACTGCATCAATGAATAGGAGAACATTTCCACCTCCTGGCCTTGAGTTTTTCTATCAAAATAGATGTTCCAAGTCACTCCCTCGGCTGAGTGAACAAAGCATGAGCTCGCCAAAGCATCTTTGTCGAGGGCCAAAGTGGATATTGGATATTCAAAAGGGAATCCATGTCATAGATCATATCGAAAGAGCATGCTTCTGTCATTCCCCATCAAAACTGTGCAGAGCACGGAAGTCATTCTGCCCTTTTCTTACCAACTCCAAACCCCCACGCCAAACAGTTCTCTTTTGTCCTTTAGACGTCCATGAATTGTGATATGAGAGATTTTCTTTGATTTGGATTTGTGGAGAAGAAGGGTCACTTGGTTAGTTGGGAGGTTGTTTGTAGGTCTAAGGAGGGGGGTTTGTCTGGGTAAGTTGATGTCTAAAAACATTTCTTTAATGGGTTAATGGCTATGGTGGTTTCCCTTAGAGGAGAAGCCTTTTGGGCGCAAGGTTATTAAAAATATGTCTAGCATGCTGGTAAATGGGTGGGATGGAAATATAGGAATAAGATGTTCCTTCAAGGATAAGACAATCCCTATAGAATCTGGAATAAACAAGAAGAATTTAAAAAGGTGTTATTTCCTCTTATATTTTTCTCACTAAAGGGGATAACTTCTCTTGAGATTTCCATTTCTGTAGGTCTCTTAATGATAGGGAGGTGGAGGAACTCTTTTATTTTGTTGTGCCTATTGGAGGGTTACTGTCGTTCTAATAGATTGCACACTCGGTCTTGGGTTCTAGAATCATTGGGTGATTATTGTTGTAAATTGAACATTTGTGTTGACTTTTTGAGTCCGATCTCTAGTTTTGATAATGACAAACCGTAAGTTACTTATGTGTGTATTCAGTGCATGAGTAGGCTTAACATTTTAGGGCACACATAAGGAAGAGATGGAAGCTAGGCGGAACATAAAGATCATATCATCCGGCCTATTCCATGGGAAGATTAAAGAGCAAAAGAAGCAAACATTTATTGATTTATTTTGTAATGCATCTTTGTTTTCTATTTGGTATGTAATAATGCATAACATGCATGATGTGAATGCCAAGCTTAGGATGACTGTAGACAGACCCTAGGGACCAGCACTTTTCATGAAAAATTATTTTTTATAACTAATTGGTAAGGGTAAAAAATTAAGGCTAAAATGAATCGGTTGACTGACATTGGATTTTTTAGGTCAAATTAAGGGAAAAATAGTAAATTTTAATGCCCTCGGTCGACCGACCATTCTTGTGTTATAATCCAACAGTCGATCGAAGCATTGTTTGCCCGGAGTCAACTTGTTGACCAAGGCTCGGTCAACCGACCCAGTTTGAACGTGGCTTCCTCGGTCGACCGGCCCTTTAAAATTGACCTTTCCACTACCCTCGGCCGACCGGTCTTTTAGTTTAAAATGACCATGGTTGGCCGAATCTTATGAGTGGCCGACCAGCCTTTTGTCACGGTTGACCGAACCCACAAAGGGTTCCGTGTTGCCTTTGGTTCGGTCAACCGACTCGTGCCTAGGTCGACCAAACCTCTCGGGTCAGATCATTTTTGCTGCGCTAAACTGGGTTAATTTTTCATTAAACAATTTCAAAAATTCCTAATATGTCCCCAACGGTCATATTTTTCCGAAGGTCTATATATACCCCCTCATTACTCATTTTTAAACACAAGATTAGAGAGAAAAATCCTCCAAAAATTATTTTATGTTCTACTTTCATTTTTACTCTATTATTCTTTTGATAGATTTTTACAAGAGAGCATAGATCTTAAGCATTCTTTCTTCATTGCAAAACTCATTTAACTCTCTCTCTCTTTTACATATCTTTGAAAAATCATTTTGAAAGAGATCACTTTAATCTTTGGGCATTTACTTTCTTCATTCAAAGCATATACTCTCACTAGTTATTTGTTTGTGAAAATTTATTTTTGAGAGTAAGCTTCTTGGATCTCCCATATATTTTATTGATAAATATTAATTGGGAGAAAATTTTTATTGGTTATTTTTGAATGACTTGAGCACATATATTTTGTGCTAGGAAAGTCTTATTGCATTCATGCTTACACAGAGACATTATTTTTGCAAGTTCATTTGAAAGCAAAAAACCCTAGGTTCTCCTGCACTTTATTTGGAAAAACATTTTTAGAGAAATATCTTATTTGGGTTTTAATCTTTGAGCACTCATTACATAAATAGTTTTATTCAAAGATTATTTTTGAGAAAATCACCATACTCACACTGAGTTTAAACTCCCATCATACGTGAGTGCATTTTAAGCTGTATTGGTATACACATCTGCTTGTAGTAGAAGCATTCTATTTGTACACAAATTTGATTATCTATTGTATTCTCGACGTGTGGTCAGAAGAGGAAGACTTGCCTTGTGAAAAGTCCCGGATTGCTTAGACCCGGTTAAGAAAGCACCGGATGGTTTAGATTTGGTTAGGAAAACTCGGAGCACCTTTCTAAAGTGTGATTGTAAAGGTTGGGGTTAGCCCTGTGAATCTGACCTTGGGAATTCCCTTGCCTAGTAAGGAAAGGGTATTGTAATTGGTATCGCTCCACCCATAAGCGAGCAACTAGTGGAATCCTTTTGCTTGTTAGCTGGAGGCGGGGACGTAGGCAAGTTTGGCCGAACCTCGATAACATTTCTTGTGTCTGATTTTAATTTCTGCAATTTAATTTCTGCACTTGAATGTTTATGTTTTTATTGTTGTGAATGATTGAGAAATACTGAGTCTTCTGTATCTGTTTTACTTATCTGCTCAACTTTATATTGTCGGGTAATTGGTATTTGCTTAGACTGACCCTAGGTTGAGCTATACTGATTGTGGATTTGAATTACACCTAGGAAGAATTTTTAAATACCCAACTCACCCCCCCTCTTGGGAATACACCAATTCCAACAATTTGACTTGTGAAAACATGTCCTTTCTGCATTATCATAATGTTTGTGCGCTCCTTGTTTTGGTAGTTCAGAATCTGCTTCTCAACATTTCATGGATTTTGTTAAGGCTTGATTGGCCCACAACTTAACGACTTAAGCTTTTAGGCAAAGTGGTAATTTGACATGGTATCAAAGACAGGTTGCCAGGAGGTCCTAGGTTCTAATCTTGTTGCTTGCGTTTATTGTTTGTTTGTTCCCTATAACGGGTGTTGTTTATGTCAATTTAGGTGTAATCCCAAGAGGGAGGGTGAATTGGGTATTTTAAAAATTCTGAGATTTGAAGTCCTAATTTTAAAATGGCACAACCACACAAACACAAGTTTGGAGATACACAGATTTCAGTATTACACAGCCTAATAGATTCAAGCTATGTATTCCACAACTAGTCAATCAATCAGTGGTGCAAGAGATATTTAAGACATACACGATAGGCAAATGTAAAATAAATAATCAAACGCAAGCGGAAATAAAATGAGGTAAGGGAAAGAGAGATGCAAACTCTAGATTTTACGAGGTTTGACCAACTCGGCCTATGTCCTTGTGTTGGGCAAACTACCCAAGGATTCCGCTATACCACTCCTTAAACTGGGACGGAGCTTCCTATTACAATCTGCTGCTTACAAGAGATGTAGTAGCTACCTCCTTACAATCTACTACTTACAAAAGGCGTAGGTTCCTCCTCTCAGTTCACAACTCGAACCGTCAATACAAGTGATGTCCAATAATTTTGAATACACTCAGATGCTTCTCAATAAGCTAACGAGTACAATAAAATCCTAAACACTCTCACAAGAAATAACTTGAAGCTGAAGAGATAATATGTATTTTTCCCAATGAGGTGTTTGCAATAAAAATATATGATCTTTGTATGAATATATATATATATATATATATATATATATATATATATATATTGTAAGTTGCTTCCAAGATCTAAACCCTATTCAATATTTCTCCACAAATGATTTCTTAAAAATATGTGTTTTGGAGATTCTAGGATTTGCTTTCAAATAGGTTTTGCAAAGATAAGAGAATATGAAATCTTTGAATAAAAATATAAAAGTGAACACTTCAAAGATTCAAGCCCTAGTATAAACTTTTTCCCAAAATATTTTCAAACAATGGATATATAAAAAGGTAGGGTTTTTGCTCCCAAGAAATATTTCAAATAAAATAAGTAGGAGAGTAGAAAAATAAGATTTGAATGCCTAAAACAAAAAAACTTATTTACCAATCCTCAAGATCAATATAGCTTTGCAAAATGATGTGAGTGGATGCTCTTGGATCTTGAAGATGGAAGAGAAGAATGCCCAATAATGATTTTAGTGTCAGAGAATATAGGCAAGAGGTTTTAAAATAAATTTTAGGGTTAGTATTTATAGGCACTTTCGGCATATAGCTGTTTTTCAACCATTGGATCATTAAAAGATATTTTATTAAATAAAAATCTGACTGTTGAGCACTGGAGCGTCAGGTCTGCCCGACAGACTCGTCGACGAGTGTCCTTCACTCGCTTGTCGACGAGACTAGGGGATTAGTTGACAAATGACCTGTCTAAGAAAATTAGGGTCTCGGTATTTTCTCGTCAACGAGACCAGGAACTAGTCAACGAGTGTACTTCACTCGCTCGTCGACGAGACTAGGTGACTAGTTGACGAGTGCCCTGTTATTCAGCCCTATTAAACTTCTAAAATGTAGATCCAACCTAGGACAAGTGCATATGAATATTTCATGAAAAATATGCATCCTAGGGTCCGTCTATTGGTCATTTTGAGCTTCCTATCATATCTTATGAGACATGTAAATACAAACAAGACTAAATACAAATTACAATTGAAAAGCTGAATTGTCTTCTTCCTTTTGCTCTTCTACTTCCATGAACTAAGCCAAGCCGTATGCACTTCAAGTTCCTCATGGCTTCCTTAGCATCCTTATCATCCGTGCGTGCTAAGTAATGATCCTGTTCAAAAGCTCAATGCACAGGTAAGATACTAAGTGATTTGTCATTATCAAAACAAGATTGGACTCATAGAGTCAACAGTTTATCTCTCCATATGTGGGGGAGTGTTCAGGCTTGATATACATTGTTGGAACCTAACATCTTAAGCTTTTAGGTAAAGTGGTGATCTAACAGAATGTTCTTTAGCATGGAGGTCTTGGAATAGGTTATTTGTTTGTTTTTTTTTTTGTTTTTTTTTGTTTTTTGTTTTTGTGGAGTGCTGGGTTTGCTCGGAATCATTGGAGGATTTATTGTCTATTTGCTTTATAGGATTTAGTAGGAGTAGAGATGGCTTGGCTTTGTGGAGGTGTGGGATTTTATTTTATTTTTTCCCTGTTTTTGCGGGATATTTGTTATGAAGTATAAACATAATGCTCATATCTTTACTAGGAAGAAGGTGAGTTCATCTATCCTCTTGGATAGGATTGCAATAGACATTAGGATGTAGTAAACAGAAGATTAGAGAGGGTACTCTCATTGAGGGTCTATCTACCACTTTTGGAATGATAAAAGCCTTTTCCATCTGGCTATATCCTATTCAAGTTTTGCCACTACAGAATCTTATATATCCTTCTCTTACAATTTTAGGGAGCCCAAGGTAGTTCAAAGGGAAGGCCCCAACTCAAAGTCCCAGCCAAAATATGTCCATCAATGGTGTTACTGAAAGGGACAAGTTCATTTTTCCTCAAAAGTAACTTTTTTGTCCTGAGAGACCTTTAAAATAGAGGAGAATGAATCTAAGGTTTAGAATTTTATGAGTGGCTGCATTACATAAAACAATGGTGTCTGCTGTGAATATGGGGATGTGAACCATAATATCTCTACTGCTGCCACTTCTTCCCACACTAAGCCCATTTAGTAGTCTCCTGTTTGTAGCTTCGCCCCTATTTGGAAATTGGAGCCACATAAAAGAAAGTATGTAACTGTAAAAGTACTGTTTGGCTTCCACCCGAATAAGTACTTATTGCAAAAAGCACTTCTCCGAAACTCCTTTTGGGGGCCTTGAATTACTTTTTGGATGCTTACAAGAATGGTCTTAAAGTCCACGAAATTGTCGAAATTTCCAATTTTTGTCACCCTCGAAATCGAAATAGCAGTCGATTTTTGTCTTGCGTAATTTCCGTTGAAATCTCAATGAATCATCTAAAATTTATCGAAATCTCGATATTTTAGTGAGACTTGTCAAAATTTTAACTATAGAATGAAATTTGCTCAGAATTCAAATGAGAGATTTAGGAGTGAGAAATTTCTCTCTTAATTTATTTTATTTATTTTTATCAAAACGAAATATTATTACAAGTGCTTTTGAAGTTATATGAAAAAATAAACTTACAGCTATATTTTATTTAACCATTCATGTCTAAATTATCATTATTCGTATAATAAATAATATTTAAATGATTCATGAATTGCATTTGTTTTAACTGAATATGTTTAATGTATATTATTTTACAAATATGTTTGTAACACATACTATATTACAACTTTTCCACCTCATACACAACATAAATGTATTTAACTTGCAATATATTAGTCCTAAAACTTATATTATTATGTGACTTATGTCTTTTAACCATTTTAAAATTTCACAAAGAATTCCATGCTTTACTACTAATTTCCATTATTTTTTCAAATTGAAATTGAAATTTCCGTACTTTTGGAGCTTCAAAATCAAAATTTAAGACCTTGCTTACAAGTAGTTTGTATAGAAAGGAAGTGGCAAGCTTGTAAATTGCAACAACTACTCAACCAGTGTTGTCTCTTTGGTATCTCTCCCTCATTGCTGCCACTTCTTCCTCCACCAGCCTCCTCCTTGCCTTTGCGCTACTGATGCTACCTCCTTTTCTAGCCTCCTCTTCCTCTTCCTACTCCACCAGCCACTGCAAGAAATTCTGCAAGAATGGACCCAAGGTCATAGATCTCACTTTGCTTGCTCCTCAGGATGATGATCTCAATTTCCACCAAATCCCCATCTCCTCTGTGCCCCTTGCGCATTATGGATTTTAGTTTATTATTAGGAATTAATGATAAATTATAAAAAGCATTATAAAACTAATAATATTATAAACATAAATTAATAATAATATTATTGTTAATTAATAAATTATAATAATTATATGTTTTTTATTTAATAGAAAATATTTACATGTTAATTGAAAATGTTAATTAATATTTACAATTAACATAAATATTAATTTAAACTATTTAAAATGTTAACTAAAAATATGATTTTATTAATAATATTATTATTGGCAATATTTTAATAATATTTTGTTACATATTATAACATATTAATTAAGTGATAAGTAATATAACAATATAATGAATATATTATTATTATTATTATTATTATTATTATTATAATAGATTCATACATGACTTAAAATAAAAGTAAGTTCCAAACACTATTTATTTTTCCAATACTTATAATCAGTACTTGTTTTTAGATACAACCAAGTAGCACTAATGACTTTTTCAGCACTTTTTAAATTTAGCACTTAGTTCCTAGTACTTTTTTAGGAAAGTACTCCATAAGTGTTTCCAAATGATTTCTAGATGGCATTAAATTGAGAACTTCTATGAACAAAATCTGGATGAGTGATAGAAATTAGAGGGATAACTATTAATGTGGATGGATAAGGTTGGGGTGAAGTTTTTTTCGGAGAATGTTGGGTCTGTCCAGAGACAGTTGAGGATTGTTTGGCAGTTTCTTTTGTCAGTTTTGATAGGAAAAAGTAGAAAGGCAGCACTTTGTGCTTTCTTTGCAGTATTTTGGGGTCTATGGCTGGAATGCAGTTTGTGTATTTTCTCAGGTAAGAAGTTGTCTTTTCTGGTTTGGGAGAAGATTCATTACATGGCTTCTCTTTGGTGTGTGGATTATGGGAACTTTAAGGGAGGAGCTTTTCAGATATTCAGTACGATTGGTGATATTTGTTGGATTGATAGTGTATGCTGGGTTTTTTTTTGTGCTGTTTGCTTTTTGGTTTTCTTGTTTATTATCTGGTATCCTAGATTTGTTAAGGAGATGTTTTATTTTCCTGGCCGTATATTCTTGTTTTATCAAGGTATTTCTTCTTTTGCCATCCAAAAAAAGTGGTTGCAATGGAGATGCAGACTTTGATCCTCTTTTGCCCAAGATCCCTAAAACCAATCTTTAAGGAGATGGATGAGGAAATCCCAACAGACATGATCGAAATCTTTGTCCATATCAAGCTTGTAGAAAACTCCACTCTCATTCTTTGTTTTAAGAATCTACAATTACTGAGGTCAAGGTCAGGTCCATATTTTCTCTTCCTTCCATGAAAGCATTTTGACAAGGCCCAATGAATTTTTCCCAATCATCTTTTTAAGCTTAGCTGCTTGCACCGTGGAGATAAGTTTGTAGACACGTTTCACAAGGCTTATAGGCCAGAAGTCTGTGATGTTGGTAGCCCACCCCTACCTTCCCTGCCAGGGTCAGCAAGGGTCGAGTTCCAGCTTCCCAAAATTCTGCCATTTGCATGGAAATTCTCAAAACTTCAATTATGTCTTACCTGATGGCTTACTAATTTGCTACAAGTAAAGCCAAGGTAAAGTCATCAAGGCCTGGAGCTTTGTCCCCATCACAATCTTTCAAGGCCTTCTAAATTTCTTCTTCATTAGAGGGCCTCTCAAGCTAAGAGGCAGACCTGCCATCAATGGTAAAAAAACTCAAGACCTCCACTAGTGGTCTCCATTGACTGGTTTCAAGCAAAGTTTTTTGTAATAATTGCATATTGCTTCCTTCATTTCTCCTCCCATTGCAAATGATTCCCCTTCAATCTCCAATTTTTCAAGGGATTATATCTTCTATAGTGCTAGCTGTCCTACAAAAGAACTTGGTATTTCAGTCTCCTTCCTCAAGTCAAAGAGCCCAAGATATTTGCCTCCAAGAAATCTCTTCCATAAAAATTATATTTGGCCGCTCTTTTTCTTGAGCATCATTCTTCTCTCCCTATCTTTTCTGGAGATCCCTGAAGTCACCTTCTTTTCATCAAGGCTGTTAATATTGGTCAAAAACACCTCTTCCATGAAAGGGCCTTTCAAGCTAAGAGCTGACCTGCCATCAATGGTGAAAAAAAAAAACTCTTGAAGACCTCCACTAAAGGTCTCCATGGACTGGTTTCAAGGAAAGGTTTTTGTAATAAATGCATACTGCTTCCTTTGTTTCTCCTTCCGTCACAAATGCTGCCCCTTCAACCTCCAATTTGTTCGAGGGCTATTTCTTCTACAGTGCCAGCAGTCCTGCAAAAGAACTTGGTATTTCAGTCTCCTTTAGTCAAAGAGCCCCAGATTTTGCCTCCAAGAAATCTCTTCCATAAGAATAATATTTGACCACTCTTTTTCTTGAGCATCATTCTTCTCTCCCTATCTTTTCCGGATATCCCTAAAGTCACCTCCTTTTCGTAAAAGCTGTTAAGTCAAAAGGACGTCTTTCTTAGTGCATTCATCACTAAAAAATTCTCTACTCCAGCCTCTCAGTTCTTCCCTTAAGGCTTTCGAATAGTTGTCAGGATGTGTCTTGTGCAGTCTCTAACGTGGAAATTAACCCAGCAATTTTTTTATTAGATCTGTAAAACCTTCCACTTTGAGCCACGTGTTTAAAGCAAAAAGGTGTGGACCACACTTAACTCCACCAATGTAAAGGAGGATGGGGTGGTGAACAGAAATAGGACATGAGAAATTTTTGAACTACTTTTGGAAAATTCTCTTCCCAATGGATGACAGTGAAAGCCAGCTGTTTTTAGAGGGAGGGTGAGATTATCTGAGATTCGACTGAGCAACATTCTGTCAGAAGGAGATCGATGAGGGAATTGGTCTTCAAGAAATTCAAGAATGCCCTTGAGCAAGCGATTCTTGAGAAAACCCCACTTATTTCAAGAGAATAAAGCATCATGCTGATGTCACCTCACAAAACCCATGGGACATACCCGTTGACTTAATTCCAGAGTCCATCCATGGAAATTCCTTTGTGGGCCCTTCCTTGGTCCGTAGATCCCAGAGAACATCTATGTAAATTATCTTCTATGGATCTGAACATGGAAGTGATAGAGAAGCCCCCCACTAACTAACACCACATCATCTCTCCATAGAATGATAATACTTCCTGCATTTCCCACCCAGCAGGAAGAGAAGTCCATTTGCAGGATCTGAAGCCCATATACTATCAAATGAGTCCATCGATGATCTCCATTTTGGTCTCCTGCAGACAACTGATGTCTCCTTTTCTTTCCCTGAGGAATGTCTCTGCCAAGTTTTCTTGTTCTGATCATATAAGCTGTAGGCTTTCTCATCAAATCCTTTGAAAGTCACTGCTGTAATTTCACTCACCATTCTTACTTTCCTAAGCAACCACTTTGAAGTCTGCTTTTTGAACAGTTTATCTGTCTGGATCGAAGGTCAGTAGCTCTTCCAAAGCAGGATATTGTTTGGCCGAAGGGCAATTATCTTGATTAAGAGAATTCAGTTTACAGGAAAAATTGCTAGAGAGAGTGAAACTCCTTTGATCTGAGGAAGAATGTTGTTCGAATCACTGGCTTCCCATCAAATAAGTCTTGTTATCTTGATAATCGACATATTCCCATTTGGTTTGAGACTCACTCAGTTCATAGCATGGCATTGATTCTTGTTGACCTGCTGAAGCCTATCTTAATTTCTAGTATGTGGTTATCAACTGAAATTTGAATCTCTGCTGCCCTTCCTTTTGTTCTGTCCTCGATGGTAATGCTTGAGCCACAAGAACCCCTCAACTTGGGTAAATAACTTCAGGGGAGTGACTACCCTTGGGCTGTCAGGAGTGATATCAATCAGAAATGGGCCATGCGAAAAGACCAGCCTGCTCCTTCATAAAATCTCCAAGTGGGCTTGGGTTGATAGAAGAAGAGCTAGTCAAGCAGCTTGCTTTTAGAGTCCAAGATTCCGCCCGAATTCATTAAAGCTATTAGCCACTAAAACTTGGGCCTCATAGCCGTACCCAGCCCAGGAGTTTGAAAAAAAATTCAGAATTATTGGAATCCAGTTGTGTGCCGCTGGGTTTCTCAATCTTCACCTGAGAGAGAATCAAGCTGGTAGGGGCCCCTCTGTTCCTGCTACTGGGCTTATGATGTCATGGGCCTGCAAAATTCCACATCTGTCCCTCTTAAGACAAAATAGTATGACAGGATCATTTTTCTTCCATTTTATGAACCAGGGATCCTACTCACAAGAGGGAGAGACTTGGAAGCATCAACCCTGTCTACTTGCTATTGAATGGAGGTCTTCTTTAGATGAAGGATAGGGAGGGACACCTAGAAGTACCGGCTCCCTCTACCTACTTGCTACTGAATACTATTTTTCTTGTGTTCTTTCCCTTGACTTTGAGTTGTAATGCATAATTTACAAACTACATGATTTGTTGTAATTATAACCAGGTCTGATCCCAAGCATGGGTCAACTTATGCTTATGCTTAAGACTGTTACAGCCTGTCTTCAAGAGTACTGTAAATCTACTAAGTGTTAAAAAAAAAAAAAAAAAAAAATCATACAAATTTTGGAATCATCAAAATTTCACGAAATATATGAATCAATGATTAAGAATACATGAACACATTGATATGTAAGGGTGGCAAAACGGGCGACCCGTGACCCGCCTGTTCTAACCGGGTTCGGATTAATACAAGATGACCCGTTTATAAACGGGTTAACCCCATCCCGACCCATTTATTAAATGGGTTAGACGGATTGGATCGGGCCACCCCGCCGGGTGGCCCGTTTTTCCAGCCCTGAAACGCTCAAGTGCAAATAGTAATTGAACTCCATCCCAGCCACATAGAAAGAAGAAAGGCGCAGATGAGGAGACCCTTGATTAGTTATCACCCATAGCAGGCGCAGACGGGGAGACCCATACTTGATTAATTACCACCCGTAGCCTGCATTGGTTCCGCTCATTGAAGCATTGAAACAGGTAAATAAGTATATATATATATATATATTTATTTATTTATATGGCGGGGAGGTGAGATGCATGGTATGGGTGCTAGCTGGCTTGTTTGATTTTCATGACGACTCAGCTGCATGCTGGGGTAGTGGGTTAGATTTGCGCATGCTCCTGTTAGATATTGTTGATCCTGCAGGCTGCAATGCAGCTTTGAGTTTGTTGCCATTACTTTTAAGTAAAAGGGCAGTGGGTTAGATCCTGCATGCTGAAAAGTCGTCTTTGACACCATTCCTAATCCATTTTAGTTCTTTTCATCACATCTCCGCCTTCGTCTTCTTTCTATCCCGTATGTTGGTTGTTGTGGACCTTCCTCTTCTTCCCGATCCCTCCCACCGCACCGCCACCATCAACCCCCCTTAGCTCTGTTCTTCACTAATGTCACAAAAGTGGCGGCAGGAGGATACCAGGGTTTGATCTGAAGGCAGCACTACTCCTGAGGACAAGCGTAGAACTGTAGAAGGTTTCCTAGGTCAGGGTGCTGAAGTGTAGAACCTGCTTCAAGGTGCTGAAGCAGGTTCACCATCTGATTCGTCCGAAGTTCTTCGAAGGAGCAGAGGTCTGATTCATCCAAACTCCGAAGGGCAGCAGCCAGCAAGGGTTGAAGGAGTGTTTTATTTAAAAAATAAAAATAAATAATTTGTGTCATTTTATATGAATTGTTTAAAAAATTTCTAAATAAATAAATTATTTTTTAAACAAGTTACCCTTTTATTAAACGGGCAAGTTTGGGTTTATATATTAGTTACCTGTTAATAAACAGGTTAACCCGAACCCGTTTAACTCCCACCCGTTTACGACCTGCCCGAACCCAACCCGTTAACCCGTTTTGCCACCCCCATTTATATGTCAATATTCAAACATGTTCACAATACAAGCACAATATTCATATCTGAAATTCTTACGTGATCTTAAATTTTGATTAGGTGTTAGTTTCCAGTGCATAGATGTGCACAGATTTTGAAATGGGTATTGTTTTTTTTATTTTTTATTTTAAGATAACTAGATATAAGCATTGCTACTTGGTCTTTTTGAGGATTTCATAAGGCCCCTTGCCCTCCTTGAGGGCATTATTGTTTCCTTTGGATATCGTTCAGTTTGGTTTTGTCGATGATGTCATTTTGGTGTCATCTTTGCTTCTTGTTCAATGTTGCTTATTGCTGTAGAACAAGAAAGAGATTGAAAATGCAAAGAGGAAAGAAAGGAACGTGAGGACTGTGGAGAGGCAAAAAATTAGGGCATTAAGTAGGCCTTAACTTATTGGTAAAAACTTTTCTCCAGTAAGGAAATTACTAGAAAAATAGGGAATGAATTAATATTAATAATTGTTGTGTGTGCCTATGGTACGTGTGCAAGCAGATAGTGCTAGGATCTTTATCATTTGTCCTTTGTTCTGGTTAAGATGTTGATTAAAATGAATGACCTAACTTGAAGATAGATCCCTCCCTCTATTTATAATACAAATTAAATACATTTTGATGACAATATTACCCTTACTAACTCTCACTAATTAACATACTAGCGTACATAATAATAATAATAATAATACTGGAAGACATAAATAACCTCTAACACTCCCCCTCAAGTTGAAGCATAAATGCCTTATGCTCCTAGCTTGTTACAAATAAATTTAACGTGAGCACCCCACAACGCTTTGGTAAAAAAATCAACAAGCTACATATCTAACTTCACATAAGTCGTAGTAATAAGCTTCTTCACAAGCTTCTCCCGAACAAAGTGGCAACCAATTTCAATGTGCTTCGCTCGCTTATGAAAGACCGGGTTAGAGGCAATATGTAGAGTAGTTTGATTGTCACACATCTGCTTCATAGGCTGAGAATGAGAAATACCCAATTCTCCCAACACATTCTTTAACCAGATAAGTTCACAAGCAGTGTGATTCATAGCTCTATATTCTAATTCAGCACTTGACCTGGCAACCACAGTTTGTTTTTCACTCTTCCAAGGAACCAAATTACCACCAACCAAGATATAGTACCTAGTTGTGGATCTCCGGTCAGTCCAATCTATATTTGTATATCCATGGATATAAGTCTGACCCTGATCACGATATAAAAGACCTCTCTCGGGTGCACCTTGGAGATATCTCTAGATGCAAATTACTATGTCCCAATGACTTGTCCTCGGAGAATCTAGAAATTGACTTACAACACTTGTTGCAAAAGATATATCCGGTTAAGTGACTGTGAGCTAATTCAACTTTCTAAAAAGTCTTCAATATTGTCCAGGATTTGGTAGCAAATCACCTGTATTCGGCACTAACTTGTTGTTAGGATCCATGGGTGTATCAACTGGTTTAGATCTGAACAATCTAGTTCATCCAATAGATCAAGAACATACTTCCTCTATTACAAAACAGTTCTGATATGATATCTAGATACTTCTACCCAAGAAATATTTTAACGACCCCAAATCTTTTATTTGAAACTTAGTCTATCGAAAAAGTTTGAGACTCTAAATGCCTTTATCATCATCAATGAGTCTTTTCCTTTGTTGGGGCAAGGACATAAAAGTATAATTTGGAAGATTAGGCAAGGGAAGAGACTCTTTGAGCTCAAGAGCACTCAGGGACTGGGTGTAGTTAGGTGTAGGCTCGAAGAATGTAACATCGGCAAAAACAAAGAAGTGATGCAACATAGGATTATAATAATGATACCCCTTTTGAGTATATGTGTAGCCCAGAAAGACTCATTTTATAGCACGAGGATCCAACATATCCAACATATCCACCCTAGGAGTTAGTTGATGAACAAAGGACACACACCCAAATATAAGAGGGAGAGAAAATAAAGATGAATTAGGAAAGAGAATGGAGTAGGGAACTTTACCACTGAGAATAGAGGATGGCATCTTGTTGATCAGATAACAAGCAACAAGTACATCATCACCCCAAAACACTTTAGGTACATGCATTTGATAAAGTGAGGATTGTAGTGATTTCAAGAATATGTCTATTTTTCCTTGCTGCAACCCCATTTTGTTGTGGAGTGTGGGTGCAGGATGATTGATGAACAATACCAAATTGAGTCATATAAGTAGTGAATTGTGCACTGAAATACTCTTTAGCATTATTACTTTGAAGTATTTGAACTAGCAAACCAAATTGATTCTTTATTTCATAACAAAAGGCACAAAATACATGAAATAACTCGGAACAATCTTTTATTAAATATTACCAAGTCATTCTTGAATAATCACCCACAAAGGTTACGCAGTACCAAAACCCAACTTGGACACAACCCTAATAGTACCCCAAACATCATAATGAACTAACATAAAAGGGCTTGCAGCCCGTTTATTGACTTGGGAAGCGAAAGGAAGACGAGGGTGCTTTCCCAAATAACAAAACTCACAATCAAGATTAGACATAGAACTGAAACTAGGAAGAAGACATTTTAACTGTTCCAATGAAGGATGACCAAGGTGACAATGAATTTGGAAGGGTGTGACAGCAGCAGCGCAGGCGGTAGAAGGAGATAGCAGCTCAAAGTGATAAGAGTCCACCAGCTTCACTCCCTCCGCCAATTATCTTCCTCGTCTTCAAATCCTGAATAACCACAAAATTAGGGATGAATGTCATTGAACAATTCATAGATTTAGTAATTTTGCTAATGGACATAAGATTGAAAGGAAATTTGGGGATATATAAAACCAAAGGAAGAGAAATAGAAGAAGTGGGATTTACAGTCCCAACTCCCTTGACTACAATTGTGTATCCATTAATAAGAGTCACACAAGGCAATTTGCAGGATATTGAAGAGTGGAGAAGAAGCTAGGTATACCTGTGATATGATCAGCGGCAGTGGAGTCTACGACCCAAGGACTAGGATGAGAACTAATGGATGACAAGCATACTGTGGGATTACCTGTTTGGGCAAGAGATGCAATGGGAAGAAAAGCTTGGTGTGATGCTTGATACTGCTGGAACTTGGAATACTTTTCCTCTGACATGGATACAGTACGTTGCCCCCCGCTCGGCCCCAAAGGTGAGGAGTCGGTGGTGGCTGCATTGGCTGCCCTCAAAGGTGTGAAGTCAATGGTGGCTGCATTGGCAATTCATGAAGGTCTACCATGGAGATCCCAACACTGCTCAATAGTATGATTACTCCATCCATAATGAGTGCACTTGCAAGGAGTACCTCTTCCATGTCCGTCTCTACCACCACAACCACTCGAACCACTTCGATAACTTTTGCGGTTGTTTGGTAGAAAACTAGAATCTCCCTTTGTAGCAAATGCTGTTTCTCAGAGCTAGATGCAAGAGCAGGAGAATGTGTGCTAAAGGAAGCATGAAGGACACGAGAATAAACATTGGAAAATGATGGCAGCTCGACACTACTAAGTATCTAGGACCGGACTACCTCAAATTTGGGTCTCAAGCCTGCTAGGACATGAAGGACTGTCATTTGCTCCCTCTGCTTCTGCATCTCACGAACGTCGGCAGTTATAGGCTGCATAACGTTAAGCTCCTCATGAATACGCTTCATCTCTCCAAAATAATCTGCAATACTCCTATCTCGTTGTAACTGAACGTACTCCTGGGATTAATCATACAGGCTTGTAATGTTACTAGAGTATAAAAATTTGACATAATCCCAAATCTCCTTGCACATATCCAGATGCATACACATCCGTGCAATCTATGGCTCCATCAAATTCCATAAGAGGGAAACAATCCAGACATCTTCTTGAACCCACATGTCTTTTCTCTTCTCATTAGAAGGATCAGATTGGAGCAAGTGGTCAGATTTTCCTAATTTTGCTAAATAAACCAACAGCTTTAGACTATTGAACATAGCTCTTTCCCCTACTTTTGGGTTGTTACCTGTGGCAGCGATGTAGGAAACAAGTTTTTGGGATTCATAGATTCCATCCCAACACTCACAACTCAGCAGCCACACCAATGTCAAACAAGAAGAACAATCAAAACTAATCTGGACAATCACAAACTATGTTAAGCACCGACACAACCACAGGCAAGGTGAACAACTCACCAACAGATATAACACTGCCATAGCCTCAGAACTGGACGTACGAATGCTGCCACTGCTCCAAAAAACTCACAAAGAAGCCTTCACAAACCCTGAATAGAGATTAATGGAGTACCGCTAGTGCATGGTTGAAAAAGGTTTGATTTTTGAGCAAGAAAAAGGCCCAGCAGCTTGATAATATCGTCTAGAGAAGGAATCAGAGCATGGCAGTGGGGAAAAAAAAGTGGCCAAAAACTCACTCACGCGCTGGAGTGTGGGGTCGGCACTTCCGGAATTTGGCTTGTGCGTGGGGGCGCATGGGAGCTCCTTCAAAATGGGGTTTTGGGGGGTTCTGTTTCTGGGCATATAGTTGGTTTTGTGAAATAATGAGGGGTGGAGGTGGACCTGGGAAGGACAGCTGCAGGAATGGCTTTTCCAGCGACGGCTAAGGGGAATAGGGTTTAGGTTGGATTACGCTTTGATACCATGTTAAGATTTTGATTAAAATGAATGACCTAACTTGAAGATAGGTCTCTCCCTCTATTTATAATACAAATTAAATACATTCTACTGACAATAATTACTAACTCTCACTAATTAACATACTAGCACACTTAATAATAATAATAATACTAAAAGACTTCCTCTAACAGTTCTTTCTACTGCTATTCCTTTGTATTAAATTTTCACTAATTTGACAAAAAAAAAAGAAAAAGAATCATCTCACATTATAAGACAAAGCAAAATAAATAGAAAGACAGACTACATTGAGGCTCCTACTAGGTCTAGGGCAGGTGGTGTAACATATGCAGCCTTGCCCCTGTCAAGGTCCTATCTGTGGATAGGCTACTTCCACTACTCAAACCTGAGAAACCTAGGTCACATTGGAGCAACCTTTTCAATAGGCCTGGAGAGGGATCCGTGCAACAAAGGAAAAGAGGAAGCTTTGTTTCTCACTCTCGCAATTTTCTGGTGTGCTTGGGGAGAGAGGAGCTTAAGGGTTTTAAAAAATTCAATCTCGACGCTTCAGTTCAGCAGAGCTGTGGTTTACTGCCACTACTAGTTGGCATAGTGCACTTGTTGCAAATGAGTTCAATGTAATTTTTTATTTTTATGACACCGTACAGGGTGATTGATTTACTGTGCTACGGTTTAGCATCCCCTTGATGCCCTTTTAATGCATACCTTTTTTTCTGATCAGGAAAAAAAAAAAATGTGGTAAGGGCTGCCCTTCAGAAGTAAAAGAAATGTGAACATGAAGCCTCATAGCTGTTTTCAATAATTTTGAATGCCCTTATTTTTAGCTGCTATGAACCAAAAAAATCACAATAATAGTAAAATAATAACGTATTAAATGCTGGTAAAATCATGGTTTTAAAACAGTCTGCATACAGGTGTGGTGTAATAGTGGTGGCCATTGCAGACGTTACATAATACGTGCTGGGCATTTTGTCCATGAATTCATTTTTTTTGTGTTAGCAACCTTGTTAAAAACATATAGATTTACATGTTTTGATCCCTGAATCCTATAATTAATGCTTTAAATGTTTTTTAGTAAACTTTAATCAATATAAATGCTACATATACTGCAAGTAGTGGATGTCATGTTGGTTGCCTTAGTTGCTATTGGCGAGAAGAAGCATGCATTTGCTACTTATCAACACTTTATGTATTATAAGTTAAAACTAAGAAATCATAAATGTAAATAAAAATAAAATATGGTATGCCATCTTTTGTACTCTTTTAGTCTTAAATGGAATTTTTGTCATCCAAAAGAAAATATAGAATGTTCATATGTTAAACAATTGCATAGCAATAGAATGTAATTTTTCACCAAATTAAAGTTTACTAAAAAACATTTACTTTATATTGAAAGAACTTAGAATACGAACATATGCAACATAATGTTTTTAGTAAATTTTTTAATCAATTTAAACATAACATGTACTACAAGTATTTGATGTCATCTTGGTTACTTTTTTTGTTTTTTAAACTAAGAAATCATAAATATAAATAAAAATAAAATATAAGATTCCATCTTTTAGACTCTTTTAGTCTTAAATGGAATTTTTGTTATTCAAAAGAAAATACAGAATGTTCATATGTTAAACAACTGCATAGCAATAGAACTTATTTTGTCACCAAATTAGGCATCCGAAAAATATAGAAAAAAAAAAAAGTGAAAGGACTTAGAATACAATCATATGTAATTTAATGGGAGAAAAGTGGGTTTATTTGAATGCTAGTTATTAAAAACTCCATGCTAAATGTCAAGGAAAATAAACCAACTCAAAAATTGAGTTTCTAAGCTTCAATAAAGGGAAAGAAGAAGAAAAAATAGATAAAAAAGACTCAAAAACTTATTTTAGTCATTCACAGCCAGTCTAATGCAGTAACGGCCCATTACAGTCGTTGCAGTACTGTAACAGCCATTATGATTTTGAATCAAAGGGCCTCCAAGATATCAGCTTGTAATGGTCTTGGAAGTCACCAATAGCCATTAAGTAATGGTCATTATGCACCAATTTTTTAAACTACCTTACAATAATATTGAATCATACTTGACTGTGAAACTAGTTGAAAAAGCATTTTCTGGTTGATGATATAAAGCATATCTATTTTTTTACTATGTTATCTCTCTCTCTCTCTCTCTCTCCGAGTGTGTGTGCCTTGCTCTCTATCTAATGTGTATCTAGCCTTTTGGATTCGCATTCAGTTTTTTCTATGAATTTATATGGTAGGTTGTATTGGTTAGACTGTTACAGCTAATGCCCTTGTTAATCTCATGTCTTATGTTCCCACCCCCCCACCCCCCCCCAAAAAAAAAAAAAATTTTGGAGCAAATTATTGTCTTCTTCGCCTCATGCTATGCTACTTGCAGAAATCACCATGGGATATCTGGTTGCAAGGTGTTGGTCTCCTCTGAAGAGAAGCATTTACTTAAAAACTTTCTGAAGATCATTCATTCCTTTGATCCAGATATTTTATTAGGTTGGGATATCCAAGGAGGATCCCTTGGGTTTTTAGCTGAAAGGGCAGCACATCTTGGCATTGATTTACTTAATGACATATCCCGGACACCATCTGAAATCAAGGCAGTTTCTGGAGATTCAGAAATTCCCAGTAAAGGAACACTAGATAATATTCCCCCTGAATCTTTACCTGCTGATTCCATCCTACTTGAAGATGCAATAATTGAAGATGAATGGGGTCGTACTCATGCCAGTGGTATCCATGTTGGTGGCAGGGTCGTACTTAATGTTTGGCGACTAATGCGTAGTGAAGTTAAGCTCAATATGTACACCATTGAAGCTGTAGCTGAAGCTGTTCTAAGACGAAAGGTTCCATTGATCAATTATAGGGTGTTGACAAAATGGTATTCAAGTGGTCCTGGACAGGCAAGATATCGATGTATTGAGTATGCTATACAGAGATCAAAATTGAACCTTCAGATAATGAATAAACTTGATATGGTATGTCACATGTCCATTGGGATAGCTGCAACTTAGAATTCATTAAATAATGCTACCCTTTTCTTTCCAAACATTGGGATGGCATGCTGATTCTTTCTTTTTCGTTCCTCTTTCCCTTCCTTTCTCTGTTGGGATGTGAGAGTTGGGAAGTTTTGGTGGTTCTAGTAGTTTGATGTGCATTTTTAATGTGCCTGGGTAGCCATAGGGTGGATAAAACTGGCTAATTCAACGTATTACCAGGATGCTTATGCTGTCCTACACGTAATTTGGTAGATTTTGGATGACCGAACACCGTGGCTTGCCCAATTGACGTGGAAATAATGCATGTGATCCCTGATTTTCTTTGTCATAGCTTGCTTTGGTGCAAATATGACAACAATATGCATACTAATTGCTAGCGTATGTTCATATTATTTTTTTTTTCATGCTTTAATTGGTTTCTCCATTTTTTAGGATTTCAATGTCAGACATGTCAAACAATTTTTTGAATTTATAATGATTTCAATAGTTAAAATTGTTCTTCTCTTGGGGAAAAATACTGGAACTCTTAAATCCTCAAATTCAGTGATGAAAAGTTAAAAGTATTTATATACTGTGTTCGTTCTTTTGATTTTCATTTTACATTTTTATTTTTTCTTTTCTTGATGTGTGCTGCAGATAAACAGAACATCAGAACTTGCTCGTGTTTTTGGTATTGACTTTTTCTCAGTTCTCTCTCGGGGTTCACAATACCGTGTCGAATCTATGTTACTGAGATTGGCACATACGCAAAACTATCTAGCCATATCTCCTGGGAGACAACAGGTTTTCCCAAATCACCTTGCTTGTTTATCATATTATGTTCGGGCTGTTTTATTATTTATTACGTTAATTTTTTTTCTTTTCCACTTATTTTTTTATAATTCTTTCATTTCCGTCCAATTTTCAGCTGAAAGTTTGATGCTGACTATGGTCACTAATTTTTCAGTAGAACATGCTCCCTATCAAACTGTGGGCTTATCTTTTCTAATTTTACTTTGGGATTATTGGATGCAAAAAAGGACAAGTTGGCGATTATTGAATCTACAATATTGCCATCTTTATCTCTTAAGTCTTAACTGTTTTTGCGACGTTTGGTGCTTTTCCTGCTGTGTTTGTGATCTATGAAATACACAAGGGTCTGCTTGGTATCATTTCTATGCAATGAAGAAATAGATTATGAAAACCCATTTGTTTACTTTGCCATTTTTCTATTTCTGTTGGTAGTTTCAGCTGTTTGCAGAAAAAACTGAACCAAATTTTATGGATTTTAGTTGTTTTGGCAACCTATTACTAGAATACTTTAGTATTCAAAATTGACTTTCGTGGATTATCATTCATTTTATACATAATTTTTAATGAAATTTAAAATAAAATGACCATATGAATTTAAAATATTATTTAAATAAAAAAATATACATAAAATTTTCAAAAAAATAAAAAAAATAAGCCATTTAGAAAATATTTTTACTATTTTTCAACCATCATTTACAATAGATTGTTGTAAAGTGATTTTTTAAATATAATAATTAAGTAAAACAATTATGTTACTTTTTATTTTTATTATATAATTTAATTTGTATTCTTTTTTATTTTTATTGTTTTAATCACATTTTATTGTTATTTGATTCAAGGAAAAAAATAAGCATTTGTTCAATGAAATTTTGATTTTGTTTCTATTTTAGAAATGTTAACCCAAAGTTGCTGGTTTCGATTTTTCAGTTTATGTTTCTGATTTTTAGTTTTTGTTTCTATTTTCGTTTTCAGAATTTTGACAATGATACCAAATGGTTTATAAGGTATTTGGTTGTTATCAAATTGCAGTTGTTATCTTGCAACATTCCCTCAAGCTTCCCAAACCCCTAACTTTCCAACTTGGCATCTTTGTCTAGACACCTTACTACCTCCACAGCTCGTGTTTCCTGCCTCCATAATTGACCAAGTAGGCCAATCTTTGCTATCCTTCTCCATTCTCTTTATTTATTATTATTATTTTTTTTACGCTCATAGGTTCTTGGAGAGACAACAACCTTCAAAGATTGACCTTGGAGGCATTTTGCTCTTTGATATAGGGGTTTGGAAAGGAGAAGGACAGAAAGGCTTTGTGGCAATGTTAGATTACGGCTATCTTCGTGTATTTGGTTGGAGAGAAAGGCCAATATTTTTAAGAATTTGGATACCCCTGTCAACTTGCTTTGAATTAGGGGGGTGTTTCTTGCTTCACTTTGGGTTTTGGCTCAAGGTTTCTTTCAGAATCTGCCTTTGGCGAATTTATAGCAGGACTGGGTTTCTTTGTTCGAGTAGAGCTGATTTGTAATATTTGCTTTATGGATTTTTTATTTTGCTCCTTTTCTTTTGTTTTGGGATGATGTTGTATATTCCTGAAGGATTTTTTAGAAGAAGAATAACCATTTTTATTTAATTTCAAGAGACACAATTACAAGATAAATAGTAGAGGAAGGCCACCAAATTAGGAAGGCCACAAAATCAGCAAATCGAATCACCACAAAATCAGCAAATCAAATCAGCAGATCTCTAGGCTAGAAAACAAGAAACTGAAACTATTAGAAACTGAAATAGTAATTTCAGAATTTAAAAAATAGAATTCCCTAATTTATTCCCTAGAAATTTGACACCCCCCTCAAGTTGGAGCGTAGGTATCTATCATAACCAACTTGCTTACAAAGAGCTCAAAACTAGGTCTGAAAAGTCCTTTGGTGAAGATATCGACTATTTGTTTAGTAGGAACAAAAGGCATGCAAACAACTCCACTATCAATCTTCTCTTTTATGAAGTGTCTGTCAATCTCTACATGCTTCATGCGGTCATGTTGTACTAGATTTTGAGCAATACTTATGGCAGCTTTGTTGTCACAATACTTCATTGGCATGTTCACTAGCATCCGCAAATCTTCAAGAATTCTCTTTTCAGCCGTAGCATCTCACAAACTCCGTTAGCCATAGCCCTACACTCTGCCTCGGCACTACTCCTTGCAACCACATTCTATTTCTTGCTTCGCCATGTGACCATATTTCCCCAGACATAAGTACAGTATCCTAATATGGATCTCCTGTCAAAAACTGAGTTTCCCCAATCTGCATGTATGCCTCTATGTTCTGCTATGTGATCTTCCGGAAGAGTAAACCCTTGCCTGGTGTACTTTTCAAGTATCTGAGAATCCAATAAATTGCATAAACTGGCTTACCAAACTCACAGCAAAAGCAATATCGGGCCGTGTATGTGATAATTAAATTAAATTTCCCACCAAATTTTGATACCGAGTTGTATTCACTGGATCATCTTCCTTGTCATCTCCAAGTTTCTAATTGGGATCTATTGGAGTGTTTGCTGGCCTACAACCGCTCATCCCAGTCTTCTTAAGGAGGTCAAGGACATGCTTCCATTGGGAGACAACAATCCCTTTCTTCGACCGAGCAACCTCCATTCCAATTAAATACCTCAAAGATCCTAAGTCCTTGATCTCAAATGTTGATGAGAGGGAATTCTTCAATCGATTGATCTCAAGTACGTCAGCTCCAGTGAGAATTATATCATCTACATACACAATCATCGCTATCTTCCCATCCTGTGAATGTCAAACATCGTATGATCACCTTGCCCTTGAGTATACCCCTGACTTTTAATAGATTGAGTGAATTTCTCAAACCAGGCTCTTGGTGACTGTTTTAACCCATATAAGGACTTCTTTAGTTTACACACCTTTGTGCCAAACTTTTCACCAAATCCTGGAGGTGCATCCATGTACACTTCTTCCTCTAAGTCTCCATTAAGAAATGCATTTTTTGTGTACAACTATTGCAGAGGCCAGTCACGATTAGCTGCAAGTGACAAAAGAACTCTTACAGAGTTTAGCTTTGCAACTGGGGCGAATGTCTTTAAGTGATCAATGTCATAGATCTGAGTGAATCCCTTGGCGACCAATCGAGTTTATACCGTTCTAGAGAACCATCAGATTTATACTTGACTGTAAACACCCATTTGCACCCTACAGTTGTCTTTCCTCTTGGTAGATCAACTAACTCCCACGTGCCATTTTTTTCAAGAGCTTTCATCTCCTCGAAGACAGCCTCCTTCCACTTAGGAAGTTTCAGAGCCTCCTACACTGTATTAGGAATCTCTATACAAGACAATTGTGAGGTAAAAGCATGAAAAATAGGTAAGAGATTTTCATATGACACATAATTGGACAATGGTTGTTGGGTGCAAGACCTCACACCCTTTTGAACAGCAATGGGAAGTTCAGAATCATCGAACTCAGGATTGGAACCAGACTCGAGTTCAGAACTAGAGGACTCAGAACTTGCAGATGAAATGGACTGAACATGAGGTAAAGGCTCAGTGAGGACATTACTTGGATGGTTTACGAATTCTAGATAGTGTAAAGGATTGGAAGACCCTTTCTTTCAAGTTGTCCTCTGTCGTGAGTAGACAATGTCAAATGGTACCAACGCTTTGGTGTTTTTTTTTGTTTCTCCTTTGTTAGTCATTATAGGATCATGAACACCATGAGATGGCACTGTAGGAAGACTTGCCTTTTCAGTATCAAAAAACTTGACTCACTTTTCCCTAGTATAACAAAGCTTGGGTTTTCAGGTTGAATAATCAAAGTTGGAGAAGGCTCATTTTGCAAGTCTTCAGTTTGGAAAAAATAATAAAATACAGCCGAATCTTTGTTTTGGTCCCCCCCCCCCCCCTTCTTTTTCCGAAGATGAGGCGTAAAATAGGGATGTAATTCAAAGAATGTAACATCCACGGTAACAAACATTTTTTTGGAATTGGGCTCAAAACATTTATACCCCTTTTGAGTGGGAGCATAACCAACAAACACACATTTTGTGGCTCCGGGTTCAAGTTTTCCTTGATTATGACTATGAATATGAACAAAAGTGGTACAACCAAATATCTTTAGTGGTAAAGAAGAAGACTGCCGATTTGTTGGATAAAACTTATGAAAAACATCAAAAGGTGTTTCAAAGCTTAAAACCTTATTAGGCGTTCTATTTCTGAGATATGTAGTAGTAAGAACAGCTTCACCCCAATCATATTTAGGTACCTTATTGGTAAAAAGCAATGCCCAATCTACTTCCAATAAGTGTTTGTTTTTTCTTTCAGCCAACCCATTTTGTTGCGGAGTGTCGACACAAGCGCTTTTATGGTCAATTCCTTTTTCAAGAAAAAAATTGGCCCAAAATGTTTTTGAAATATTCTCGACCATTATCACTCCGCAATATTTGAATATTTTTTTGAAATTGCATTTGTCCCGTAGTGTAAAAATGTTTGAAAATTGTTTCTACTTCAGATTTTTACTTTATCAAATAAACCCAACTTAATCTTGTGTGATCATCAATAAAGGTCACAAACCATTTTTTGCTGGAATACATAGATGTTCTACATGGGCCCCAGATATCACTATGAACCACAGTAAATGGTGAAGTTGGTTTGTAGGGTTGGGTAGAAAAGGATTCATGATGATGTTTAGTAAACTGACAAAGGTCACATTGAAAAGGAGATGGACTTTTATTCCAAAATAAATTGGGAAACAAGTATTTTAAATATTGAAAACTAGGATGGCCTAACCTATAATGCCATAACATGATATCATTATCTTTGAGAACAGAAACAGAATTTAAGCAAGTACTTTGACATTGTCTACTCGAGTTAGGTCCATCATCAAAATAATAGAGTCCATCTTTTTCCTTAGCACTGCCAATCATCCTCCCTGTGGTCAATTCCTAAAACTCACAATAAGAAGAGTAGAAATTAGCTTGATATTGATGATCAGAGGTAATTTACTGATGGACAACAAATTGCAAGACAAATTTGGAACGTGGAGCACATCATGGAGAGTTAACAACGAAGTGAGTTTGATAGTTCCCATCTCGGCAATTACCGAGAGTGAACCATCTGCAATTTTGACCTTTTTATTGCCTGCACATGGACTATAGGATGAGAACAATTTGGAGCAACCAGTCATATGATCAGTTGCACCATAATCAATTATCCAAGAATGAACAGAATTAGGAATAACACCTAAAAATGCAGTAGCAAGAGAGTTACCCTTCTGTACTGAAGAACAAGATGGAGTTAAGGACAGTTTTGGAGATTGAAACAATTTGTACACGTGCTCTAATTGCTCCTTGGTAAAAGGGACTGCATCTGAGTTGGTAGAAGGCTCTTAGTCTCTTCAGCAGTGGCTTGGTAGGCGTGACTGTCACGTTTGAATTTTGGCTTCCAATTTGCTGGTTTACCATGAAACTTCCGACACGTCTCCTTCGTGTGCCACGGTTTTTTGCAATGCTCGCACCATGGTTTCTTACGCCCATTGAGTTTTGTAACTATGAGATAAAGTGCTGAATTCTGGGAATAGTAATCAGCAGATACAGACTTGGGAGGATTGGGTGGAATGGTTTCGGAAGCACCAGAAGAGCCGGTAGGATTTCTTTGGGTGCCGGTCATCGCCGACTTATACGACATCATTAGAAGAAAAGAGCACAAGGCTCTAATACCATGAAGGATTTTTTAGAAGAAGAATAACTGTTCTTATTTAATTTCAAGAGACACAATTACAAGATAAATAGTAGAGGAAGGCCACCAAATTAGGAAGGCCACAAAATCAGCAAATCAAATCAGCAGATCTCTTGGCTAGAAAACAAGAAACTGAAATTACTAGAAACTGAAATAGTAATTTCAGATTTTAAAAAATAGAATTTCCTAATTTATTCCCTAGAAATCCAATACTTCCTTTGTTAGATTACCACTTTACCTAAAAGCTTAAGCTGTTAGGCTATGGACCAACAATGTGTATCAAGCTTTAACACTCCCCTGCACATGCAGCCCGACAGCACGTGGAGAAATACACACACAATAGATAACACCCATTACAGGGAATATAATAAACTTTTTTTAAACACCACATAATAAATGTGGGCAACGAGATTAGAACCAGGACCTCCTACCATATTAGATTCCCACTTTACCTGAAAGTTTAAGCTGTTAGGTTGGGGGCCAACAATTTTTATCAAGCTTTAACATCCCTATTTTTCTTCTTTTTCTTGTTGTATTCTCTCTCTCTCTCTCTCTCTCTCTCTAAATTTTATTAAAATAAAATTACAGTTGTGGAACAAATATTTGCTGATTGTTGGACATTTTACCATTTATTAATGTTCATTGAACTCGAAAATAAATGACATTCAAAAATCATTTCTTTCTCCTCTTCCCCCTCGTTATTTTTCCTTTTTTTTTTTCAAGCAAATCTTTTGGTGTTATTTAGACACAGGTCTGCATTTAGTACTAAAAAAAATTTTCCTCCAAAAAGGATTTGCTGAAGAAATTTATGTTGCTTACTCATGGATATGAGCATTGATATGCTGGGAATCATAGAATAGGACAGTCACAGGATACACTGGGAACCTTTATCAGATTCAAATGATAGAAAATCTGCATTCAAAGGTTCCTAGTATGCATCAAAATCTATGACAGAAGTTTGCAGTATGCAGCTAATGCAAGCTAGCTGGACTGTCAATTTAGCATCTGAAATTGATAAAAGGTATGCTAGATTGTGAATGCAATCAGTGTTAGAAATGTGTCCCAGAAGGGCCCTAGAAGCATCAGGGTCTATTGTGGATGGTGCTTGCCCATAGAAATGTTCATGCACTTAAAAAAGAAGAAAAATATGACAAAACACCAGCACTAAGTTTTAACTCATATTCAGCAAAACTGGAAACCTTGTTCTTATGCGCTTTATTTTGTTGCCAAGAGGTCATCTCGTTTATTCACTCTCTTAATAAAATCTTCTTTTCATATAAAAACGGATAAAATCCCATCACTGAGCTGTCATTTAAGTTAAAATCTGTGACGTGTAAGGTGTTTTTCTTTTCAGGGAATCTCTGCTCCATATGTTTTACTGGTAAATGGACTAGTTAATTGGTGCATAGTTTTGTATTGGCACTTTTTTAGTAAACAATTCTTGTGTTCTCCTTTAATGCATATATTTTGACTAACAAAATATGCACCAAGAGTCATGGAACAATGTGTAAAGAATCATGGTGAACACGAATTTATTTCCTGATGTGCTTATGTTTAAATGGATGGTTTTGGATAAAAAAAATTGAACTTAGCTGCATTTTCTGACTGCTGGTAATTGCTTCAATTATTTGCCGTGATTCACACCCACACCTCCTGCTTTTCTCCTCTTCTAACTTACAGCTTTTAGAGACCGCATTTGCTCCTTTAACTGCCATTGGGAGCTGTGTGGATTGACATTATATCAGAGTCCTAATGTCCTTGCATCTTTTCTCAGTCTTCGCTATGTTTTTTGACAGATTTACATATGCTGCCATTTTACATTTATTTTCCCTTTTATCTAAATGATAAATATAATATTTCTAGTGATACACAGCTTTTTACCTCATGGTTATGATATTAGTTACTAAATGATGCATGTTCATTCTCTTGGTAAGATTTGATCATTTGAAAATATTGATTGGTTTCTTTTTTTTAACTCTTGTTCATTTGTACTTCTTCCTACCATGCACCCAACAATTGGATCTTGTGAATGACAGAATACCATGCCAATTTTCTCATTTAGGTTGCCTCTCAACCTGCAATGGAGTGTCTGCCTCTTGTAATGGAGCCGGAATCTGGTTTTTATGCGGATCCAGTTGTTGTTTTGGATTTTCAATCTCTTTATCCATCAATGATAATTGCATACAACCTCTGCTTTTGTACGTGCCTTGGGAAAATTCTGTCCTCTAAGCCAGATACACTTGGTGTCAGTTCATTTGCTCTGGATCCATCCATTTTGCGAAGTCTAAGACAGAAAATATTGCTAACTCCAAATGGTGTGATGTATGTGCCTTCAAAGGTGATCTTCCCTCAGAAACTTTGAGCTCTTCAATGCATCTTATTATGTGTACTGCATACACTATATATTGAGAATGCATTGTGCGGAGTATGTTGTCAACTTTATTGTCAATAATCTTGAATGACAATCAAAGTGTCACTTGGATTACTTTTATTTAGTTTTATATCAAATTATTGCTCCCATGGTTTACAGTATTGGAACGGTTAAGGCACAGGGTATACCCAGATTATTCTAGAAAAGGGACTAAATTGATTGTGCATGAAGGTTTACACTTGTTCTTAAACATTAATCCATTTGTTTCTGTGTGTGTTTGTGTGTGTTGTCTACATATCCTTGTAAATTGGCATTGGTTTATCTCTTCTTTGGTTCTAGAAGATTGCCTTGATTCCTGTCAACTTTATGATAGTCTCTTTTTCTTTTTTTTTTTCTGTTTTCTATTAACAACTTTTTGAATTCTACTTAATTGTTTTTCATTTTTTGGTCCTGTTCGGGACATATCTCCCCTGGCGCACTGCAAATTGAATTTAGTTTCAAATTTGAGCCTATTATGATAAATTTTATTTGCTTGTTTTCATATAATTAGATACTATTTTATAATTCAAAGATGAATGCCAAATGTAGCAAACTGATCTGTAAAATCAAAATTTGATAGTACTGTACTTGCACTTATACTGAGGATAGAATTTCGTTATTGCTGCATATAAGACAATTGTTTTCTTATTGACAGCAAAAGGTGTGTCTAGTTCTCCAGCTTCTATAGTTTGATTCTTCTAAGGTGTTGGACACATTTTTTGCCATCATAAGTTTTCCTTTTTTTACAATTTTATATAAAAATATATTTCCATGAGAAAATTGTCAATAATACTTCAAATATGTTATTATGTGCTAGCTGGAAGTAACACTATTACATGCTCTGTGAGTGATGCTGCTTGTCATATTCATGTGCTATCTGTGCTATGCTACAGGTTTGTAAGGGCATACTACCACGATTGTTGGAGGAAATACTATCAACTAGGATAATGGTGAAACAAGCAATGAAGAAATTGACTCCTTCACAACAAGTTCTTTACAGGGTGTGGCTTTACTTTAGGAACAGTGCTCAATTTATTTTTACATTTTCAACAAATTGTTTTCATTTTTCTTTGTTTAGTATTCATGCATCATAAGGTGTTTGCTTAATGTAGATTGTCGTGTGATCCATCATAAATGTTAAAGCTTGATATACATTATTTGCCCACAACCTATCAGCTTAAGCCTTTAGGTAAAGTAGTGTTCTAACATGGTATCAAAGTTGGTTACCAAGAGGTCTCGGGTTCTAGTTTTGTTGCCCACGTTTATTATGTGGTGTTTAAAACAATAATTGTATTCCTTTTAACGGGTGTGTGTTTATCTCTTCATGTGATGTTGGGCTACATGTGTGGGGGAGTGTTAAAAAGCTTGATATACATTGTTGGCCCACAACCTATCAGCTTAAGCTTTTAGGTAAAGTGGTACTCTAACAATAAATTGTTATTGAGCTATACTAAACTCCTCTTCTTGAGCTCTGTGCATTTAATAATTGTTTTGTTAAACTGCCATTTGTCTCCAAAAGCTTAAGCTGTAGGGAATGGACCAATGATGTAGATCATGCTAACATCCCCTTACTGTTGTACAGGAAAAAGGTAGACCCAAATAAAAAATTTAGTAGCAACTTCAGCTAGGTTCAACCCCTAGAGCTCCAGAGAACAAGGCTTCTAATACTATGTCACTACCACTTGGTCCCAAAAGATTAAGATATTAGGGACTGGTCCAATAATGTATCAGGTTAACAATAGGATGGGTACGCATTGCGAATTCTATGATTGCTGCTGAATAAAATTGGCATAGTGCGCGTGCGCACACAGAGAAGGGGGAAAAAAATGTCATCAAGACCCTTCTTTCCTGCTTGCAAACCCAATGAGAAAAAAAAAGCCAAAAGTGATGAGACTTGACAACCAAGTCACCCACTCAGTCACATGCCAAGGGATGGAACAGTTCTAGAACTGTAGCTTGTAGGTGCGTACATTGTTGCATACACACACAATGTGTTTATATGCAGACTCTGTTTGTTTAGAATATTGAATTAGTTCTCATATTCCTCCTTTCAGATATTAAATGCTAGGCAGCTTGCTTTGAAACTGATAGCAAATGTAACCTATGGCTATACTGCTGCTGGATTTAGTGGTCGCATGCCTTGTGCTGAGCTTGCTGATAGTATTGTTCAATGTGGACGTAGAACACTGGAAAATGCTATTTCATTTGTAAATGCACACGATAAGTGGAAAGCTAGAGTTATTTATGGTGATACTGACAGGTATACCCTCAATTTCCATATGCTTTTAAGGGAAAACTAAATTTCTGTACATCAAGAAAATATTCTATGATATTTATAGCATTACATGTTGCTTTCGTGGAAGGTATTTTAGAAACAAACTGCATTCTTGGGTAATTTTCTGGTTGGTAATATTGACTGACAAGCCAACTTCTTTACATTCATAGACTGGGTTATTATGTCGTATTGTGCTCAAATTAGATTATTGCGTTCACTTTTTTCCAATTGCTGCCTAATTATTGTGAAATTTCCATATTAAATTGCTTTATTTTTTTGCAGCATGTTTGTGCTCCTTAAAGGACGCACTGTTAAAGAAGCATTCCAAATTGGACAAGAAATTGCATCTGAAGTAACAACAATGAATCCAAATCCAGTCACGTTAAAAATGGAGAAAGTCTATCAACCATGCATTCTAGTTACTAAGAAGCGCTATGTTGGATACAGTTATGAGAGCCCTGACCAATTAGAACCTGTGTTTGATGCTAAGGGTATTGAGACAGTTCGTAGAGATACATGTAGTGCTGTAGCCAAGATGATGGAGCAGTCTTTGAGACTGTTTTTTGAATATCAAGACCTTTTAAAGGTAGACAATTAATATTCTTTCACTTTTACATAATTTTGACCACTGCAGAGAGCTTGTGTAAAAGTTGGATTCTCTGATGATTAATAGGTCTCCCTCCATTTTCCTTTAAAAATTTCAAGAATCTGACCATATATTGATAATGTTTCTTCAGGTGATTCTTTTGATTTTTTTTTTTTACAGGTTAAGTCATACTTGCAGCGTCAATGGACTCGGATTCTGTCTGGCAGGGTGTCTCTTCAGGATTTTGTTTTTGCAAAGGAGGTCCGCTTAGGTGCCTATAGTACTAGGGCTTCTTCATCCCTCCCACCAGCAGCAATTGTGGCCATGAAAGCTATGAGAGTTGATCCCAGGGCAGAACCACGGTATGCTGAGCGAATACCATATGTTGTAATCCATGGTGAGCCTGGGGCTCGCCTAGTGGACATGGTTGTGGACCCATTGGATCTTTTGTCGATTGATTCCCCCTTTAGATTAAATGATTTATATTACATCAACAAACAAATAATTCCAGCATTGCAGCGGATATTTGGACTTGTTGGGAATGACTTAAACCAGTGGTTTTTGGAGATGCCCCGTCCAATTGGGGAATCTTTGGCTAAACGCCACTTTTATGCCCCAAACCTACAGCGAACAAGAATTGATTATTATTATCTCTCAAAGCACTGTGTCCTTTGTGGTGAGTTGGTTCATGCATCTGCGCATCTATGCAATAAATGTTCCAACAAAGGAATTGCTGTTGCTGCAGCTGTGACTGGAAGAACTTCAAAATTGGAGAGGGAGATGCAGCACCTTGCCGCTGTAAGTGTTGTGATCATTTTCATCAATTATGAAAGATTCCTACAATTCAATGCTAGCTGTACTCTGTAGTTTGTCTTAGGGGCCATTTCACAAAATTATGTATTAAGTGCTGAAATACTAAATTAGGCTTTGAATTTTTTGAACCGATTAAGAGCAGATTGAACCCCTTAATGCTGAAAAATATAAGTTTGGTAAATTCTGTACATATGAATATGAAAAATTTTAAAAATAAATTATAAATTATAAATATTGGACTCAAATGAAATTACCAAAATTGAACTAAAAAATTGCTTGCATTCTTCAAGTTGAAAAGGTTTCAATAAATAACAATTAAATTCATCAACTCTTTTGGTTATCAATGTGGTTGCATGGAGGGCTTTTGTCTTCACTCTCTTCAATCTCAAAATGAAATCAAGCACGCAATGCTTCATATTTTCCAAATTAAGAATAAGAATATTGGGATCTAAACCTCCAAGTCACAACAGCATCACTAAAAAGGCAAGCTCCAATTACAAGTACTGAACATTAATTTCAACTTTTTCCTGAAATTTATACCCACCATGCGCTAGGTTATGCCTGAAGTTTTCCTGGAATGATGGTGACAAAATCCTCACATCCTTGATGCCGCTTATCACCGATGAGCGGACAGATGTGGACTGCAACCTTTACACAGCAATCCTCTGTAGCTTCCATAGGAAGCAGATTGCTTCCCCAAAGAGAGAAAGAGAAAGAGAAAGAAATGAGAACAACAGTGAGTTGAGAGTGGAAGACCACAATTTCCTCAGAAAATTGTTCTTATTATGTGAAAATTTGAGAATCTCTCTCAGAATGGCATTCAGCAACAAAATTGTTCCTGACCAAATAGCAGGAATTGAGAGGACATTCAGAGATGTAAACAAACATTACAATCTCTTAATTTGGAGTTCGTTCAGTGAACCAGTTCTATTTAGAGCCCTACTAAGTGCAAAAAAACACCTCCTTAATCCTGTTGTCTTAATACTCTGGTCTCCTGTGCTGTTTTGTTTTGACTCAAAAAATAAAAAAATCTTTCTTCATGCTGGATTTTGAGCCAAGAGTATCTACAGACTGTAGTTTGTCTTGGTTTTCAATCCTGTTTACTTAAAACTTTGGTGCATTGTTATTCTGACTTCAAAAATATTTGAGAAAAAGAAAAATAAAAAAAGTTCTTGCTTCATGCTAGAAGTTTGCTTAAAGTTGGATGTAATCAGGTGAGAGTTTATAGTTACAGTAGGGTTGATTTACTGATTGATGCTGGACCAACTTCTGAAAAATTAAATTCTTAATTCCAGACTCAATAAAAACTAATGCATGGGGCCTGTTATAGGCTTACCGTACCTGGAAGAGTAGGAACCTATGTTTGGAAACCTTAAGCTAAAATATTAATTTCCTAAATAATAATACCCAAGAATTTTAAGAAGATAACCTAGAATCTTAAGGGTATTACTATTACCTAAATAAGGAATAATACCCAAGAATTTTAAGAAGATAACCTAGAATCTTAAGGGTATTACTATTACCTAAATAAGGAACATGAAAATAAAACAAGAATACTAATTGTCCTGTTTGCACATATGACCACTGGTCCTGGAAGATCAGTCAACTGATCTACTAAAAATTGGAAGCATTACTTTAGCTTCTTTTGGATGACTGATCCTGGTGACTAGTTATCCTATCAGTGCTAGTTAACTGCTCTATCAGCAGCATTCTATTTCATTTTAGGCAATCCTTGCAGTTCTGGACTCTTGATTTTTGCAAGTTACATCTCCATAAGTGAAGGAATGATCTCTAGGGTTTTGAGAACATCTTCAAGAGCAAGAGGCCAAGGAAATGCCTTAGAGACCCTTGGAATTCCTTGAAGCATTTCCTCAATAAGTGTTGAGAGTGACTTGTTCTCTGGTAGGGTCTCTTTGAGATCAAAGTCTCAAATTATCACGAACTTGTTGAAATTTCACACAACACCCTTGAAATCGAAATGGTGGTAAATTTCTTTCTTCTGAAATTTCCTTCTTAAATTCAACAAATCAATCTAAATTTAACAAAAATCTTGAAAAATTAGCAAAAATTGTCAAAAATCTGAACATGGAACAAAATTTCCTTGAAACTGAAACTTGAGACTCAAGTGCTTGAAGTTTAAGAAAGGTTTGATGATCTTGAAAAGCCTTCAACTGTATTCTAAAACATTTCAGACACATAAGGGCCATTCTTATAAGCCGTCTCTACTTGAAACTGTATTTATTCATTCAAGAGCTTACCCATATTGAGTTGTAGCTTCACCTTCTTTTTTCTTTTTGGCTGGCAACTTCATCTTCTAGACATCAACTTAATAATACATGCACATTTATATTTTTAATCTTTGTTCATTTTTTTAACCAATAATTTTAATGTGGTTATCAATGATATAGGGTATTTGTTCTGCTAGTAATAAATTTATTAGTTTATTAGATAATTTGATGTATTTATATTATTATGTTTTTTAATAGTTTCTGAAGTTTCATAGAAAAAATATCCATGTTTTACTATAATTTTCGTTGTTTTCAGGAAATAAAAATCAAAAATAAAAATTGGCATTGAAATTTTCATCCTTTTTTTTTTTTTTAGAGTTTGAAATGTGGAAATCTTAATTGAAATTTAAATTAAAAACCTTGTTTTGGATCAACGTAGGGCAAATATTGTGAGAGGATTTACAAGGGATTTCAGGTTAGGGTTTGGAAACTTAGGGTTGCTTGTGGCCTTTTACGAGTCGTTTTGTAATCTCCAATTGTGAAGAACTTCTCTCCATGAAAAAAGTAGGCATGATTTCTGAACTACATCCAACTGTCTTGACTTAATCTTGTTTGCTTCTTTTTCTGCCGTTGATTGACAGTGTGGGTTGGTTGTTATTTTGTGAATTTTGGCAGCTCATCTTGGTCTTCAATGCATCAAGCAATTGTATTTGAGTGTTCCTTTTTAATCTTGAAAATCCATATACTGTTGAGCTGTAGCTCTCTCTCTCTCTCTCTCTCTCACATGCGAAGCTTTTAAAGCATGCATAATTTGTTAGTTAATTATTTCAGAAGTCACTCAGCTATTTATTTGCTTTAAAACTTCACATGATAGTTTCTCAACTACTTACCTTCCACATGCTTCAATAGAATGTAATTAAATCATAATGCCAAAATCTATAATGAGCTAATTTGTAGGATGGTAATAACACTAGGCTTTTAAGTGAAGCCAAAAGTTGAGGCCTGCTGTCATAGTGCGACTAACGTAACGATTGGAACTGCAAGTTGAGTGCTTAATTGAATTTGTGACTTCAATTGCAGGGAGATTGATTATCCAGGATGGAATTGATCTAGAGCAATCACATGTCTAATCGGTGCTGTTTCTCTTGCAGATATGTTGTCATTGTGGAGGTGGGGATTGGGTTATTGAATCTGGGGTGAAGTGCACATCACTTGCATGCACGGTGTTCTTTGAGAGGCGTAAAGTTCAGAAAGAACTTTTAGCCCTTTCTGCAGTTGCTGCAGATGCAGGGTTCTACCCAAGGTGCATGATTGAATGGTTTTAATTTTGAATATCATTTTGTACTCGTCTTCCAGTGGGTTCCATATTAAAGGAAGGCTGTTCAATAGAGAAAGCTAACAGAAGAGAGAGAGAGAGACTTTGCTCATAACATCTTATAAAATTGTGCTTGTACAGAGAGAGGGTTAGAGGGTCATGTGGCTGTATTTGAAAATGTAATTTTTCCCCTGTTATAACTTCAGAATGAATTAGAAATATGTATTTTAATTAAATTTCCTCCTGTAACCTTGGAATGATTAAACTGGGAAGATGTATTTCAGCATTATAATTAAATAGCAGCTAATAATTAGGGAGAGCATTTTTCTTCCTGGCATGGACATTTTTCCATTTCTACTGTTTTTACTTGTACACATAGTTGGTTTAGTGTTAGGATAATAGGATTCCCAAATCAATTGGGATTCTATTTAATATAAGATTATTTAATGTTTGTTAAGATTTCCAAATCAATTAGGAGGCAGATCCCCTCAAAGTAATCAGCCCTATTTTTCTTATTATTTTCCATTTTTTAAATTTTCATAATTTTTCCATGATTAAACCCTAGGTCTCATCATTTAGATCAACTTCTAGGGCCCGTAAAAGCATTCCCTCCCTCTTTGTTGCTGATGAAAGATCAGCTTGTGATGTCACAGGGTATTTGTTCTGATTTTGCTAATTAGTAATTATTCAGTGGCAAATTTGACTTTATTTAATATCACACCTTAAGAAACTCTATTCGATATTTGGTTTGTTCACTGCTTTCTCATTGAATCTTTTAGTAACTACGGCACCATGGGTTATAGATGTTCTAATGTCTGCGAGCAACTATTGGTTTCATCATTGAGGTTTTGGCACACTTATATGCTACGCAATTTCTAACTATGCTCCTGATTCTGGCTTACATAAAACAATCAATGTTCTTTAAAAAGAAAGTGTGCCATATGTGATTTATTCAATTGTCCATTCTGTTCAAAGCCTGAACAAGGTCAAATTTAAACCCCAAAAAATAATAAATTTGTGAATTATTCAGCAATTGAGAGGGAGATGATATTTGGAGTTTAAACACTTCAAATGAAAATATATATAATATAATATCGGATATCGATTTTTTTTTTTTTTTTTTTTGTCTAAAATGGCTAATATTGGGAACATTTTGGTTTTGAAAAATTAGATGCTCAAGGAAATCACAAATTACCAAATATGGTGGGTATTAGATTTTCCAAGTTTTGTAGGAATCACATTTGGCCTTGGGAATTTTAGGATATGGTGAATCAAGTGGCTTAGATAGACTTCTGAATTATACAGCCTCCTATTAGATGTCTGTTTCAGTGGCTTAATAATTATTTATCCTAGTCGTTAAAGTTGCAGCTAAAACTCAGTTTCTACTAAGGCAAATTCATGCATAGACTATCATTTGCGCTATAGTGTGAAGAATTAGTTTAAGGGCATTTAATTTGTGATGAAATGTTTTTTATGCAAAATGCAATAACCTAGTGAAGGTTTACTTGACAATAACAATCTTAGATTGCAGGACTTTATGACTTAATAGGATCTTTTCAATAAACTAAGACTGCTATTGCGTGCAAATCCCAAATGACTGCACACCAAAAAGATGAAAAATGAAAGTTCGAACAAATTAAGACTTCAATTTTATGCGCAAACAACATATAAAGGAGACATGCAACATTCATTCTTCATTATTTGATTTACTTGAAAATTTCGAGCAAAATAGAATAGACAACATACTTTTTAAAATGACAAACATACAAAACCTAATTTTGTCATTTTAAGGGCTATTCTTTAATTTTCAATTTTCTGTGTTATGGATTCTATACAGAAATTACAAACACGAGGAAATTAAATCAAACCTTACTTATCTTCTTAAATTTTCGTTGTTGGATTTTCACCCTTTGCATTCTTATTGTCCCTCGATGTGACCATTTATTTATATAAATTAACTCTCAATTAGGTCACGTACATCTTACAAATAGAATTGAGCAATAGATTATCTCTCTCATAAGGTTTGGTAAAAAGACATTGATCTCTTTTAAGATTTCAAAATTTTCAAGAACCTTCCTTGAAGTTTTAAGAAATTTAGAAATATTTCTTAAAATTTGACAAAAGAGACAAAGTTTTCCTTACATTTTATAAAAAGACAAGATTTTTTAATGAAAGTTTGTTTTTTTGCAAATTTCAAGAGAAGTTTGTGTCATTTTTAAAACTTAGGAAAAGTCAAATAAAAATTTTGAAACTTCAAGATAGGTCCTTATCGATGAAATTTTAACATATAATAAGTAATGATATTAATAATTTATCCGGATATTAAATTATACTATAGCAATTATAATTTTATATTTAAAAATAAAGTTTCATTAAATATTAAATATAGTGTTATAAAAAATAGGATTATGGGAAAAGTAGATGTCACCCCATCTTCCACCACTTTGGTTTCCACTCCAAAAAATTCATAGGCATCCATATTACCCTATAAAAAGGCACCTTACCCCTCTCATTTGTAAGACATATCATTGCATGCTTGTATAAACATTGCATGTTTGAATACTCATTTACATACTTGAAGTAAGTAGGGTATATAGATGGAAGATGGAGAGATAAAAAGAAGATAGAGATATCTTGTACAAGGCCAGTTCCATATCATATTGTAATTCCTCATGTGATAGTGAAGTTTTGATCACATCCGCACGTGGAGTCGGCATGGCCGAACCACGTACATTTCTGTCTCGTCTCTATTTATTTATTTTCCTATTTATTTTTCTGCATTTTTATAATACGTTATCAGCACGAGACTCTAACCAATTGACATATTTCTGTAATTCTTATTTAATTCACGAGACTCTAACCGAATAATATATTTCTATATATTTATACCGCCTTAATGGTCGGTCTTATTTCTTCCACATATATATATTTAAAGTACCAATCTCCAAAAGAGATGGTAAAATAGTCCTCCTGAAGAGGTTATATATATTAAAATCTTTCGTATATATATCTCTCGAAAAGATAGTCCTTCTAAAGAGGCAATATATTTAAATTTCTCATTTACATATTTAATCTCCCGACGAGATAGACCTCCTGAAGCGAGTATATTTTAAGCTCCTGAAGAGGTGTTAAGCTCAACCTCCTGAAGAGGTGAAACGTTTATCCTCCAGACAAGGTAGTATATTTAACCTCAGGAAGAGGTGCTAAATTATTACTCAATTTAATATTGAAAATTGAAATCATACTCCTGAAGAGTACAAATTGAGAAAAATAAAATAATGTTCCTGAAGAAACATATTTAAGTACCCTAGAAGGGTGAAAATTGTAACGTCCTAACCCAAAAAGGACAACTATTTTGGTCCATACAACCATTATACAAGTCCGGGGTCTTAGAACATAATTTACATACACCTGAGATCATACAACTCTTCCCAAAAAAAAACTATTCTAACTTTCACCCCATGATCATACTAAGCACGATACCTATTATTTCCTAAAAGGATGATTTGTATATTGGGATGAGACACTTCTCAGTAAGAATGATCAAGTTATTAGTGTGCGGACAACATGCGTTTAGTGCTTACAGAAAACATTCATTCTTCATTTAAACAAAAATAGCTATTTTACATTGTACGTACTGATACAGTTGAAAATACTTGCTTCATATTCCTGATATACACAGTTCATTAATTACATAACATCATTTACATAAATCTACAGATATGCATAAAAGACAATCCTTGGGACTAAACGCAATGTATAAACCCCCGTGATCAGAGTTGTGCGGCCTGAAGGCTGGACAAAGTCTGGGGTGATCAACCCAGACAAAGTCAAACATACATCTACGTCTTACTCCGACTACGCAGGTGTAATAATCCCAAAAATAGTTAAACAAGATTAGTGGAATGATCCTAAAAATAAAAAATAAAATTAATTAATTAATTAATTGAAATTTAAAAATAATAATTAATTAATTAAAATAATACAATATTATATTATATTATATTATTAATATATATAATAAAATATTATTATAATATATATAATTGTAACCTGAAGCTTCATTTCTATGCCCCCCCAATTACAACGCTATCTCTCTCTCTCTCTCTCTCTCTCTCTCTCTCTCTCTCTCTCTCTCTCTCTCTCTCTCTCTCTCTCTCTTTCTCTTCATTCTCTCTCCCACTCTCCTCAATTTCTCAATTGATATTCGGCCGATCGAAAATCAAAAAACATCGCTGGACTCCATTCTCCGCCACCGACATTTTTATCTAAGCAGATTTGTCGTAGGAGTGACGTAAGCATATCCCATGTGATAAAGTAAATTCTCACTCTTACCTCAATTTTTCTTAAATCCTGAGTCAAATGGACGATCGGACACCACCATGAGAATCTAGGGATGATTCTCTACAAGTCTAACAAAGAGAATTTCTCGTGTGGTCATCGTAAGTATAACTCCAAAATTAGGATAAGGGGGTTATTTAGGGATTAATTGTTATTTAATTATTGTAGATTTAGAAATGTTAGAATATTAGGCATTCTAGGATTGAACTAGGGTTATTAAATTCAGGACTTGGGTGAGCGCCGCGGGTATAATTTCAGGATCCCTGCAGGCGTAGTTCAGGAAACCAAGTAAGGGGAATAAATTATAGCAGTTATTTGGAGAATGATGGATGAATTATTTTGTGAAAATAGAATATGATGAATTACCTAAAAAATTAGTGTATTATGAGTATTAGACAAAAGTTGTGTGGCATATGATGTATATTGAAAATGTGAAATATAATGATGGGTAATTTCTGCGAAAATGATGAAATGAGAATTATTAATATGTTAGTGGAAAATGATGAAATGTGGTATTTATATGTGAATGGAAACGATTTCTATGAAAATGAGAATGTGTGAATTACTGATATGGGTATTTTGAGAAATATTGGAACACGTGAATTATGATATATGTTAGTATGTGAATGAAATGAGCATTGATACGAGAACTGGAAATGTGAATACTGAATGGTGAATATGAAATTACGAAAAGGGAAATGGGACTATTGCAATGTGAAAATTCTGCAATACAAATATTGAAATGTGCGAATTAAAATATGAACATTGAAATATGAATATCGATATGAGTATACTGAAATGTGAATATGGAAAAATAAATGCTGAGTTGAGAATGAGAAAATGAGAATATTGCAACGTGAATAATGCAATATGAAAATTGAAATGTAATGATTGAAATGAGAATACTGATTGTGAATACTGGGAAAATGTGAACATTGTGAAGTGCAAAAGCTGCAATGAGATCATTGAAATGTGATTAATGAAATGTCAATACTACATAATGATTGCGGGTATGTGGTAATGATAACCCTGAAGGATGGATATGGAAATCCTAATGATGGGTTGAGATGTTGAGCACGGTACCGTTGCTAATGAGGTGTTAGTGCAACCACACGGTCTCGTGGAGAGTGTGGTGTGGGCAGTCGACTGAACAATTTAGTATAGTTATTGTGCCCCCTGAGTCCGAATCAGGGTTATAGGCCGACCAGTTGTACTACAAACGCATGGATGGATTTTCATTTTGATCTAACCAAGTAAGCCAACCGCGGTTAGATGCAGCCTTCGGGCCGCACAACCCTATTCATGGGGGGAAGCATGACGTGGAGAAAAATTCTTAGGGTAGCCATGAGTTACATACGCAATGTTGGTACTGAATACCAAGGATGCTTATGTACTGGATAGTGAAATGGAAATGGAAATGGAAAAGGAAATAATGATGAAAATGGAAAATGAAAGAGTGTGAGTTTAATAATCTAAATAATTCAGCGAAGTAAAACTCTCCGCCTGAGGGCTTACTGAGTAAGGTGAGTGCCCTTATAGGTATCAGATGTAGTCATATCTACCTGCATAACGTATTATGGCAGAGGGAAACTACTTGTATGGGCGGGTAGACTTCCCTATTCTTAGGAACTTCACTGATAAACATGGGTTGTGTGCGAATGAGATTGGAAATGGAATTAAAAGCTTACAAAAGCTTATGTTTTATATCTATATGATTATGAGCATATATATCAGTGTATTTTTCTTAGATGAATTGATGATTTGAAAAGTAAAATGTATTATAACTGAACTCATATTGCCACACACAATAAATAATTTATTCTGTCTTATTGAGATATGTCTCTCCCAAATTATCTAAACTTTTCAAGGAATAGAGACAGATCAGGGGATAAAGCTCCGAGATAGTGTGGAGCAGATACCCTGATATACAGGATGAGTTTGGACTAGGGAGGTGTAATTCCCCTAGAGTTGTGTTGTTTTTGGGTATGATAGGAATGTGTGTATATGTATAATGATACTCTGGGTATTGTATTCTAGATAGTATGTACATTATGTATTCCGCTGTTAGGCTAATATAAATAAAATGCATGTTTACCCTGTACCCAATGCGGGTCAGGTCATATGAGGGGTATCAAAGTTGTTGACGTGGCCGATGTGATGTTTGATGTGCATGATTTAATTATTATTGATGATTTTAAAAAATGGTGTGAAAAATTAGGGCATCACAGCAGGCATCTGCAAATTGCTTGCGTGGTTTCGATTGCCCTACCACATCCTGAAAGTCCGGGCTTTTATGGAAAGTACACCCTCTATTGAGGCTAATTGGCTGAACCACCCACACCACTCTCGCAGTACAGTGTGGGCGCACACAGCCACATAAAGAACCTTTAACAACGGTACCGTGTCCATAACATAAGCATTCTTAGGGTTCCTAAAGCTTATCATGCAATTTAAGTAATATAAAACCATATTTAAACTCATTTCATATAAAACTTATCGTAGTATAAAACTCGGCCCTCGTAGCCATCATTTATATAAAACTCCCCGTATTTTCATAAACAGTTCCAGTATTTCACAAAAATTCATCATTTCAGTTATAAAATAGTACATACATATCATTCACTTGCCACACAATTTCTTATATTTTAAAACATAGCCCGTAGGCAACCGAGAAAAACATAGCATCATTAGTTTAGAAGATAAACCAAACTTCCTACTATTCATTTTTACTGAAAATACCATAACATATATCCTAGGTTTGAAAACGGGTCTTTTGAATGGTCGCTTTTTGAAACATCAACTGAAAACATAAATATACTTATTCCAAAAACATTTCGTATGATTCAAACTCATTAAAAAGATGACTTAACTTAATCCCCTTACCTGTTTTCGAAACAGAAACCGAAATGGATCGAAAACTCAAAACCCTAGCTTTTTGAACCTATGAAACTACGAGATCTGGCGAGCCGAGAGAGAAGAGAATGATCTGGGAGCACGAGGGAGCCCATAGGAGCCTTTTGACGCAAGAAACCTGAAACCCTAGTAGAGCTCAAAAGAGGATAATTTTGAATTTCTTAAAAAAAAAAATGAGCTCACTTCTATTTATAGGTGAGCGGGCCCAAGAGAAAACCAGCTCCAATTTCCCTTGTTCCCACAAAATCGTCACCAATTTTGTGGTTGACTCACCTAGTTGACCCAAAATCGATGCCGATTTTCTTCCAACTTGCAAAACCGTCGCCGGTTTGGGCTCTGACTTCCCAAATTCCTTTTTTTTTTTTTCCTTTATTCCTCTTTTTTTATATTTATTTTCTTCTATTTTCCGAGTTCGGGTTCTTATAATCTTCCTTCCTTATAAAAATTTTGTCCTCGAAATTTGCTAACTAGTACTGATTACTTCCTAGACTCACAATCCGTCTCTACCGAAAAGTCGGTAGCCACCCACATAGCTACCCTGTCCCAAGTTTATAAGATACCCTCACTTATGGTGGAGGAATACCGTGGTTACACATAATGTCTCTGGAGTTCACAATACCATACATAATTCTCCCAGAGACCATCCATACATAAACTCATAACAACTAACAAAATAAACATACTTACCTCACCTGACCTGACCTACACATAAGACTAACCCTTACCTATTCAATTGTACCAGTCTGCCTAATACAAATCCTCACTAAAAAGATGTGGGTGCTTCTGACGTATTTCTCTCTCTAGTTCCCAAGAAGCCTCCTCAACTGCATGGTTACGTCATAGTACCTTCACTAATGGTATTTCCTTAGTACACAACTTTTATACCTTCTGATCAAGAATCTGAACCGATACCTCCTCATAAGTCAAAACATCCCCGATCTCTAAGAGTTCATAGCTGATCACGTGCGTAGCATCTGACACGTACTTCCTCAGCACTAATACGTGGAAGACTTTATGAACTCTAGACAATGTTGGGGGTAACGTCACTTGATAAGCAATTGAACCAATCCTTTCCAGGATCTTAAATGGTCCAATGTACCGAGGGCTCAGCGTGCCTTTCTTCCTTAACATCATCACTCCCTTCATAATAGCAATCTTCAAGAATACCATATCCCCAATCTTGAACTCTAGTTCCTGTCGGCGAGTATCTGCATAACTCTTCTACCAACTTTGTGCTGCTTTTATCTTTTCCCTAATAAGTTCGACCTTTGCAAAGGTCTACTAAACTAATTCTAGACCCAAGACCTGTCGCTCGCCTACTTCATCCCAATACAACGGGGATCGGCATCGACGACCATACAAAGCCTCATATGATTTCATCTCAATACTGGCCTGATAACTATTGTTATATGTGAACTTGATTAATGGTAGGTATCTTATCCAACTCCAACCAAAATCTAGTACACACTCCCACAACATATCTTCCAAAATATGAATAGTCCTCTTGGATTGCCCATCCGTCTACAGGTGAAAGGCGGTATTGAAGGTGAGTTGAGATCCCAAGGCGTCTTGCAAACTCTTCCAGAAACGAGAGGTGAACCATGGATCTCGATCTGAAACTATAGAAACCGGGACGCCATGAAGTCATACTATCTACTATACATAAAGCTCTGCCAGCTTATCCATTGAGTAACTGACTCTGATCAGAACGAAGTGCACAGTCTTTGTTAGCCGATCCTTAATAACCCATATAGCGTTCTACCTACGCACTGCTGAAGGCAATCCTGACACAAAGTCCATCGAGATAGGCTCCCACTTCCACTTGGGGATGTCAAGTGGTTGTAGTGGTCTTGCTGGCCTCTGGTGTAACGACCTACTATTTAACTTGGTTTTTTTTTATTTTATACTATAACATTTAAAATGCTCTGATACCATACTAGATTAAATCCAATCATCAACCTAAGCAGCGAGAAGCAGAAATCAAATAAACATAGTCATATGTAATCATATACAATACCAGAGTGCTTAAATGTTTCCCAAAATATACAAGCACGTCTGTTCTCCAAAATACCCTCGACTAGCTAGGGCTATATAGAAATACTCCAAAACAAATACTCACTTTACACTGACAGGGCAGTACTGAAGCCCCTCTACCTGCGAGCCTGATCTGCTCACCTACCTAGATCACCTAAAAAATGTTAAATTAATTGGGATGAGCCAACACTCACTAAGACGAAATATGTTATTGCTAGTGTGTGGTAGATGAGTTACAATACTATGAAAATTTATTACTATATAATCATGTATCAATGAAGCTGTAAATACAATACCAGCAATATAAACCATCATCTTTTATCTGTTGCTTAACATTCCTATACTTTAGGCTTCTACTCAAAATACTTCTAATAAATATTTTTTTTTTATGTCTCTATAAATCTGTATAAACACAATAATAACTGAAAACTTCCCTGTGGATAAATGTGTGTCATGATTTAACCCCTCATGACAGGGTTGTGCGGCCTGTAGGCGAGATCTACCCTGGCTAGTCAACCAAAAATAGATCACTATACTCCATTAGTCTGATCATCCCTCCTCAACCCATATCTAATGGGGAGCCTGTCCACTCATGGGTTCTATGCGATCGACCTTTATAGCGCGTATTATCTGAATAGGTGGTTGCACTCTATAAACTGTATATAGCTACGGTATCGTGCTCTATAAACTGTATGGTCCAATAGGGTCTAATACTATATAATACATCTCTATATACAACTATCTATTTTACCATGATTCTGTAATAACTGTATAAACCATGACGCTGTAGAAAATTGTATCTATATCAACTGTGTTTCTGTAATGCACTATAAATCTGTATGTCATGGTACTGTAAAACTGTATAATCATGGTATTTCTGTAATTGTTGTAAAATATATTCACTGTCTGTATATTCTATAAAACACATCTCTGAAAAATATTGTAAAACATGTTTCTATACTATATCTATATTCTCAAGCCACACAGTAATTTTAAAACATATTAATCATACTTGATAAACTATATAAATCTCTGCTCTGAATAATACTCTAGTGGAACATTTATAATTTTATACTGAAATCATACTCAAATAACCTAGCATAGCATATTTCCCTTACCTGATTTCTGTTAAAATCCCCCTACTGTAACGGGTCCTACATCCGCAGGGTTCTCCACTCAACACCTTGAAAACCGTAAATCATAGAACAAAACATTACTATTTTTACGTCTATTACATTTCTTACAACTGCTGGAAACCCAAATTCTGAATAAAAGACCTTACCCTAGATTTGGGATGAATTTCGACTTCGTTCCACCAACGACCCGCTCCGGCAAACTTGAAGAGAACTCTGCCAAGAGTGTCGTGGTGGCCTCAGATCGTCAATTCGGCGACTGATGAAACCAAAATCGAAGAAAGATACAAGATAGGAGAGAGAGAGAGAGAGTGACGCTGCATTTTTGAATTAATCCGAAGTTTTGCACTATTTATATTGCAGGATTCATCGACGAGCCACGTCACCTTGTTGATGAGTCCTGTAGAAAGTTCGTCAACGAACCTGCACCTTCGTTGATGAATTTCAAACTTCCCAAAAATTCTCTCTCGGTATCTTCTCATTGATGAGATGGGACCTCGTCGACGAAACCCCTATGTTTGTCGACGAGACTTGGGAAATTTCTTGAAAATTTTTACCTCCAAAATGCAATGTCGTCAACGAACGCCTTGCGTTCGTCGACAAAGTCGGTTGCCTCATTCTGTTACTGTTCCATTTCTCTCCCTCTTTATTATATAAATACTATTATTCTTCGGGTCATTACATCTGGGGCTCAGCCTTCCCCTACTAACATGTCAGGCACTACTCTACAAAATGGGTGATATCTCTTTTCATATTAGACCACCAGAAAGAATCTCGTAGATCCCTGTACATCTTTGTGCTTCCTTGATGTACCATATATAAAGAGTGATGTGCCTCTTCCAAGATGGTTCATTTAATATCGTCATCATTCAGTATGCAGATCCAGGAGTGAAATCTCAACACCCCGTCATCAGAGATATTAAAATCTGCACTAGTCTCATCTTGTACTCCGCTCACAATCTCTACCAGCTCTACATCTTTCCTATGAGCTGATCTGATCCTCTCTTGTAAGGTTGGTTGCACTACCAAGTCAATAATGAATGTCTGGTGATTTCCTTCTACTAACTCTACCCCCAACCTTTCCAAGTCCATCCTGATCTCATGCTGAATCCCAATTGCTGAGACTGATGCAGGCACTGACTTCCGACTCAAAGCATCAACTACCACATTAGCTTTCCTAGGGTGATAACTAATAGTACAGTCATAGTCTTTAATCAATTCAAGTCACCTGCATTACCTCATATTCAACTCCTTCTGGGTGAAGAAGTATTTGAGACTCTTATGATCAATAAAGATCTCACAATTTTCACTGTATAGGTAGTGCGGCCAGATCTTTAGTGCAAATACCACTACTATCAGCTCTAAGTCATGCGTAGGGTAGTTCTTCTTGTACTCCTTGAGTTGGCGAGAAGCGTACGCAATAAATTTTCCTTGTTGCATCAAAACACACCCGAGCCATTTCTAGGACGCGTCACTATAGATCACGTAACCACCATCCCTTGATGGAATGGTCAACACCGGGGTTGTGATTAGACGTTGCTTCAACTCCTGGAAGCTCTGCTCACACTCACTAGTCCAGTCAAACTTACTGTTCTTTCTCGTAAGCTGTGTCAAAGGACCTGACAGCCTAGAAAAACCCTCGATGAATCGGCATTAGTACCCTGTCAAACACAAGAAACTTCTGATCTCATGTATATTCTTCAATCTTGCTCAGTTTACTACTGCCTCTACTTTGCCCGAGTCTACGGATTTTCCTTCCCTAGACACTACATGTCCTAAAAATGCAACCTTTTCTAGCTAGAATTCGCATTTCTTGATTTTAGCAAACAATCTCTTCTCCCTAAGTACCTGAAGTACCAGCCTCAAATGAGCTTCATGCTCTACAGGACTCCTCGAATAAATCAGGATGTCATCAATGAATACCACCACCAACTGATCTAAGTACGCGTGCAACACCCTATTCATGAGATCCATGAATGTTGTAGGTGCGTTCATCAAACCAAACAGCATAACCAAAAATTCAAAATGGTCATACCAGGTTTGAAAGGTTGTCTTCGATACATCCTCTGACTTCACCTTCAACTGGTGATACCTGGATCGCAAATTCATCTTAGAGAAAACCTGAGTACCCTTTAGCTGGTCAAACAGGTCGTCAATATGTGTTAATGGGTATTTATTCTTCACTTTCACCATGTTAATTTCTCTATAGTCGATGCATATCCCCATCAACCTATCCTTCTTTTTCACAAACAATACGGGTGCTCCCTAGGGTGATACGCTCAGTCTGATGAAACCACTATCCAAAAGTTCATGTAGTTGCTCCTTTAACTCCTTTAATTCAGTCAGAGTCATTCGGTATAGAGCCTTAGAGATTGGCGTCGTCCCTAGAGTCAACTCTATGGCGAACTCCACCTCACGATCAAGAGGTAGCCTCGAAAAGTCCTTAGGAAATACATCCGGGAACTCCCTTACCACTAGGATATCCTCTAGCTTCAATCCCTCCTTTGGTGATTCTTTCACAATTCCTAAGTACCCTTGGCAACCTTCTAGAAGTAATCTTCTTGCTTGAATCGCCGAAAGGATCCGTGGTGCGGAGCACACACGCGACCATACAAATTTAAACTCCTACTCCCCCGGAGGTCTGAATACTACCTCCTTCCTATAATAGTCTATGCTTGCATGGCTGGATGCTAGCCAATCCATCCCCAGAATAATGTCGAATCCATGCATATCGAAGACGATTAGACTAGCAGACAGCCTTCTCCCCTGAATCTCCACTAGGTAGTCTTTAACCACCTTACTGCATATAACAACCAACCCTGTCGGCATGACCAAACCTAGCTCGAATCCTAATGACTAAGTCTCTACTCTGCACACTTTAACAAACTCCCGAGACACAAACGAGTGGGTTACACTTGAATCAAAGAGCACAACAACTTTATTGGAAAGCATAAATAATACCTGTAACTACATCCCCTGCATGCTCAACGTCACCCGGCATCATAGAATATACCCGCGCCTGAGCGATGTTCCCCCAATGACCACCTCGGGGTACCTGACTCCCTCTCCCATACGGCTATTGCTAAGGTGTGTAATTCACTGTCACGTGACAATCCCGCACCTGATGCTCTGCTACACCACACCGATAGCAGATGGTTGTTCCAACCCTACACTCGCCCTAGTGTTTCTTATGGCATCTGAGACAAATGGCACACTGAGAACTCCCCTGAGGGGCTCGTGATCTTATCTCCTGTCGCTGGCCCACAAAATTATCGTGTCGCTTCCATGTACTCTGGCTAGAGCTAGACTGAAACCCCTAAGAAAAGGGCCTTTTCTTTTGGTTTACAGCTCTCTCCCCCTCCTAAATGCTGGTCTCAACTTCCATGGCTCTGTCCACCAATTCGGTGAAACTCTGCATCAGTAACGCTACCACTTGCGATTGAATACCCTACCTCAGGCCCCTTTCAAACATACGAGCCTTCTTCGGCTCATCCGAGACTATATGTGGAGCAAAGTAAGATAACTCCACAAACCTGGTCGCACACTACTGCACAGACATAGACCACTGTGTCAGATATTGAAACTCCTCTACTTTCGCCTCTCTAGTGGCAATAGGGAAGTATTTGCTGAAGAAGACTTCCCTGAAATGGCTCCAGGTAACAGATGCATACCCCGGCTGCTGTTCCTCCACTTGCTTAGCTGATCTCCAACATCTCTTTGCCTCTCCCACTAGTTTAAAGGTGGCAAACCTCACTTTCTGCTCCTCTGTGCATTCCAGCACACCCAATAGTTCCTTCATCTCCTGAATCCAGTCTTCTGCCACAATCAGGTTTGGTCCCCCCTAGAATGCTGACGGACTCGTCTGACAAAATTGCTGGAACGGGTAGCCTCTATCAACCGATAGCTGACCCTACTCTCGAGAATCCCTCTAAGCTTCTTTCTTAGCCCGCCGTGCTATACTACGCAGCATGGCCGAGGCCTCAACGTCATTTTTGCTATAGGTATTCACATGATTGTCCCTTCGAGCGATGACCTCCTTTCCCCTAGGATTCATCCTGAAGATAAGATAGAAACCAACTTAGAAATTCCACATTTATCAAGGTCGATGCAAGTACGGAATCACTAATAGTGAAAATATACAAATTTTCAATCAAAAGAATCACTTATACATTTCTGCTACAACACTGCTAAGGTATCAGTCCCTAATCATGATGCTGACACTATATACATACTTTTCCAACCTATCGTTCCTAACCTAAATTTCTGAGCTCCAATCCCTCAACCTAGAAACGAAACCATCGATGGATTTACCGTGGTTTTCCTGAAATCGTCACTCTAAGAAAAACATAGAAGACCGTCAAAAGATCACCATCCTTAAGCTTCCATACTAAAACCCGACTTAACTTACCCATTCTTATCCTTAACTTATCTCAACCTATACTTTGGTATTTATCACTGACAAAGTCTATAGAACCTAACAAACCTAGGCTCTAATATCATCTGTAACGCCCCGATCCAAAAAGGACAACTAGTTCGGCCCATACGACCATTATACAAGTCCAGAGTCTTACAACATAATTTACATACACTTGAGATCATATAGCTCTTTCCAAAAAGAAATTATTCTAACTTTCACCCCCTGAACCTACTAAGCACGATACCTGTTATTTCCTGAAAAGATGATTTGTATATTGAGGTGAGACACTTCTCAGTAAGGATGATCAAGTTAATATAAGTGTAACGTCCCTCAATAAAAATACAACATAATAAATAAATGGTCAACCCGAACCCGTGGGTAACGGGGACACCTGTCATACACAGCGGAAAACCTAGCAGCAGTAAACATAAAAATCCATACATCCATCCATAAAACATAATACCAGAACTTTTATAACATAATAATACTATACCTCTGTACATATCCATATACATCAAAATATCTCTAGGGTCACACAAAATAACTCTAACCCTACTACAAAATCTTACCCTTCTCACGGGTAATCTTACTAACTCAACGGCGGCCTTGACCCGCCAGTCTCTCTGGGGCTCCTAAAAAATTTAATAATGTTGGGGGTGAAACACTTCTCAGTAAGGGAAAGTAAACTAAATACAGTTGTGTGGCAACATGAACATTTAAGGTGCTTATACATATACCATACATTTCATAATTCTGGAAATAATCATAATATCATATTGGATAATCATGTATTTTCATATTTGTTAATAAATCATAACATACATAAACATCTGTTATAACTCGTAATAACATACATAAAACATTTGTTGTAACTGTAGTACTGAAAATATACACCCAGGATGAATAGTTAGCTAATATCATGTATTACCCCCCATGACGGGTTGTGCAGCCCGAAGGCGGGACCCGACAATGGCTGGCCAATCACTGCCGAATCAAATATGTTTGTAAGTACGATGGGCCTACCACACCCTAGTCCAAACTGCCAGCTGGACGTCCACACTCTACTGAAAGTCACATCGACTATCCATCTCTTATCCCCTCGTGGAATGGTTAGCACTAATATGGCCTCGTGCCAAAATCTGAACTACCCATAGCTACGATACCGAGCTCCTGGTCTGAACTAAACTAACATTCTAGTTGTGATAACGTATAATATATGATCATACATAACATCATTACGGTCTCGTGCCGAAAACATAGATGCGGCCTTGCGCCGAAATCATACGTAGGGCCTCGTGCCAAAATCATAGTAAATATGGCCTCGCACCAATAATATCAATACGGCCTCATGCTGATAGCATAAATAAATTGGCCTCATGCCAAAATCATATAAATACGGCCTCGTGTCGATAACATAAATATGGCCTCGTGCCAAAATCATATAAATACGGCCTCATGCCGATAACATAAATATGGCCTCGTGCCAAATACATTTTAAGTATTTACATTTGAAAATAACTCATTTATCATACATTCGTCAACTCAATATAACATAACCCATCTTTCCAAAATACCTGAAAATGTATTTTACTCGTAAAAGCATTCATATCATATCTCATTTTACGTAAAAATAATATTCATGCCACATATGCTCTATTAAAAGTCATACTTCATATTTCAAAATCATGATTTTCTGACATCTCGTACATACATATACTTTTTAAGCATCATAGCAGTATTTTCCCAATCGTACATTTCATTCATAATAAACGAATATATCATATGTTTTTCTGAAAATAAAACTACTCATAATCAATAATAGTTTGCATGGAAAAGAACTGCTTTAGTTTACTCCCTTACCTGACTATTGAGAAAGCCCCTCAAATTTCCTGGCCTGACCCCCGTAGGATTTCCTACTCAATACCCTGAAACTCAAAATCCCCAATACTAAACATCAGTATTTTCATGTGTATATCAATTCCTATAACTACCATAAAGTCTAATTTGGATTAAAAAGCCTTACCTCAACCCAGGGATGATTTCCAACTTCGTTTTCCCAACGATCCGCTTCAGCAAACTTGTAGTGAACTTCGCCAGGAATGTCGTGGTAGCCTCAAATCTTCAATTCGGCCACTCGTGGGACCAAAATCGAAGAGCAAGAGTGAGAGGGCCGAAGGGGAGAGAGAGGAGAGAGAGAGAGAGAGAGAAGCGTGAAAAGTGATTAAAAATCGAGTTTTTACATATTTATACAGGGGATTTCGTCGACGAGCCCAACCTTCATCGACGAGTCCTTCACAAATTTTGTCGACGAAATCCACTCCTCGTCAACGAAATTCAGTCAGCTCAAAAACCCCTCTTGGCATTTCTTCGTCGACGAAGCCCTGTGTTCGTCGACGAAATCCTTTAAGCCTTCATTGACGAAACCCTGTGTTCGTCAACGAATTCAGGCAATCTCTTTAAAATTATTTTATTCCCCAAATGCATTGTCGTCGATGAAGTCTATGGCCTCCTTCTGTTTTTGTCTCTATTTCCCTCTCTCTTTATTACTCAAATTTCCAATTTAAATTTGGGTCGTTACAATAAGTGTGTGAGCAACATGCATTTAGTGCTTACAGAAAACATTCATTCTTCATTTAACCGAAAATAGTTATTTTACATTGTAAGTACTGATACAGTTGAAAATACTTACTTCATACTCCTAATATACACAGTTCATTAATTACATAACATCATTTACATAAATCTACAGATGTGCATAAAAGACAATCCCTAGGACTAAACGCAATGTATAAACCCCCGTTGTCAGAGTTGTGCAGCCTGAAGGCTGGACAAAGTCTGGGGTGATCAACCCAGACAAAGTCAAACATACATTCGGGTCTTACTTCGACTACGCAGGCATCTGCAAAATTGCTTGCGTGGTTCTAATTGCCCTACCACATCTTGAAAGTCCAAGGTTCCATCGAAGGTACACCCTCTAATGAGACTAATCGACTGAAACCACCCACACCACTTTCGCAGTACAGTGTGGGCGCACACAGCCACATAAAGAACCTCTAGAAACAGTACGGTGCCCATAACATAAGGGTCCTCAGGGTTCATAAAGCATATCATGCAATTTAAGTAATATAAAACCATATTTCAACTCATTTCATATAAAAGCTATCATAGTTTAAAACTCGGCCCTTGCAGCCATCATACATATAGCTCGGCCCTTGCAACCATCATACATATAAAACTCCCTGCATTTTCATAAACAATTCTAGTATTTCATAAACATTCATCATTTTAGTTATAAAATAGTACATACATATCATTCACCTACCACACAATTTGCTGTATTTTAAAACATAGCCCGTAGGCAACCAAGAAAAACATAGCATCGTTGGTTTAGAAGATAAACCAAACTTCCTACCGTTCGTATTTACTGAAAATACCATAACATATATCTTAGGTTTGAAAACGGGTCTTTTGAACGGTCGATTTTTGAAACATCAACTAAAAACATCAATATACTTATTCCAAAAACATTTCGTATGGTTCAAACTCATTAAAAAGCTAACTTAACTTAATCCCCTTACCTATTTTCGAAATGAAAACCAAAATAGACCGAAAACTCAAAACCCTAGCTTTTAAATCGGTGAAACTACGAGATCCGGTGAGCCGGAAGAGAAGATAATGATTCAGGAGCACGAGGGAGCCCATAGGAGTCTTTTGATGCAAGAAACCCGAAACCGTAGTAGAGCTCAAAAGAGGATAATTTTGAATTTCTTAAAAAAAAAATGAGCTCACTTCTATTTATAGGTGAGCAGGCCCAGGAAAAAACCAATGCCGGTTTCCCCTGTTCCCACAAAACCGTCGCTAGTTTTGTGGTTGATTCGCCCATTTGACCCAAAATCGACGTCGATTTTCTTCCAACTTGCAAAATCGTCACCTGTTTGGGCTCTGACTTCCCAAATTCCTTCTTTTTCTTTTATTTTCCTTTATTCCTCTCTTTTATATTTATTTTCTTTTATTTTTTGGGTTCGGGTTCTTACAAAAATACTATTTCATTATTATCTCAGTTTTATTTTAGTTTTTACATTTTGTTTTCTAAATTGCTTTATTATTGTTAATTTATTTAGATGTCGAACCTAAGCAAAGTCGAATTTTTTCCCTTTGACATCAAAGTCAACTATTATTTATGATGGATTATTGATGTTGATATCCATCTAAATGTAGTGAACTTAGGAGACACTATTTTAGATGGAAATATTGCATCGCTCCAGGATCGCGCAAAAGTTATGATCTTCCTTCGTCATCATTTAGATGAAGAATTAAAGACTGAATACCTCATTATTAAAGACCCACTTATCCTATGAAAAAATTAAAAGGATAGATTTGACACCAGAAAAATGTGATTTTACCAAAAACTCTACATGAATGGTTGCACCTGAGGTTGCAAGATTTTAGCTCGAAGCTAAAATTATGTGGTGAAAATATTACTGAAGAAGACATGCTAGAAAAAACTTTTACTACTTTCCGTCCCATTAATGTGCTCCTGCTGCAACAATATAGGGAAAGGAAATTTACTAAATTTTCTAAACTTATATCATGTCTTCTTGTCACTGAGCAAAATAACGAGCTTTTGATGAAAAATCACCAAACTTGTCCAACTAGTTCAACCTCATTCCCTGAAATAAATATGAATACATCTCATGGTCAAAGACGAGGCCGCGGGCATGGTCGTGGTTGAAATAATCACTAGCATCAACGTGAGGCTATAATCCCCCAGAAGAGGGATGACCCCCCGAAGCAGGTAAATGATCAAAATCAGCAACCTAGACAACATGAAACTGAATGTTACCGATGCAGAGGAAAAGATCATTAGTCGTGTACCTGTTATATGCCCAGATACTTGGTAGATCTGTACCAAGCATCTATAAAAGAAAAGGAAAAGACTAAAGAGGTTGAAACAAGTGCTAATAATGTTGTTCCAATAGATGCTGGACCATCCAATTTTGTTTATCTTGATGTTGCTGATTTCCTTGTAAATCTAGGTGAAAATAATGATGTAATATTTTAGGATGTATAGTAAGTAATATTGTATTTTGATAAATTGCTGTTATGATCAATTATAGTAATGAGTTTTTAAAATATGTGTTGTAGTGTAAAGCTTTGATCAATTCTAAGATGTCTTTAAAAGAAATTTATTTAGCTGACAGTGCTACAACGCACACAATTCTTCGAGATAGGAAATATTTTCATTACTTGAATATATATTCAACAAATGTTAATACAATATCTGGTTCTACAAATTTGATTAAAGGCTCCGAAAGAGCTAATATAAAGTTGTCCAATTGTACTTTATTACAAATTGATGAAACTTTATATTCCAGCAGATCCAGAAGAAATCTGTTAAGTTTTAAAGATTTAATACTTAATGGATATCACACTGAAACTACAAATGAAGGCATTAAAGAATTCATTTATATTACTTCTATTGTTTGTGGGAAGAAATAAATTTTAGAAAAGCTGCCAACTTTATCTTATGGATTGCATTATACAAAGATTAAAGCAGTTGAATCATACAATGTCTTGCACTAAAAGTGCAACGACCAAAAGTTATTTACACTTTGATATGATTGTCTTGGACATCCTAGAGATGTAATGATGCATAGAATCATTGAGAATTCACATGGTCATCCACTAAAGAACCAGAAGATTCTTTTATCAAATGATTTCATGTGTACTGCTTGCTCTCAAGGGAAGTTAATTGTCAAACCATTCGTTTCAAAAGTAAGTCTTGAATTACCCAATTTCTTACAAAAAATTCATGGTGATAAATGCGCGTTAATACATCCACCATCTGGACCATTTAGATATTTCATGGACTTAATTGATGCATCTACTAGATGGTCACATGTTTCTTTACTTTCTACTTGTAATATTGCATTTGCTAGACTTCTTTCGCAACTAATTAGATTACGAGCTCATTTTTCCGATTATCCAATTAAATCCATTCGTTTGAATAATGCTGGTGAATTTACATCTCAAACTTTTGATAACTATTGCATGTCACTTGGAATAGATGTTAAACATCCCATTGCTCATACCTATACACAAAATGGTTTAGCTGAATCTTTTATTAAGAGACTTCAACTCATTGCTTGACCAATGATTATGAGAACTAAATTGTCTTTTATCTATTTGGGGACATGCTATTCTTCATGCTACATGTTTAGTCTGTATAAGACCAACTGCTCGCAATAATCTTTCACCCATGCAATTAGTTTCTGGGCAACAACCTGATATTTTTTATTTAAGAACTTTTGGCTGTGCAGTATATGTTCCTATTGCCCCTCCTCAAAGAACTAAAATGGGTCCTCAACATAAGCTTGGTATCTATGTTGGTTTTGATTATCATTTTATTTTTAGATATCTTGAACTTTTAACAGGTGATTTGTTTAAAGCATGGTTTCAAGATTTTCATTTTGATGAAACAGTATTCCCTACACTAGGGGGAGCTATATTAGTGCCTGAAGCATAGCATGAAATCACATGGAATGCCATGAGTTTATCTCATTTAGATTTTCGCACAAATCAATGTGAACTTGAAGTTCGGAGGATTATCCATTTGCAAGGAGTTGCAAATCAATCACCAGATTCTTTTGCCAATACCTAGGCCATACTAAAATCTCATATACCTACTACAAATATTCCAGCATGTATTGATGTCCCTAAAGGACAACAACCGACTAATGAACCTAAACCACAAGTTAAGTGTGGAAGGTTTGTTGGTGCAAAAGATAAGACTCCCAAAAGGAGAAGATTGAAATCTGTAAACACTCTAGAAGCGGTTACAAAAGTGGATAATCCATTCAACATTCACAAACCCATTTCTCCTGAAAATGAAATCCTTATTGTGGGACCTCCTGAAGAGAAACTTCCTGAAGAGGAATCTCTTGAAGAGAAAACTCCTGAAGAGACATCCCTTGAAAAGGGACTGGTACTTGGAAATAATAATGAGATCTCAACTCATTACACAGGAGAAATGTGAGATAGAAATAAAGTTGTTGTCAACAACACATTTGCATATGCAATAACTACAAACATTACCAAAATTAATGAGGATCTTGAACCTAAATATGTTAATGAATGTCGATATATAAGTGATTGGCCAAAATGGAAAGAGGCTATCACATCAAAATTAAACTTTCTATTAAAAAGAGAAGTTTTTGGACCTACAGTTCAGACACCAGAAGATGTCCAACCTGTTGGATACAAATGAGTATTTGTGCGCAAGAAAAATGAAAATAATGAAATTACTTACTATAAAGCAAGGCTCGTGGCACAAGGTTTCTTGCAGAAACCCATAATTGATTATAAGGAGACATATTCTCTCGTAATGGATGGAATCACTTTCAGATTCTTAATTGGACTCTAGCAGTCGCTGAACGACTGAGCATGCGTCTTATAGAAGTAGTAACAACATACCTATATGAGTTGTTGGATAATGAAATTTAAATGAAAATCCCTAAAGGATTTAAATTGCCTGAAGCAAAACCTAGAAATTTATATTCAATTAAATTTCAACGTTCTTTATATGAATTAAAGCAATCTGGACGTATGTGGTACAATTAATTAAGTGAGTACCTTGTGAAAGAAGGTTTCATAAATGATCCAATTCGTCTATGCATTTTTATTAAAAGATCAGAATCCGAATTTGCTATAATTGTTGTCTATGTTAATGATTTGAATTTAGCTGTGACTCCTAAAAAGCTCACTAAAATTGCTAATTATTTAATGGCAGAATTTAAAATGAATTAGAAAAGACAAAATATTGTCTTGGCCTACAAATTGAATATGTAAATAGCGAAGTTTTTGTTCATCAATGTAAATATACCAAGAAGGTATTAAGGCAATTCTATATGGATAAAGTTCATCCTTTGGGATCTCCAATGATGGTGTGATCACTTGATGTTAAGAAGGATCCATTTCGACTTTATGATGAGGGGGAGGAATTACTTGGTCCTGAAGTACCATATTTAAGTGCTATCGGCTCTCTAATGTATCTAGCCAATTTTACAAGACCCGACATTGCATTTACTGTAAATCTATTAGTAAGATATAGCTCTGGTCCTACTCAGCGGCATTGGAATGGAATTAAGCACATTCTATATTATTTAAGAGGTACATCTGATTTAGGGCGATTCTACTCATTTGATTCCAAATCTCAATTAGTAGGATATGCAGATGCTGGATATCTATCTGATTTTCACAATACTAAATCTCAAACTAGATATGTATTTTTTTAATAGAAAAACTACTATATTTTGGAAATCAGTAAAGCAGATGATTACAGCAACAACCTCTAATCATTCTGAAATACTAGCTATCCATGAAGTTAGTAAAAAATGCATGTAACTTAAATAAATGATTTCTCATATCCAAACAAATTGTGGTCTTCAAACAATCAAAAATATTCCAACAGTTTTATATGAAGACAACGCTGCATGTATAGTTCAAATAAGAGGAGGATATATAAAGGGTGACAGAACAAAACATATCTCTCCAAAATTATTCTATACACATGAACTCCAAAAGAATGGTGATATAGATGTTCAGCATATCCAATCAAGTGATAATCTTGCAGATTTGTTCACCAAAGTTTTACATACTACAACATTCAAGAAATTGGTTCATCTCATCAGAATGAGACACTTTAAAGATCTTAACAGAAGTAATTAATATATGAGTGACATTCAAGGGAGAGTGTTATGAAAAATAGGATTATGGGAAAAGTGGATGTCACCCCATCTTCCACCACCTCATCTTCCACCACTTTGGTTTCTACCCCAACAAATGCATAGACATCCATATTTGTCCTATAAAGGGGCACCCTACCTCTCTCATTTGTAGGACATATCCTTGCATGTTTGTATAAACATTACATGTTTGAATACTCACTTGCATACTTGAAGTAAGTAGGGTATATAGATAGAAGAGGGAGAGATAAAGAAAAGATAGAGATATCTTATATAAGGTCGGTTCCTTATTATTTTGTAATTCCTCCCGTGATGGTGAAGTTTTGATCCTATCCGCTCGTGGAGTAGGTATGGTCGAACCACACGTAAATTTTTATCTCGTCTTTATTTATTTATTTTTCTGCATTTTTATAACACATAGGATTTTATTTCCAATGCAGTCCTTTTTTTTTTTTAAAAGCAATATTCAAGAGAGCTCGAGAGAAGCTCGTTACTCGTGAAGCGGAGTGTGGAGCCTCCCCTTCCTAAAACCCCTGCTGTCTTAAGCCTCCAGGGTTTATCGTCTCTCCCATGGCGAAATCTCCCTTTTCTCTTCTGCTCCTCAGACGCCTCCCCCAACTTCACAAACCCTCCCTTTCTCTTCTCTCCCGCTCTCATTTCCTCTCCACCTGCCAACCCACGACTCCCCCCTCCAACTCCCCAGACCCCAGAAGCTCTCTCTCGGCTCGCATGAGCTTCGTCTTCGACCAAATCGACGCCATCGAAAAGGAACGCTCACAGAAGGACGAAGCCCTTCAGCGAATTCGAGCCTGGCGCGACTCCAAGCACAAGAACAACCACCCCAAAGAGGAGAATGTAGTATCGGAGTCGGGGGTCGGGCAGTTCATTGATTCAAATGTGAACAATTCGAATGATTCGGAGGAGAAGAGGAGGGAGAGAGATGGTTTGGTGGCGAAGGAGGTGGAGTTGGTGCACCCGTGGAAAGAGTGGATCGAGTTGATGGAGAGATTGGTTCAGCAGAACTACTTTGATCACAGGAGGAAGGACGAGGACAGAATGGTCCAGGATTTGGGGTTTGACATGTCGGAGGTTGCTGACGAAGCGGTTGATTTCACTAGGGATTTCAAGACAGTTCAGACCGCTTGTCTAAATTTTGGGCGTGATCGGTTCGATATCTTGAGGTATGGTTGCGATTGTTTTGAGTATTAATTGAATTTGTAAGTTAGTTGTGCAATGGGTGGTTTGCGTCATTTCTATTTTCTTTGCTTCTGAAAAAAGGAATATAGTACAGTGTTGAGTATCTGAATGACACACCACTTTGAGTAATTATGAACTTATTTTAGGAATATCATGAGGAAGTCTGGCTTTTACTAACTCAGTGGCGGGTTTGCTGCTTGGTTCAGTTGCCCTGCCCCAGCAAGGGTCTGCCAGTCTAGTGTTGACTGTTTGTGTCTTTTCTTCTGTTTTTGTTGATTGGTTGAAATTCTCGCCCTAGCCAGATAATAAAAATAATAATAATTTTTTGTTTGAGAGAAAAAATCAAATATCATATGCTTGAACATTTGGCATGTATGTTTGAATGCTTTTAGGAAGTTTACAAGCTTGCTCTTAGAAAAGCAACCAGGCATGACTTAAGCTTGTGTTTTAACTTTTTTGTTCTGGCTTCAGTCCTTAGAGTTTTAATGCAATAACTGTAATTAAGGCTGGCACAATGATATCAATAAGAAAAATTAGGTCAGACACAAAGAGAGACCTTTTAAAACAACATTGTTGTCATTGAATTGATCCTTCATTTGGTCGTGCGTAAAAATTGGGTAAGAAAATAAAAATAAATATGAAATATTAGTTTCTTCTTCTTCTTTTTTTCAGTTTGCAGCAGAAGATGACATAATCTTCACTGAACCTTGTTCATTACAAAAAATCTGGTCCAGCTGATTTAAATTATTAAAACTTAAGAAAATAAGCTTAATATTCGACATTTTGTTTTCAAGTCTGTATCTCAGATTTCTAAGCAACCAAATGAGTTGAATGGAAGCGTTTGTTGTTTTGTTGGTTAATATCATGTGAATCACTTTACAGAAGCCACATTTCTTATCTAAATTGTATTTGTAATAATGTGGTCTGTGACACTGTTTCATTCACTGACATTTTTGCTTGACCTTTTTAGATGGCAATACTTTTCAGGTCATTGTCAAGGCAGGATATTCAGCTTTTGGTTGGCTATGGATGTCCTAGCGTGGACAAGAAGGTTGTTTTCTCTGCAAAGCTATTGAGGAAGCATGCCCACCTTGATGAAGGAGATGTAAGTCATTTTGTTGCTTTCAGTCACTGTTTAGTCATGTTTTGTTGCTTTTCTGTTGGGAGATGTTAGTCAACTTTGTGTTGCTTTTCTGTTGGGAAGGAGGGTGGAAATCAATGATACATTCGCCTCTCTTTTCGTTCCCTTATATATGTTGCATTTATTTTATCATTTTATGTTTTGATAATCTATACTGTTGTAATTTCTGGAGATTTTAATGTTTGGCATTTGTTAAGTTGAAGACTGTCACCCAATAAATAGAGGATATTTATTATAAAGCTTGATCACTCATCATTAGTGTTAATGAGGCTGCCTGGGGCAGGGGGTTGGGGGGAGAATCAATGATACATTTGCCTCTCTTTTCATTCCCTTACATATATTGCATTTATTTTATCATTTTATGTTTTGAAAATCTATACTATCATAATTTCTGTAGATTATAATGTTTGGCATTTTAAGTTGAAGCCTGCCAGCCTATAAATAGAGGTTATTCATTTTAAAGTTTGCGCATCTTCAATTTATCATCACATGTCATTACTATTAATGAGGTTGCTTGTAACCATATTAGCACCCTCATTCTTCTCTCTTCATATTAACTTCTTCTCCCTGTTTATAGCCTCATTGCTTCATGTATTATTGCCCCTTCCAGAGGACCTACCTGTTTTGACCTAGACCAACATTTATCTGTTGATGATGCATGGCATTATTGAGAATATTTTGGATGTTGAGCTACCTTTCTTTTGGCCATAGATATTCTCGATACAAAAGCAAGGGACTGGTGATGGAGAACAAGGATGGGAAAATTCAGGCTTATTTTAGGGATTTTTTAATTGTGTTTTTAATTTAGGGTTATTTTTTTTTAAACAAAAGGAATTGACTACAGAGAGAGAAAAAGTATATACAAAATAAAAAGAAAGAAAACTGGGAGTATAAGACATTGTCCCAAATCAAATGAAAAAGAACAAAACAAAAACCCCAGAAAATAAATAATTACAAAAATATCTCTGCTGGAGCAAAGCAACCCATCCTTGCTGTAAATCTGCCATAGGTAAATGCTGAAAGAAAAATTTCCCGAAACCCATAGCAATGCAAGAATCACCCCTTTATCCCAAAGCAAGTTAAGTATCCAAAGTTCCAAACTCTTAAAAATTCTGGCATTTCTCTCCATCCATATACACCAAAAGATAGCTATAATCAAACACCGCCACAAAGTCATTCTCTCTTGTCCCTTTCTATATCCCCCCAATATTAGGGGCCAAAATGCCTCTAAGGAGGAAGGGCACACCCAATTCTCTTCAACAATACCAGATAACGTACTCTATAGGGTCCAAGAGAAATGACGGTGAGAAGAAGTGTGACAAATTTCTCCAATCTTAAAACAATGGACGCGCACAGTTGATGGTAAAGACTTGGTAGATCTTCATTTCTGAAGCAAATTATTGGTATAACTTTTTTCTAAAATCATTCATAGTAGTCAAAGGCACAAGGCGCACTGAGGTGCAGAGGTTACTTGGAGCCAAGGCGTGAGGCACGAGGTGAAGGCGCGCGCCTCACGAAGGTGAGGTGCACAATTATTAAAATTGTGTACAATGCCTATTTGGTGGGTAATTGATATAAAAACACATCAATAGTTATATTAGAATTTAAAATGCCAAAATATTTAGTAGTAATTATGACAACCAAGTACCAAGTTCCAAGTGAAACAAACATAGTTCAACATAAGTAATTATGCATGCAACATTTCAAGCTTCAAATTAGCAATGAAATAAAATTGCCAGGCTGAAGGCCCAAAGACATCTTCAATATCAAAAGAAAAGAGTACAAAAAAACAGCAGCTATATTCGGTAAAATATGTTATATATTAATATATTTCAGAAAAATGTATGGTTTGTATACTTCTTTTCCAAACAAATTACAAAACGCAGCAAAAATCAGTAAAAAATGTTATATATTATTTATAAAGTATAAACTTGCATTAAACTACATAATTAATTACACATTATATAATATTAACTTAGAGGCTTAATGCAAGTTAATATTATAAGAAGCAGCCGGCAGGAGGCAGCAGAACTGAAGAAGAACTGAAAAGGAAGAAGAAGCAGAAGAACTGAAAAAGAAAAAAAAAAACTGAAGCAGAAGAAGAACTGAAAAAGAAGCAGAAGCAGAACAAGAACTGAAGAAGAAGAAGAAGTAGAAGAACTGAAGAAGAAGAAGAAGATGAAGTACTGAAAAAGAAGAAGCAGAAGAAGAACTGAAGAAGAATAAGAAGCAGAAGAACTGATGAAGAAGAAGAAGAAGACAACAACGACAACTTACTAGTTTGAAAACGAAGCAGCCTGACAACTCACGAAGGCTCAAACCTTGATGACAAAGGGCTCCTGATGGTTCGAAGGCTCTAAGATGAACTGACGAAGGGCTCCTGCTGGTTTGAAGGCTCGAAGACAAAGAGCTCCTCCTGGTTTGAAGGATCGAAGACAAAAGCCTCGTGCTGGTTTGAACTTCGAAGGGTCGAAGACAAAGGGCTCCTGCTTGTTTCGTACTGCTTCGAAGGATCGATTAGTCGAAGACGAACTTCTCCTGCTGGTTTCGTGCTGCTTTGAATGGTCGAAGACGAAGGGCTAGGGGTGGTGCGAGTCAAACTGTAAAAGGCTGGATTGCTGGAATTGGGGTGGGCTGGTTCTGGCTATGTTTTATTTCTTAACAGCTTCAAAAATTTCAAGGCGCGACTCACTGCGCCTCTGGAAGGTCGCCTTGCTTGAAGAAGGATGAGGCGCTAGCTTGGTCGCCTCACTACGCCTCTCGCTTTTAACTACTATGAGATCGTTGTCCATATAATTGACGTAATCTTACAAGTAACTTTAGCTTTTGAAATGAAAGAGTAAGTGGCAAAAGTGCTGTATTAGGAACATGAGTCAAGTGAGAAAAGAAAGATTTACAAGATAATTTCCCAAAAGAGTCTAACCCTAACTCTTTGTTTCTTCTCGATTGGAAATGAAAAGAATGAACCACATTGATCAAAAGAGCAAGCTCGTCGGTCTCCCTCTCATTAAGGTTCTTCACAAAATGAAAATCCTACGAATGCCCACTCTCTAACAAGAGGAGGGTATCATGAAAAGAAGATAATTGGAAAGACGAGGAATATATGATGGCCTAAGGGGCCTTCTGAATCCAGTCACCCAGTGATCCTTCCAGAAGTAGATTCTCTGCCTATTACCAACACTCTGCCAAACATGAGGGGAAAAGGGTGGTAAATCCAAGACACAAATTTCCCACAGCTTGAATGCTATAGATATGTAATATTAACCCCAAATTTAGCAGCCCGTCTGTTATGAAGAACTCCAAATTTACTGCATATTAAAGTTATTAAACCCTGCGCCGAAGAGAATTAGGTTCTATCAGAAAGTGGCACAACCACTTTTCCACCAAGGAATGTTATTGGACACCAATTACCTAGACCCAAACCACCCTCTGTTTTGGACCTACTCACAATGGCCCCACTAACAAGATGATCCTTATCATGTTCACCGACTCCTAGCCACAAGAAATCCTGGGTTAGTTCTTGAATCTATGGGCCACTTTCACCAGAATTTTGAAAAGGGACATGTAGTACTTGGGGAAAAAGAGAATGGTGTCATTTGCAAATTGTAAATGCAATATCAGCAAGTTCTCGTGGCCCATATTAACCCCTTCCACGAAGCCTCCATCAAACTGCATATTCATCAGTTTACTCAAAGCATCAGCCGCAATAATGAAAAGGCATAGAGGATCTCCCTGTTGCAGATCCCTAGAGGCTCTAACCCAGTGTTTAGCCTTCCAGTTCACTAGAACAGAAGAAGCAGATGATAGGAACCACTGTAATTCAAATCCTTTATCTCGATCCAACTCCTTTTCTGCCCAGCACTCTATCCAAGAAACCCCAAGGTCCCCAACTAACATGATCATAAGCTTTTTCCAAAATCCAAGTTCAAAACCAAACCCCTCTTATTCTTCATACAGCATCTTCAACAACCTCATTAGCTACCAAAGCAGCATCTAAGATTTGTCAATCACCAACAAATGCACAGACTATGGGAAAAATATCTACCAAGACACTAGCCAATCTCTTATATAACACTTCAGCAAGGATCTTGTTCATGCTTGTCACCATGCTAATTCGCCTGCTAGGCTGCAATCCTTGTCTCTGGCAGCATAATTTTTTTAGGCAGCAGGGTAATAAAAATTGAATTCATGTTCCTACTCACAATCCCAATATGTGAAAACTCATAAAAAACTTTGAGAAGACCTTCCTTCCAAAAATCAAACCGTCCTTGAAAAAGTCATTGTCAACCCGTCTGCGTCAGGAACCTTTTCTCTATCCATTTCGAAAACAGCACTTCTAATCCCCCTCCTCCTCAAAAGATGCCTCTATCCACTTTGCTTTCTCTGAGGGAATAAGGAAACAGTTCAACCCGTCAATCATACCCTACCTCCATCCTCATGAAAAAATTCCTATAAAAATCAGTAGTCATACCTGCAGTGTGATCAGGGTCCCTAGTAATCATGCCCCTATCATCCTCTGATTCTTTTGTAAAATTCTTGCCTTCCTCTTGTATTACAGTCTTCCTCCTTAACCCGACTCAATCTAGACTTTTGCAGTTAATTAACCTGTTCCCTCAAAATAACCAGCTTAAACTCATTAGACAATTGAACCCTTTTACCTACCAGATCTTCTGAGAGATGCCCCTCCTCAGCTAACCAATCTATAGCACCTAGTTCAGGTAAATCATCTTTTTTTTTCTGGAACATACATCCCCAAAAAAATCCAAATTCCAAAATTTTAAGTTCTTTCAAAAACTTCAGCCATCTTATAGAACAAAGACCCTGCCAACCTTCCACAATGCACTCTCCCCACCACTCCCTGGCCAGCTTCCAAAAGCTATGATCTGTCAATCGCATATTTTCAGAATGATAATGGAGTAGGGTCTACTTCATTGGATTAGATTCAAGCACCAAGGGGCAATTATCAGAAATCACTCTAGGGCACTTTTTGAGTAAGGTTTGGAAAGGCATCCCCCCAGACTGTAGACAATAGGATTTATCAATCCAAGTAGCTAAGACCTATTAACACAGCAAACCAGGTGAACTGAGCATTAGCAAGAGGAACATCCCTTAAATCACATTGCCTAATGGAAGAATCAAAACCTCTCATGATAGGGCTGATCCTTGAACCTTAAATTACAATTTTCAGTCTAGACATCAATTAGAACACAAAACATAGACCACAGCAAGTTCATCCCATAAAAAACCACTTAACTGAGGAAAATCAGGAATGTTACCACATGGACCGTTCTGGATTGTGGAATGGGAACCAGATCGCAATGCGGCACATGCTCTAAATGCGGAATGTCAGGGATATACACAAATAGATATATTGGTGAAAAAAGTGCAATGGCACTTGTATCTTTTTTATAGGATATTGAGGTGTTTCCAAATATAGAAAATATTCTGTTGAGAAATGGATTAATAATGATAGAAACAGAATTATAATGTCATGGTTTCCCACTTTTAACTAACAAAAAGTTATACCATGTTAAAATATTGCAAAAAGAAATTTTTTTTTTTTTTGAAATGTTCATTCCAATACATGGTTTGCTAGGGTGTTAGCATTTTCTGGTAATTATAATTGGGATAATAAATCTTTAATTGTCTGAAAAAAGAGGCACATGAGAGGAGCCTTGGAAAACATCCAGCTTGCTAGCAAATCTAGTGTCTCAAATGACAAAGTACCTCCCAAGGATCCAGGAGAAGCTAAGCACACCCAATCCTTGAACCTAGAATCCAAGATATTCCTAACAAGAAAACAATCCACCCCGTCAAACATAGACTCTTGAAACATAACAATATCAGTGAAAACTTTGCCAATAACCTCCTTGAGATCGAGATGTTTCCTCAAGATCCCCAACCCCCAATTTCTCCCATTCTACAGCTCCATCTAAACACCTTACTAGCCCCACCTCTCTTATCCTGTCAGCCACCATAATTGATTGTAGAGGCCAATATTTGCTGTTCCTTTTCCACTTGTTTTTTTTTTTTTTCTTTTTTCGCTCATAGGTTCTAGGGGACACAACAACCTGCAAAGTCTGACCTAGAGGCTTAACTAATGTGTGCCCCATTTTATCCAACTCCTGTGGGTCTCGGTTGTCCCTCTCATCCGCCAGCACAGATCTAAGGTCACAATCCTCCCTTCAATAGAGTTTTACTCTTTGAGTTTATAGATTTGGGTTTTGATTTCTTTGTTCTTGATAGGTACCAATAGCATTTGGAGAGGTAAACATACAATGCAAAACAATATTCAACAGGGCAGCATGAAACATCCATTTTGTTCAAAGTGCTCATGATTGGGAACTTGGTGCTTTTGCTGATTTTTATGGCTCCCTTACGGAAATGTTCCCACTAGGATAATTCCGGATATGCCCTTATGGAGGCTCAATAGAAATGGTTACTTCACAGTCAGCTCCTTCTACAAACAGCTGGACAGGCTCTCTGAGGCCAGACTTGGTTTCCTGTTGAAATCCATTTTGAAAGCTCTTGCACAAGCCACAGTTGTTTTTTTTTTTATTGCTTGGGAGGCAACTTTGGGGATAATATTCAGAGAAGGGGATTCACCTTGGTTAACAGATGCTTTCTCTGCAAAGTTGATGCTGAAACTGTTGACCACCTTTGCTCCACTGCCCCTGGACCAGAGTTTTGTGGAATCTGGCGCCTGCAATTTCAGGAGACCACGGGGTAACTTCAATCTGAAGGAATATGGGCTTGGAAGAGTGTTTCTGCAAATCGATATAGGAAAAGGCAAGGACACCTTGTCCTTGATCCCTCTCACCATCTTCTGTATACTCATGAAGGAACTTCTACTTCTCTCATAATCCTCAAGGATAGACGGCTCTCTACACATTCCTCCTGGTTGAGTGGGCACTGGGCAGTACTAGCTGGACACACTTAAATCTTTGATCTTATTCTGCCACACTGTAAAGGGGTGGCACCCCCTTGGACCCTTTTATTTCTTGCTGATAAAAAGAAATGTTTAACAATATCCAAATTAGGATAACATAATAAAGATGATGAATGTAGGGGACAATTTTTTTTTTTTAAGCCGAAGATGATATTTCATTAGAAAGAGAAGAGTTTACAAAGAGGGTAAGTCATCGCCTGAAAATTTCTGGAAAAATCCATAGAAAAGAAAGAAACTAAAAACATGAAAAAAAATACCTTGAAATATCAAAGCAAAAAGTTTCTCCAATCTTGCTGAATTTCTGATAAGGTACCTTTAAAGCAACCAGAGCCACACACCATAAAGAAGCTAAATAATGAATCTTCTCCCGAAATGCAAGCAACAATAACTGAACCTTAACTTCCCAACATCCTAGCTATAATATTGTATCAAGTCTATAGGGGTATGCTTTGACCATTTGACTGTCTCTGGTATGTTCTTCTCCATCATAGTTTTTGGAAGGCCAAACTTCTCCAAAGATAAGGCATTCATTTGGTTAGTTGTTCACTTGTTCTTGATAGACTTAACATGAAAAATCTGTGGCAGAGTAGGAGGCATTCTTACTTAAAGCATTATCCCCAGATGTTTGTCCTTTGCTTTTTTTATATATAAAAGATTAAAGAAAGAAGGAAAAGTACATCACAAGGAGAACAAGGGGTCCTATGTAACAAAAAGAAAACAACAAAAGAAAATGAGGAAAGAATAGAAATGAACTCTAGTTAAGCAAGGCAATCCAATTACCCTACAAGTCTTCTAGAGTAACATTTTGAAGAAAAAATACAAAACAACTATAGTTAAGCAAAGCAATCCAATTATGCTGCAAGTCTTCTAGAGAACATTCCTGAACAAACCATTCAAAAGCACCAAACGGACATAAGGAACAGTGCTCTACTCCAGACCAAGTTTGTGCTTTGAGCTTTGGCATTTCGAAGTATGGTTCTCATTTCTTCTTACACTATTCATTTGCTTGGGGATGTTTTGTAGATTGTTTGGATTACTTGGAGAGAATTGGATCTGTTTGGAGTATATGGAAGATTTCTTGGCCATTTCTTTATTAGAGGCTTTGGAAGCACTAAGGATGCCGGTTGAATCTGGAGATGTGCAGTTTTTGCTAATGGAATGCAATTATTTTCACTATAAAGAGGTTGAATTTGTTTTTGCTTTCAGATACTATATGACATATGGCTTTGCGGGCTTTTGCAGTTGGTTGTTTTATGGGAACGTGTTTACAAGATTTCAGCGGGGTTGTTAGCTTTTATCATCATCATCATGCATTCCATTATTTTCGCTAATGGATTGCAATTATTTTCTCTAGACAGAGGTGTGAAAGAGGTTGAGTTTGTATCTGCTTTGGGATAGGATACGAAATATGGCTTCGCAGGCTTGCAGTTGATTGTTTTCTGGGAACATTCTTACCAGATTTCCAACCGGATTGGCATCATCATCGTCATCATATTTTTTCCTCCAGGGAATTTCTGATTTGCTGGTTGACTTTGAATGTAATCTAATTTAGTTTCTCATTGTGATAGTTGATTTCCTATTGTATAAAGATTTTGATTAGTATAGTGATTTTGTTGTTAAATATTTCTATATCCACCGTATTATTATTATTATTAAAAGGGCATCCCCAGGCCACAAGGCTCCCCGCTTTGCTGGGGTGGAGGAGGGTTGTCCTAGCGTACATAGCCTTACCCCTGCTTTTTTGCAAGGAGGCTGTTTCCCTGGACTCAAACCCATGACTAACCGATCACAGAGTAGCACCCGTACCGTCGATCCAAAGCCTGTCCTCTATTATCATTATTATTGTTGTTGTTGTTGCTGCTGATGTTGGAGTTATTGTTATTGGTATTATCATTATTTTTTTATATCTTTTCTTTTTAAAAATTTTATTTCTTTTTTTGGCTTTCATTTCATCTTAGGAGAATTCTCATATTTCTTTATGTTTATTCTTATTTTTTTTAATGAAATCTTTCCCCCTTTTTTTTTCTTTTTTTTTAATAAAAAAAAGGGAGCAACTTCCAGAGTCTGTTGCTCCCTATCAAAAGACCTACAACTATCTTTCCTAGAGGAAGTGACATTAGCTCCCAAGCTCTGGTAGTGCTCGTCTTTTGAGTTTCCCCATTTATTTTTTGCATCTTTCTGGAATGGCTGTTGGTGTAACTGAGATCTCAGAGTATTATGAGAGATTTTTCTGTTGTAGTAGGGTTATAGTAGTAAGGGATCATTTAGTGAATTGGGATGTGGTTTAGTCATAAGTGAGAAGGGGTTTGAGGCTTGAGAATCTGGTGTCAGAAAAAAAAAAAATCCAGTGGGATAACTATCATGAAGGGTTTCCCACAGAAACACTCTCTTTGACATGAGGTTGTTATAGTAGCATGATAGGTATGGTCTTCATTGCAGTGAGTGAGTGCTATGATAGAGGAATTATTCATGCTACTAATGCAAAGTCCTTGGAAGTTTATCTCTCAGATATCTCACTTGATTTCCACTAATACTTGATACAAGGTTTGTAATGATAATGATATTTGCTTTTGGGAGGATCACTGATCATTTTTCAGCCTTGGCTTCCTGTCTTCTCAGAATTCTTCCTTGCATAATGCTCCAATTGTTTCCTTTTGTTCTTCACAGAGTGACTCTCTTTCTTGAGATTTACATTTCTGTAGATATCTTTGTGGAAGAAAAGTAGACAAGCCTGTCAATTTAATGATAGTTCTGGATTATCTTGCCCCTCATTTGAGGAGTATTACTCATATTTCGCTTGGGTATAGTTTTGGAACATTCTCTTATAAATTTTTTCTAGCGTATTTAAAGAAATCTCCAAGCCCTTCTCATTTCCTCTAGGGAAGTATCTAAAAGGTTAAGCTCCATTCTAAGATCAGGACATTTACTAAAGGATTAAATATTAATGATTTTTTGCAAGTGAGGAGACCCAATAAAGCAATAAACCTAGATATTTATATGATGTGCCAAGCTTCTTATGAGAGTTTTGAGCATTTTTTCTTCTTTGTCAAACAGCTAGGCAGCTTTGGAGTAGGCTCTTTTGCTTGGCTCACACAGTGGAAAACTTTATGTAGATGAAGTTTTGGGGGTTTGATAGAAGCAAGAAAGGGTTAATATTGTGGAATTGCAATCTTAATTCTCTGATTTGGACCTTGTGAATGGAGAGAAATAGGAGGATATTTGAAGATCAAGTCATGTCTTACTGTTTGCTATGGGATAGGGTTGTCTTTTTTGCTTCTTCTGGGCATTAGCTTTTGTGATGTTTTGATGGGTTTTGTTGACTAATTTGCAACGGGATTGGGGGCTGCATTTTTGCAATTGATATTTTCACTTCATTAGTTGAAGGATGCCTTTCCTTTAGATTTTGTGTATTTGCTTTCATTATCCATGAATTTCTTAGTTTATATATATAGAAATAAATTGCTTGTTGATGCTGCTGTTCGTTATACTTCAGGTCTGCAGTTCTTGCAGTTTAAGGAGTTCCTGTGAAAGAGCATATTTGCTAACAAATAAAGAAGATGAAGCCCGGACTATTGACATTATGCGTATCCTACTGACTTTTGGCTTTGATCCGGTGAATGGATCAGTTGTTAATAAGCCTTTATTGAAAGTCAAATCTGTGAAGACTGTAGTCCGTAAATTGCTTCATGAAGTTGTCAAATTAAGTGCGGTTCCTATTGATCCTAATCTCCCCCCACCAGTAATTAAAAAGCCCCCTCCAAAAGTGAAGCAGCCGCCTCCCCCTCCAAAGAAACGAGTTGGACGTGATGACATTGAGATGAAGAAAGGGGATTGGCTATGTCCTAAGTAGGTTCCATTCATAAGAGTTTTATGCTTTGTTCATGTCACTTTGTTTACCCTAGAGCTTCTCATGAGTTGATGATGATATTGCTAACTGCCAATGATGCTCTTATGCATCCAATTAGAAATTCTTTGGCGAACAATCACCAAAGAATCTTCTTTGTTTGCTGTTTTCTCCTTGGGTGAATCAAAAGGATCTCCTGCATGGATGTTCAGTTGCATTACTATCAGCCTGAAGATTCCAAAATAAAGTTACTATATCTCTTTTTCTGTTCTCCAGACTTATGGATGCAAGAATATTGAATAATGAAAATTTGGCAGCATTTTCCTGATGAGGCTGACTAAATGCCCTGCATGACCAGAACTTGTGTTAAAATAGTTGATTGGTGGTTTAATAGAAAATGTTGTGAACCTCCATTTTGACATTTTTGTAGTCAACTGCTTAATAATTTAGGAAAATTGTGTTCCTTGTGGAATTTGATAAAGAATTGTGAAAACTTTTTGCAGATGTGACTTCATGAATTTTGCAAAGAACACCGTGTGCCTGCAATGTGATGCTAAGAGACCAAAGAGACAGTTGCTTCCAGGAGAATGGGAATGCCCAGAGTAGGTTTCTCTTCCAGTATTATTACAGTTTTATTTCTTAATTCATCAATGAAGACATATTTTTCACTCCTTTATTTTCTGAATGTTATTTAGTGTTAGTCTTGTTAGATTGTACGGTTACAATAATTTCTTTATGTAGTTTTCTTTTTAAAGAAAGAAATAGTTGTAAATTTGATCAATTTAATGTTAGGTTCATGGCTGTGCATGAAAAGGTTTTTCAATATCATATTGGGAGGTCCTAATGGTTTAATAAGGGATAATTAGATATAGTCCAATGATATAGGTCTTCTTACATAATCATCCTTGTATATATGACCTGATTTCTGCTTTGGCTATGGTGCTAATACGAGGTTCGTTATGATTAGTACATGCACACTCAAAATGCACGTTCTTACCCTGTTTTATAGCATTATAGGGTTTAATGTCATGTTGTTCTTTCCTTCTTTGGCAGGTGCAACTTCTTGAATTATAGGAGGAATATGGTATGCTTTCATTGTGAACACAAGCGCCCCCCTGATGAATTTACAGAGAATCGTACACGGGAAAGGCAACCTGATTCTAAGATGAGGTTTGAGAAGATTGCCAACCGGATAGAGGTTTCTAATGCCTGGAATTTTAATTTTGATGATGACGAATCAGATGGGGCCGATGTAGCTGCTTTTGAGTATGCAGATTCACCAAGAATGGATGAAGAGTTAGAAGATCGTACTCAAGGAGGAAATCTTGAAGGACCTGAAAATGATTTCTCCCACACTACTAGCAGATTTTCCACCACGTCCCGGGAAAGAGGTTATCCCAATCCTGATCATAACAGATCTGCAACAGGATTTGACGATTTTGATGACGAAGATGATGATGTTGACTGTTATGAGATAGAGACTCAAAATGGTGCCGCAGCACAGCAAGCATCTTCTAATGATTTTCCTGAGATCAGAGGGTACGCTGAGCCTTTACAGTTTGAAGGCTCTGATGATGAGTTGCCTGCTCGTCACAGAATGAGTTCCTTTCCTACTAGGCCATCTGAACGAATTCGTCGAAAAGCAGCCTTCTCTGGTTCAGAGGATGATTTTGACGTTGAATCAGATGAAGACCTTCCAGTTCATCCCAACTGGAAATCTAGTCATGTGGCTGATTCAAGACAGAGAAGTCGAGGCCGAGGTGCGGTTGGCTCCTCAAGAGGTATGAATTTCCATGGGGACAAGGAACTTGGGGTCATCTCAGATGGTGATGATGATCTAGACAAAGATGGTCCATCCATGCGAGGTGGAGAAAATAGATGGGGTTCTCGTAGAAGAGAATCCCGGAGACCAAGCTCTGATATTGAAGATGATCAGTTTAATGGTTCAGATTTTGATAAATATGATCTACATTCTCCTAGGAATCGACCACAAGGCAACAGAGCTGGACTTCATCGAAGAGGAAAACCTTTAAATGGTCGGGATAATTTTGATTTTTCCAGAAATACACGATTTAGGTCTGACCGTAAAATGGGTAACAGAGGGAACTCTTTTGCTGGCGACTTTGATAGATCATATGGCGCTGATAGAGGATACAGGGGTCGTGAAGGGAAGCCTTTAAATGGTCGGGATAATTTTGATTTTTCCAGAAATACACGATTTAGGTCTGACCGTAAAATGGGTAACAGAGGGAACTCTTTTGCTGATGACTTTGATAGATCATATGGTGCTGATAGAGGATACAGGGGTCGTGAAACTCGTGATTATGGTAGGCGAAGGTTTGAGGGTGGCATGGATAGAGATTCTGGTCGTGATAGACGCCGGAGGCCAATAGTTAGAAGATCAATTTAAGCCATGGTACAATTAGAATACCAGTATTGTGCTAATGCCTGCCAAATTTGTTTCTGGAATTGGGTGGATATGCATGTTTCATGCTCAATGAAGGCGGGCTCAATGAAGGCAGAGAAAACTCCAAGAGGGGAAGCACTTCCATTTTCAGCGCACCAGCCTTGCATCAACAGCAAGCTGCCTCTCTCTCTCTCTCTCTCTCTTTGTGGGGAGATGCATGGAAATTGGAATTTTATTTACTGACCAATTGTTAGGGCACGCTTTGTGTGATTTATTTGTTTATTTTTGTTCTTTATTCAAGATGGTTGTAATTTATGATAAGAGAGATTATATTGACATACTACAAATTTTTGTAAAAGAAATAAGGAAGAAATCATAAGCTGATCCTTGTATTATCATGTGAAAATTATTTTGTCTTTATAAATTTTTTAATTAGACCAATTAGAGATTTATATTTTATTAAGTTGTGTAATTAAAATTGTCATCTGAAGTAATTTACTGAGTTTATGAATTTGCTATAGTGTCTATAATTTCTGAAATTATTTCATTCTAATTAGGTGTCATTTTAGAATTTATATATTAAAAGCTCTAAGTTTCCTATCCCATTCTTAGAAATCCTTAACCACGTGACAAATAAGTGAAATTGGTATCTTGCTTACTAGCAATATTTGTATTTTCAGCGATGACTACTGATGTTCCCAAATTGTTCATATCTAATTTTTATGTTTCTTACAATTATATTTTGGAATTCTATTACCATGAACCACTAAATTAGCATGGATGAGATTCTTGGATGCCATTTCTCCACCAATATGAAAAGAGTTCCTGAGTTTATTTTTTAAAATGTTAGATTATCAATGAACAGCCAATACTAATATAACGGATAATGCTAGCTTCGCATTTTACGCATCTCAGTGAGTTTCACTAGTATTGTTAAGCATAATTTGGATGGAAAATATAATTACATGAAATTAGCGAGATAAGTCTTCAATTGCATTTGAAAAACATATATAAGTTATGATTTTACTATATTTCAATTTATGACTTCTTATTAGTGAATTTATACTAGTTAATAGGTTATATCCCTAAAATGGAAAATCAATTGAATTTTATTTTATAATAGGGGAAATTTTTTTAAAAACTGTAGTTTACAATATGTACTAGAGTTGGGTTTTGCTTCTTTTTTGGATTGTCACATGACACCTTTGTGTTGTTGTCATGTGGCACCCTTGCGTTCATTTACTTGACTTAGCTGATTTTGAGTTAGATAATCGAGTTTGGATTGAAGACTTTTTATTTTAAATTGACTTTCTTTTAAGGGCTATGCTTGGTTAGGTTTTGCTAATCATTCCTAACTTGTATTCAGTGCAATACAACTAAAAGATAGGATTGGCAGGAGGAGTCTTCTCAGCCCCTTCACATGGGCTAGAGTTAGTGAATCCTTCCTGCCATAGGCTAAGGGAGTTAAAATGCATAAAAATCGAAAAGAAAAAAAAGTTCATGTGTCATATTCTATTCGTGTTAGATGACAAACCATATATGAAATAAAATAACATATATTAAAGTTGAGCTTGCTTTCTTGTTGGGTTGGCACGTGGCGCCGTTTAGTTCATTTGCTTGACCTAGGCGACTTTAGCTTGGATGAGTGGATTTGGATAGGTGAAGACTCATGGGCTACACTAGATCAGGTTTTGCTAAGTGTTGTTACCTTATATCTAGTGCAACACCACTATTAAATAGGATTAGCTAGGAGGAGCCTTTTTAGTCCCCCCTCACATAGGCTAGAACTTAGACTAAGAGAGCTAAAAAGCGTAAAAACTACAAGTAAAAAAAATTAAAAATAAAAAAATCACTTGTTTCATATTTTATTCATTATATATGGCAAACCACATATGCAATAAAAATAGTCATTCCATTCGCTTCAATTCAATACTATTTAATCAATCCAATTAAAGGTCATTTAATAAGAGAGACCATCGATTTCCCTAAAATTAGAAAGGAAATAGAGGTATAGTCTATAGAGCTAATCCCCTATGATGGGGTCTCCTAATCTCTTTATTTTCCTTGGTTGCAAGTGATTGTCAAAAATTTGTAGGCATAAAGATAGAAATACGATTTTTTGTGTCAACAAAATGGCATCCCATATTTGCTATTACCATACTTTGATCCGTGTAGAATCGCTTTGCATGTATGCTTGCTCTAGTGGTGAATAAAAGAAGCACTAAATGTGGACATTTGGATAAAAATGGTGATAAATATGGACAAAACAATACACTAATTATACATGAGAACTTATTGTTCCTTTTTGAAACTCGTACAAGAAAATATTGATGAGAAAAACTAAGCCCATGGACCAAGAAAACTAAATCCTAACGAACCACCCTAATGGACCAAAAAGATCAAGCTGCAAGGAGTAGCCCAATGAGGCCTAGAAATCCAAATTCCAAAGAGTTGTCCTAAACCCTAAGGGGTCATTAAACCTGATATGATATAAAAATAAGATTGAAAAAAAACAACTTAATGAAAGGCGAAAATCAATGTTTTGCAATTAACTTCCAATTATTACCATTAAACCAAGATGAAACCCCCCACAATCAAAATAACTGGAAAAATAAATGTCAAATTTAATAGGTGCATGTCATCCCACACTATAAAAGGGACATCCGGAGAGAGGGTAAGCATATCATTCTCATCCACTTTTTTCTTACTGTTGCAATTTTGTCCTCCCACAGTCCTAAGCATCTGAGCAATCCTCTGGAGTACACTCTGAGTCCTCTAAGCCTCTCTTGTTCGATTCCTTGTAGATAGTCGCGGTCAAAGATTAGTTTACATCAACTAGCCAATTTTTGGCAGCAACTGTTGGCACCGTCTGTGGAAAACAAGAGGATTTATATCTTTGACCATGACCATGTTGCATAATTCCAAGTTAGAGCCTATTGTTGGGGATCAACCACCCCAATCGATTCATTCCACCTAACAAACAACTCATCACCAAGAGTGTCCCTAAGTGAATATTTGGCTTTCCAAAAGAAGGTGGTAGACATGTTGAATACAATCCTACATAAATAAAAAAAAAAAAGGATTATATAGAACATGCTCCACAAGCCATCCAGATAGAGGTAGCACCCGTGGGAAGGCGGTGATACCACAAGAGGTTACTATAAAGGTATTAGACTTGACCAAAAAGATAGAAGATGCTAACAGTATAGGTATTTATGAGCAGCAATCCTAGGAGCTTGGGGAAAAGTTCAGAAAAATTGACTAGTTAGAGAAACTAGTGAAGAAGGTGCACAATCATCCCTCTGTAAGGCAGACGTCAACCAAATCCTCAAACCCCCTTTTTACAAAAAAAAAAAAATCCTATACAATTGTAAGGTGAACATAATGCAATCATGTGTTGAGCATTTGTAGGGAATCTAAAGGGGAATGCCACGCTATGATACCAAACTCTAGAGTTTGGCTTAATTAGGTCTTTTTTTTAGATGAAGTAGCAAATTATAGGGCATATCATTAGCAGTCAAAAAATGGTGAAAACTTCAACCCACTTTATGAATTTTGTTCAAGGGGAGAAAGAAACATTAAAGGATTTCATGCGCCACTTTGTCAATGCAACTTCAAAAATCCGAAAATTAGATCACGAGGTAGTGGTAGCAGCTTTGACAACAACTCTTTAACCAAGAGATTTCTTAAATTCATTAGGAAAAAAGCCTTCAGTCAATATGGGTGAGCTAATGACACCAGTCCAAAATTATATCAATTTAGAAGATTTTATCCCCACAAGAAGGAGCACGATCGATTTGAAAAGGAAGAACCTAAGTGACATTGATGAAACAATTAAAGCAGGTAAAAAGTAAGAGATTAATAAAACATCCAACAGTTTGAAGGAAAACCCATGCAAACCCCATCATACAAAAGAAACACCTCAAAGTTCTGCAAGTTTCATAGAGACCATAGACATAATACGGAGGACTGTGTCCACATGAAAGATGAAATTGAAGCTCTGATACGGCAAAGACATTTGTCAAAATTCATAAAAAGGAAAGATCATCAAGTCGAGGCATGCAATCAGTAAAACCTAGAAGCCGCTAAAAAATAAGAGCATGTTATATGAGAGATTGTTGGACCAGCTAGTGGAAGAGGTAGTGGAGGAGCAAGGAAAAGGTATGCAAAGCAAGTTTTCCTAGCTAATAACCACGTGTAGAGTTAGAAAAAATTGCGGCAGGATGAGGTTATTACCTTCATAGAAGAAGATACGAAAGGAATTCAATAGCCACACGACGATGCTCTTGAAGTGTCATTACTTATTGCCAATTATCGAGTAAGGAAGATATTGATAAATAATGGAAGTTTAGCCGACATAATTTTCTGGTTTTACAAGAAAATAAGATAGGGGTAGAACACTTGAAGCCCATTTCAACACCCTTAGTGGGATTTGGAAGAGATATGTTCACTCCTTGTGCACAATCACACTCCCACTGACAATAGGGACGCCATCGCAACAGATTGCTCTCATGACAAAATTCTTGGTGATGGACTGCATTTTTATCTACAATGTAATATTGGGGCATCTTGCACTCCATGCAGCTCGGGTTGTCACTTCCACTTACCACCTGAAGGTTAAATTCCCAATCCTGAACAAAATATAGGAGATAAGAGGGGACTAAATAATAGCTCAAAGTTGTTATATAATGGCCCTAAATGGTATAATAGAAGGGTGAGAGGCTTTGACCATAGAAGACCTAGACTTGAGGGGCACAAACCCACAAGTCAGTACACCAATTGAAGATTTAATTAGAATCCTCTTAGAGGAAGGCAATCATAAAAAGTGTGTCAAATTAGGGGCCTAGATGTCAAACTCATTGAAGACAAAACTTTTGAGATTATTATAGGAGTATGTAGACTTTTTTGTCTGGTTTCTTGATGATATCCCTAGGATCAGTCCCGCTATTATTGAACACAAAGCTCCAAGTTAATCCTTTTCATCGCATGGTGGAGCAAAAGAAGTGGAACTTTGCGAAAATTAAGGTAATTGATGAGAAAGTAACAAAGCTTTTAAAAGCTAATTTCATGAGGGAGGTTCACTACCCTGAATGGCTTAGTAATATGGTGCTAATGAAGAAGTTAAATGGGGCGACTTACCCACAATTAGTGAATAAGATTTTCAAAGATCTTTTGGGAAGTACTATGGAGGCTTACGTGGATGACATGTTGGTAAAGAGTTTAAAATCCAACGATCATGGGAGGGATTCGAGGAGAACATTTGAATTACTTGGCAAGTATGAAATGAGATTAAATCACACCAAGTGCGCGTTCGGCATGTTAGAAGGAAAGTTCCTAGGGTTCATGGTGAGCCATAGAGGGATAGAGGTAAATCTTGACAAAATCAAGGCTCTAATGGAGATGTGCGCCCCACAAACAAAGAAAGAAGTGAAAACCTAACTAGAAGGGTGGTATCTTTAAGCAATGAGTTCTATCCTGATTTGAGAAGAAGGTAGACAACACAAACCAATATACTACACAAGCAAGGTGTTACGAGGAGCAGAGATTAATTACTCGCTAGTAGAGAAGGCTGCCTTCACAGTCATGTCCACAGCTAGGAAACTGAGACCCTACTTCCAAGCGCACAGAGTTATCGTGTTGACCAACATGCCTTTGAGACAAACCCTTTAGCGCCTGAAGTAATCAATAAGGATGATGAAGTGGTTAGTTGAATTGGGGGAATTCGATATCCATTACAAGCCAAGGACTGCAATAAAAACACAGGTCTTAGTTGACTTCATTGCTGAGCAAACTTTAGAAAATGTGCCTGCTTGATGAGCACAGCTCATGAGGCAACAAAGGTGTCATGACCCAAAAATCTATATCATTTCTTTTATAAAATAAACTGCAAAACATAAAATTATGATACTCCTGTAGAATCTACTATAACATCGCAGGCCCCAAGTGAGCACTAAGGAAATATAATTATATTACACACCTATGCAGCGAAAAAACATAAAACTTTCCATCCATATAAACAATGCTAGAATTTTAGTAATTCATCCCAACCATATACACATATATACACATCACCCCAGTACCATCTACTCAAAAATACTATCTCCTGTATACACTTACCCAGCAAATAGGGTAGCGCACTTGCTTTCTCTTTCTACAAGCCTGATCCGCTCGCCTAACTGGATCACCTAAAAAATATTAAATCACTAGGATGAGACAACGCTCAGTAAGAGGAAATATGCTATTACTAGTATGTGACGACTGAATTTCATAAATACTATACTGACAATATCTAAAATTGTAAAAGCTGGTAAAACAATATACAATATAACTTGCATCTGTCATAGTTTAAGGTATAACTGTATTATCTGAGTTTTCTACTTTTTCATACTTCTAGTATCATACTATATCTACTGATATTTTGTAAATCTGTATACATATACATAACTAAGATGTTTACCCTAGAAAACTGTACGTCATGATTTAACCCCTCATGACAGGATTGTGCGGCCCGTAGGCGGGACTTAATCCTGGTTGGCCTACCAGGCAAGTCAACTTTAACTCTACCAAACCTCAACCCGACCAAACTGCAACCTCTTCTAGGCACGGAACTGGTAACTACCTCGTCAAACTGGTCACCTCAACCCAGTCTTCTGGGGAGTCTGCAATCCCTCCAGGCATAGTTGAAGAAAACCTTCCACACATTATCTACAATATGTGGTTGCACTCTGATTTTGTAATAGCAACGGTACCGTGCTATGATAACTGAATATTTACTAAACTGATTCATCAGGGTCTGATACTATATAGTACTGATATACATAATTATCTTACTGTTTCATCATGATTCCAAAATAACCATAACACTAAAAGCTAATCTTCAATATTTTGTAATATTTGTACTGTGTAAACTGTAATACCATAGTGTTATGGAAAATAACCATAACACCAGAAGCAGATATGAAAATACTGTATTATCTGAGTTGTATAAATTATAATAACATAGTGTTATGATTTCAGTAATCATGGTAATCTACATATGCTGTAAAATATCTATCTGTATAAACACTGTAATTTATACTCTTGTAAAATTTGATAAAACATATTTCTGCATAATAATATAAATCATATCAATCAGAAAACAATATTGTTTATGTACTGATCTGATAAGGTCTCGTAAACATATTTCTGTTTAGATACTATAAAACATAACATTCTGGAAACTGTATATTTCATATATTGATCTAATACTGTCTCATGTCACACAACTACATAAATAAATATCTCATATACTAATACTGTATTTTCTAATATACAAATAATTTATGAACTGAATAATAATCTGGAAAACATATAATTTATTAATAAATATTCTAACATTCCTAGCATAGCATATTTCCCTTACCTAACTAGTTGGGAGGTTCGCCTCCAACTCTATTCTCACGCTCACGGCGTACTATCCCCAAAATCCTAAAATAATGCATATAATCCTATTTTCAATAAATCAACTAAATTTTTCGAACCTTCATACTCAAAATTTTCTAAACTATAATTTACCTGGGCTCCTAGAAAAGTATTTACAGGGGTCCTCAAACCATGTCTACAGGGTCCCAAAACACCTTATCCCTGAAAATATAACACCCTAATTTTGTTCCACAAAATTCCAGTAGATTCTCATATAATACAAAATCTGGACCCAAAATCCTGAAATAATGCATATAATCCTATTTTCAATAGATCAACTAAATTTTTCGAACCTTCATACTCAAAATTTTCTAAACTATAATTTACTTGGGCTCCTAGAAAAATATCTACAGGGGTCCTCAAACCATGTCTGCAAGGTCCCAAAACACCTTACCCTGAAAATATAACACCCTAATTTTGTTCCACAAAATTCCAGTAGATTCTCATATAATAAAAAATCTGGACTCAAATAAGCCTGCTAATACTGAGAATACCTAAATAATCTACTTACCTTGAATTTGGGATGGTGCCCAAGTTATCCCAATCAACAATCTATTCCAACAGACTTGTAGAGAATCTCCCCAGGATCAACACGGCGGCTTCTTATCACCGAACCGGGGAGTAACAGGGCGAGAAATCTAGAGAGAAGAGGAGAGAAATCGAGCAGGAGAGAGAAAAAAATGGAGAGAAAATAAAATTTCTTGCTGAAATGTCGTTTTCAGCTATTTATAGACCTCTTGCCATGTGGCCTCATCGACAAGTCACGTCACCTCTTCGACGAGTCTAAGAAAGGAGATCGTCAACAAACTCATTACCCTTGTCAATGAACTTTAGGCCCCGAAAATAGCCCTCGGTAAACACTCGTCGACGAGACACGCGTCCACGTCGACAAGCCTGCTGCGTTCCCTTTAAAATTTATTTTTTTCCTCTCATTTCTTTATTATTTAATTCCCATAATTGCCCTAGTTACTACAAAAGAAGTGAGCGCAACTTACCAAGAAGGGCCCATCTGGTGAGCGTCACTTATAAGGCCTGAAGACATGCCCACTTGATAAGCACAACTTATAAGGCAACCCATGAATGATCATGGACAACCAAAAAATGACCCATCTGATGAGCCCCGCTTATTACGCCTGAAGATATGTGTTGACTTTTTTGGCCCTATCTTGTTTTTTGATAATGACTAATACAAGATATTTAATGTTTGCCGAATTTGTGTGTAGGATCAATTAGCAAAATCATATGATGGCACATGATGAATCAAAGGAAAAATGAAGACCCCAAGTGTTTTAATTTTTGTATTTTATATTCAATTCTTTGGGTTTGTAATAATTATTTCAAGGTCTGTAATAATTAATGCATATCATGCATGTAGGGATTATAAGCTCAAGACCATAGATGGACCTTAGGGATCACCCTTCGGTCGACCAACGTCGAATTTTTGGGACAAATTAAAAAACTCAAAGACATTAGACGGACCATAGGACCCAAAATATTACATGAAAAGTCCCCCATAATCTTAGAATTAATTAGCATGTGAATAGGGGTGACTTCATAATAAGAACATGACTGAATTGCACAAAGTTGGTGTGTTCGGTCGACCAAACCCCAACACACAAAGCACTTCGGTCGACCAAACCTCTCCAGGGTCAAAAGGTTGACCAGTTGGTTGACCATTTCTGAAATGAACTACAACGCCTTGGTCGAACGAACTCACGGTTATAAAATAGTTTGGTCGACTGAACATGCAAGTTCGATCAACTGAACTTGGCTCGGTCGATCGAACCTTGGAAGTTAAAAAATCGCCTCAAGTCTGGTCGGCCAACACTTCAGTTCAAAAACACTCTAGTTGACCGAACTGAATAACCTGGTCGACTGAACCCAAAAAATGGTCGATCGAACCTCTCAAGTAGTTCAATTTTTACCAAGGTTAAACTGGTTTATTTTTAATTAAACTCAATTAATCTTTTTCCAAAACACCCAGCGTGTCCCCAACGGCTATAATTTTTCCCATCTCTATATATAGGTCCTCATTTGCAAAAATTAAGACAAGATTAGGGATTTAATTGGCAAATATTTTCTCTGAATTTTTGAGAACCCTTCTTCATACTCCAAGCCAAAATACTCCTCCTTTGATCATTCTTTTGCAAAATCCATTTGAGTGAGAGTATTTTAAATCATCCTACATTACTTTCCAAAGCTATAACTCTCATTGTGTTTGATTGCTTATTGATTTTTGATTGAGAGTTGTTAGCCAAAGGATTTCCCCCCGGTTTAATTAATAAACTCATTAAGTGGGGAAAACTTTTAGCTAGTGAGTCTTTGCACTATTATTGCAAGACTCATTAAGCTTGTCTTGTATTGTGTTCTTGCGAAAACTATTTTGACAAGCTTATATTACAAATATCTCTTGCCCTAGATTTTTTTGTGAAAATTATTATTGAGATATTTTAACTACACTATTTCGATATCTTTGAAACCCTACGTAAGATTGAGATATATTGATTTATTGTTTCAAAGATTGTTTGAGAATACACTCTTGTGCATGATTGACTACTAACATTAGATTGAGTGTAATTACACTTCATTAGCACTGAGCTTATAGTTCTTATCATATTGATGTGCGTTGATTATTACATGTGCGTATCGGTACATAATCTGCTTGTGATAAAAGCAATTTGAATTGTACACAAACTTGTATTTCATTGTTGTATTCCAGGCGTGGCCTGATGGGGTTTGATCTAGCCTATAAGGATCGAGTTGGGGTCAGCCCTGTGAATTTGACCTAGGGTCTTCTCCGCCCCATAAGGAGAGTTTGTAAATGTTGAGGTCAGTCTTGAGAATTTAACCTGATTGTAATCGGTGTCACTCCACCCGTAAAGTGAGCAATAGTGATAATCCTCAGACTTGTGAACTGAGGCGGGGACATAGACACAGCTGGCCGAACCCCGAAAACATATCGTGTGTGCATTTTATATTTTCGCAATTTAATTACTGCACATATATGTTATTTTTCAATAAGTCGGTGAATGTTGCGCATGATTTAAATTTTCGCATATTATATTTATCTGCACATTTGGTATTGCATAGACAGACCCTAGGTTGTGAAATACTGTTTTTTATATAAATTGACCTAGGAAAGTTAAATTTCTAATTCACCCCACTCTTGGGAATACACCAATTCCAATAATATGCCCACTTGATGAGCACAGTTCATGAGACAAGTTAGGAGTGAGCACAACTCACCAAGAATGGTCTATCAGATGAAAACCCTTTATGAGGTTTGAAGACATGCCCACTTGATGAGCACAAGTTATGAGGTAACCTAGGAGTAAGCATGACTCACCAATAATGGCTTATTTGATGAACACCACTCATGAGGGATGAAGGCATGCCCACTTGATGAGCACAACTCATAAGGTAACTTAGGAGTGAGCACGACTCACCAAGAATGACCCATCTAACGAGTACTACTCATGAGGCCCAAATATATTCCCATTTGATGAGCACAACTCCTAAAGAAACTTATGAATGAGTATGACTGTAATGACCCTAAAAATAATAAGCATGAAAGTGTAAAAAAAAAAAAATTAATTAATTAATTAATTAAACATTAATAAATTGAATTAATTAAATAGATAATATGATGGATATATATATATATATATAAGGATAACAGTAATATGTATATATATATATATATATATATATATGTATATAATATTAATATAATAATATACTTATATATATATATATATATATGTATGTATATAAAGAAAGAAACCTTTTTGAACAATCACGAAGGTTAAAATTTCAATTGTGAAACCCCCCCAGCGTCTCTCTCTCTCTCTCTCTCTCTCTCTCTCTCTCTTCAATTTTTCGGCGAAACGAGCGCCAATTGAGGAACGGAAAATATCTCTAGGTTCCAATTTCTGCCACAAACATTTTAACCGAGTGGAATCATCATTTGGGGATCCTAGACACCACTCCAAGGTTAAGATAGGGGAAATAAATTATGTTAATTATTTTAGAACTTCACCCGATTAAATCATGGTATGTGATTACTAGAATATTTTATATGGTTTTCTGAGTAATTTTATGGGTATGAAAATTATGGTTTATTTATTAAATTGTAGTATTTAATTATTAAATTATAGTATTTGATTAAATTAGATTTTTGGGAATATTTGAGAATTAAGTTAAACTGCAGGGATTTGATTAAATTAGATTTGGGGAATATTTTGGAATTAAGTTAAACTGTAGGGATATGATCAAAATGGATTTTTGGGAATCTTTTGGAATTAAGTTAAATTACAGGGATTTGATTAAATTAGATTTTTGAGTATACTTTGGAATTAAGTTAAAATGCAGGGATTTGATTAAATTAGATTTTGGAGAATGTTTTGGAATTAAATTAAACTACAAGGATATGATCAGAATGGGTTTTTGGGAATATTTTAGAATTAAGCTAAACTGCAGGCATTTGATTAAATTAGATTTTTTAGAATATTTTGAAATTAAGTTAAACTGTAGGAATTTGATTAAATAAATTTTAGGGAATATTTTGGAATTAAGTTAAACTGCAGGGACATGATCATGATGGGTTTTTGTGAATCTTTTGGAATTAAGTTAAACTGTAGAAATTTGATTATATCAAATTTTGGGAATATTTTGGAATTAAATCAAATTGCGGGATTTGATTATATCGGATTCTTGAAATATAATGGGATTTAAATTAAATATGTGAAATTGATCATACACTTGTTTTCAGTAAAAAAATATATTTTTCCCGAGCAGTTATTATATTATGATTTATCAGTCAAATCGTATGGCATGAGAATAATTATTGTTGTATGATTAAACATGATGATTTTTATATAGTTATGAAATGACAGTTATGATATGGCAGTTTAATAATGAGTTGTGAATTTATACTGAAATCATGAAATGTTGGGAATAATGTGATTTATGAAAGAAAATGTTATACCAATATGATTTTTTGTTATGAAATGCACAGTGATTTACAGATCATATAATTATTGAGAAATACGAATTGATGAAATTATTACTATATCATGACTTGTGTGAAGGGCCACGAAAGGAGTGAATTGGCCATGTTATGTGTGTAGGGCCACGAAAGGGGTGAATTGGCCATGTTACGTGTGTAGGGCCACGAAATAGGTGAATTGGCCATGTTATGTGTGTAGGGCCACAAAATGGGTGAATTGGCCATGTTATGTGTGTAGGGCCACGAAAGGGGTGAATTGGTCATGTTATGTGTGAAGGGCCATAAAAGGGATGAATTGGCCATGTTATGTGTGTAGGGCCATAAAGGGGTGAACTGGTCATGTTATGTGTGAAGGGTCGCGAAAGGGATGAATTGGTCATGTTATTATGTGATATGCCGATTTTATACCGAGACAGTTGTGATAAGAGGATTTTATACCTATTATGATATGATAGATAAGATATGACAGTGAAAACACATTGTATACAGATTTATGAAATGATGATTATGAAATGAGATTACGTTATCAGTTATGTTATATAAGTTGTACTATATGATATTAGAACCCTGATGGACTAGGTATGTTCAAAACACGGTACTGTAGCTAGCTAGTAAGATCAAATAGTGTAATTCCCATACGTGCCGACCCAAGAAGTGCTGAGAAGAGTAGGATGAGCAAACCAAGTTGGGCGTATAGCGGGTGGTGCTGCCACACTATTCGGAAAGTGTCAATGTCGGAGCTGATTAGCCCTGAAGTGTTGAGAAGCGTAGGATACCCACTGTGTCGACCTGAGAAGTGTTGAGAAGCGTAGGATGGGTGGACCAGGTTGGGTGGGCAATTATGTGTAGTTATGTTATGTTATGTTTGACTTAGTATGGAAGGCCAACCATGGTTAAGTCCAGCCCTCGGGCCACATAACCCGATCATGCGGGGTTAATTCATGATGTTATGGTAGAACCATCAAGGGAAAGAGAAGGAAGTATCTTATATATATATATATATATATATATATAGTTTTATGAAAACAAAATTATCTATTATGCTAGAGTATGTTTGAGTAGAAAATATGTACCTTGAAATGTATAGGTGTGAGTTATGATTGTTATATAGATGCTTTTTAGTGACAGTTTAATTAATAGCTAAGTTTAAATATGTAAAACTCATCTGCCACACACTGACAATAGTTTATGTTGATTTAGGTGTAATACCAAGAGGGGGGGTGAATTGGGTATTTTAAAAATTCTTTGAAACTTATTCACCACTTAGTTCCTATGTCTAAATGTAACCAATTACTTATCAAGTTCGTGTGAAATTATTCAACAAACATACAAGCAATGTAAGTAATGAAGTGCGTTGCGGAAATTAAAGAGATAAGGGAAGAGAGAATGCGAACACAGTTTTTATGAGGTTCAGCCAACCCGGCCTACGTCCTCGCCTTGAGCAACCCACTCAAGGATTCCACTATAATCCCTGCTCCTTAAATTGGTATGGAGCTTCCCTTACAATCCACTGCTTACAAGAGGTACAACTCCCTCCTACTCCGCTGCTTACAAGAGATACAACTCTCTTCTCAAACCTGGTTCAAAAGCCAAACCGCAAATACAATGAAATCTGTAAAACACTCAAAGTTGCTTCCAACAAAGTTAGTGAGTACAGTTCAAATTCCTAATACATAATCATATGATGAAACCTAAAACTCAGAATGTATGAAACAATACAATCGTTTATGAATGATTGCTTCAACACACAAATCTTTTTTTATCAAAAACACCCATGTAAAGATATATTTATCCACTTTGGAGAATATTATGGTTCTAGTTCACTTTGTAAAAATGCACAAATATATCTAATGTGAACTTATCAAAAGCTTTATCTTGAATATTATATCAATCAAAATCAAAAAACTTTCTTTCAAATATTCAATCACAACATGATCTTTGTAATATGCAAGTATATATATATACGATATGTATACCAAAGATCAAAAAACCCAATGTAATATCTTTCAGAAAATATCCTTCAACAATATATATAATTATGAACACCAAGGATATTTAATCAAGTAGATTTGTAATATTAAAAATATCAAGTCTTTAAATGAAAACTTACTTGAACCTAAAGTATTTAATCGACAACTAAAGCTCTTCTCAAGTGGTAGTCTTCTAAAAAATGATTTACAATATGCAGACTCAAGATCAACCTCTTATCAAATATTCAAAAATGGATTTTGCAATGACAAGCTCTTTGAAAAATGAATATCAACAAGTAGATCAGTTTATATATGAAGAACTCTATGCAACTAACTCTTAACAAGAAGTATGATTTATCAAACCTCAATATCAAATAAGCTTGTATAACAATCACAAGAAAACCTTTTGAGGATCAAACTAGGTTTAGCTTAGATGTGTAACATAAGACTTGAAATCCCAATCACAACTTCAGTAGTGTGATCTCCCAAGCTGTGCTAGTATGCTCAATTGTATTGCCAAGTTTTGATTTTCTTCTCCTTGTGTTTGAATCTTATCGTTGTTCTTGTTCTTGTTGATCTTAGCTAACGCTCTAGGATTTAGATGTTCAATAGATAGGTGCTTAACCCTTAGAATCAATCTTGACCGTTGGATTAAAAATTATCTCACGAGTTCTCTTAATAAAAATTAATTTTTTAAGTTTTCCCGCAAGTTCAGGCGACTGAAGTTCCTTAGTGCTTTGAAAAAATCATCCTAAATATAGGGTCAAGCGACTGAAGTGGCGTTCAGGCTCCTAAAAGGACAACTTCAAGTGACTGAGGTCTCAAGTTCAGGCAACCGAAGTGCCTCGGCCAGATTCTATGCTTCACCATTAATTCTTCAGGCGACTGAACTTAATCTTCGGTCTCCTGAAGAAATTCTTCAGGCGACTGAGGTTAACTTCAGGCTACGAAAGTTCCCATTTTCTGAATTTTTCCTTTCTAATTTAAAATTTTGCTTTGCTCTCTTTCTTGGCTCTTTTATAAAAATATTTTCCAGGGTTTTAAAAATATTTCTAAGTCCATGAATGTCCCCTAACGATGTTCATGAAATGCATGAGACCTAAAGTCATTCTAGGGTATATGCTGAGCCTCAAATTAAATCATATGAAAATGTAAATACATGAGTTCTAAGTACCAATTCCCATGACGTTCTTGAACTTTGTCGCTTGCATCTTGATTCTCGTACTCTTTGAGTTCCATGGATTGTGCCAAGATATGTAAGCTTTAATCTTCATGGCTTCTATTACTTGTTATCCTTCCGTGCATGCTTGATATAATTCCTGTTCACAATCTCAATGCACAAATCAAATACCAAGTGATCTATCATTATCAAAACCGGATTGGACTCAAAGAGTCAACAGTTTATTCCATCTTACTAAGAGGTGTCTCACCCCAATAAATATTTCAACATTTCAAAACCACGAGGGGATCGAGCCTAAATCTAAAGGACATGACATAGATAGTATTATTTAAAGTAAGTGCTGGTGAGATCGGTTATGTACATGGTGATATTTTTTATACATCTGGGGGTTGTATTGTAGTATTATTTTTGGAGAGTAACCTATGTAATTATGATGACACTAGTGCTCTGGTATTGTATATAGGATATCATGTGTATGATTCCGCTGCATGGTAGATATATGTGATGAACAAGTCAGCCTAGTGCCCACTTAGGGTTCGAGATATTATAGCATGGTATCAGAGTTTAATATATGAAAAAAAATATAGCAGAATTTTTGGGTTGTCACAATGGCTCACCAGGAATAGCCCATCCGATGAGGATTGCTCATGATGCCCAAAGATATTCGCACTTGATGAGCACATCTCATGACCAAGAATGGCTCATCTGATGAGCACCACTCATAAGGCTCAAAGACATGCCCACTTGAGGAGTACAACTCATGAAGCAACCCAAAAGTGAGCACTACTCCCCAAGAGTGGCCCATATGATGAGCACCGCTCATGAGACCTGCAAACGTGCCCACTTGATTAACACAACTCATGAGGCAACCCAGGAGTGAGTACGGCTTACCAATAGCCCATTTGATGAGTATTGCTCATAAGACTCGAAGACATGCCCACTTGATAAGCACAACGTATAAGGAAAACCAGGAGCGAGCATGACTTAGTAGGAATGACCCATCTAATGAGCACCGCTCATGAGGTCCTAAGATATATCCACTTGATGAGCACAACTCATGAGGCAACCTAGGAGTGAGCACGGCTCACCAGGAAATGACCCATTTGATGAACACTGATCATAAGGTCTCATGATATGTCACTTGATGAGCACAACTCATAAGGCAACAAAGCACCATAGCTCATCAAAGCACGACCCGTACAATGAGCACTGCTCATCAGGCCTAAAAATGCATGCTTGATGAAAGTTGCTTATTAGATAAAAGAGTTACTCAGAAAATAAAAGAGTTACTCAACAGATAGAATCTACTCAACAAAAAAATTGCTCAATCAATAAATAAAAGAGTTGTTTAGCAGATAAAATTTACTCAACAGATAAAAGAGCTACTCAACAGATAAAAAAAGATACTCAGTAGATAAAACTGCTCAACAGATAATAGAGTTAAAATATGCTCAATAAAAGAACTATTCAGTAGAAAAAATAGTTGTTCAACAGATAGGATCTGTTCAGTGGATAAAAGAAATGCTAAGCAGATAAAGGAGCTACAAAATAGATAAAACTGCTCATCAGATAGAATCTGCTCAACAAAAGAACTGCTTAGCAGATAAAAGAGTTGCTTAGTAGATAGAATATACTCAGAAGATAAAAAAACTGCTCAGCAGATAAGAAAGCTACTTAGGAGATAAAATAGTTGCTCAGCAGATAGAACTGCTCAATAGATAAAAGCGTTGCTTAGTAGATAAAAGAACTACTCAGCAAATAAAGAGCTACTTAACAGAAAAAATTGCTAAGTAGATAGAATCTTCTCAGCAAAAGAGTTACTTAGCATATAAAAAGAACTATTCAATAGAGAAAACAATTGCTTAGGTTAAGCCAAAAGTGGGTTAACTGGCTCAAATCGAACCGAACCGCCTCAAAGTGAGCCAAAGACTGATCAACTCTTAAGATAAAAGAAAAGATTTAAATTAAATTCCATGTTAATACAAGGTTTCTGGTCCCCCTTATGCGGTTTTTATTGATTGGGAATCTTATTAAGCGGCTCAAAGATTCATCAATTTGACTTAGATGAGCATATCAACCCTCAGCCAGCTCAAATTGAGCCAAAGCCCCCTTAATCGGCTTGGATTGAGCCATGAGCCCTTCAATTAGCATAAATTGGCCCAAACTCAATAGCTCATATTAAGTCAGGGCCCTCAAGGTTGGCCCAGAATAAGTCACATAGTTCGAAAGAAAACATAAAAATGATTGAGCATTGATTTTCTCAAATAACACATAAAACCACTTAGATTGAACCAAAGCCACCAGTACAAATCAGACTCTCAAATTGTCAAACTAAATTTCTTTAACTTGAGAGTAAAAGTGGAGGACAACTAATATGACACAAAAAATAAGTTTTAAAAAAATTAATAAAAGCCAAAAATCAAGGTTTTGCAATTAACTTCCAATTATTACCTTTAAACCAAGATGAAACACCTCACAATAAAAATAACTAGCAAATAAATGCCAAATTTATTAGGGGCATGTCAACCCCAACTATAAAAAGGGTATTCAGAGAGAAGGTAAGCATATCATTTTCATCCACTTTTTCTTCTCATTGCAACTTTATCCTCCCATAGTCCTTGACTTAGGTATCGAAGCGATCCCCCGGAGTACACCCCGAGTCCTCTAAGCCTCTCTTGTTTAATTCCTTGTTGGTAGACCTAGCAAAGCGGATTAGGTTGGATAATCCATTGCTGATTAGGCGGATTATTGGGTTAAAAAATCATAATCCATATTCGACTCGTTTAAGTGATGGATTACGCGGATTTAGGTTGGATAATTCATGGCGGATGGTGGATAATCCACCATTGTCAAATATAATTTTATTATTATTTTATTAATAATTTATTTTGTGTCATAATAATTGAAGTTGTGTACGACAACTTGTGAATAGTTTGTGTATTTACTAATTTTAAGTTAGTACAACCATGTTATAAACTGAAAATTTGAATTTTATTTTAAAACACCAATCTTAATTGTACCTAAAATTAATATCTATTTTTTTATGCAACAAAAAAAATTTTGCTTCAATATTTATTCAATACAATATTTTTTTTATCAATATCAATATCAGTTAAAATAAATACCTATTGTTAACACTATGAGGTTGTGAGCAGTAGCTTCAATATTTACTCAATACAAGATTTTTTTATCAATATCAGTATCAAAATAAATAAATACTTATTGTTAATACTGTGAGTGTGAGCAATAGCACTGTTGCACTGATTACTAAACAGTGAACACTATGAGGCTGTGAGTTGTATCCCAATGTCATGTGTGGTAGCATGCATGCGTGTGGTTGTGGGGCACAAGCAATGGGTAGTTGGCTGGGTGGGTTGGGGCTTTGGGAGGGTGTTGGGCTTTTGTGGATAATCAGTTAATGGACTTTTAAGCGGGTTGGTGGACATTCACCAGATAAACCCGACCCAACTCGCTAAGGGGGTGGATATAAAATGGAAAACCATATCCGACAACAAGCAAGTCGATTAAAGTGGGTCAGATTCAGTTCGGATTAACGAAATTGTATCCATTTTACCAAGTCCACTTGTAGATGGTCATAGTCAAATATTAGTTTACATCAGCCAAGCAATTTTTGGCAACAACAAAACCCAATGTCTAAGGAGCAGTCCTATAGGAGTTCGAAGGAGTAACATTGTGGGGCCATAAAGACCAAGTTATAAAAAGTCATTTTATGGGGCCATGATTAGAAAAATCTAAGGGGCAACCCTATCGATACAAAAACACCAAGCTCTAATAAGTCCTTTAGGACCACGAAGACTAAGCCTTAAAGGGCTCTCCTATGGGAAGACGAGGACTAATCTTTAACAAGTAGAGATATGGGGCCAAGAAAACTAAACAATAAAGAGTTGTCCATAAAGTGTAGTGACCTAGAGAATTATGGTATTTAAGTAATGGAAGAAGGAGGAAAAAGGAATTAGAGAAGGTAACTAAACAGGGCCTCGTCGATGAATACAGAGGATTCGTCGACGAGAGCACATGAGGGGCACGTCGACGAGGACGTGTCTCGTCAACGAGAAGATACCAAGAGCATGTTTTGGCGATTCTGAATTTTTTCAACGAGGAGTGAGAGTTCATCGACGAATTGCCTTCTTGACCTCATCGACGAAGTGACGTGGCTCGTCAATGAAGGCCAGTGTATAAATAGCCCAAATTTCATTTTTTTTTTCGCTAAATTTCGATGCACCAACTACCCTCTCTCTCCTCCATTCATCCCTCCTCTCTTCTTTTTAGGTTTTTAGGATGAATTCTCGCTGGTTCGATGATCTGAAGCCACCACGACACTCCTAGGGAAGTTTTCTACAAATTTGTTGGACTGGATCGTTGGTGGGACTACCATGAAATTCATCCAAGATTCAAGGTAAGACTTTTTATTTAGAATTTGGTCTTTCCATAGTTATAGGAAATGTTATTCATGGAGAAATACTGAAGTTTAGTTTTGAGAGACGTTGTTTTTAGGGTGTTGAACGGGGAACCCTACAGGTGCAGGATGAAAACTATATAGGCTTTTTGGTTGTCAGGTAAGGGAATAAACTAAAATAGTTATTTTTCCATGAAAATAATTATTAAATTATTAGCATATTTATGTTCATAAAGCATGTATTATATTTGAGTAATATTGAGAAAATATATATTTGGGAAAATACGATTGTTATACTGAAATGTATGTTTTTAGAATGAAATGTCAGAAAATATGATTTTAGAATAGAATGTATGGTTTTATTCAGCATTGTGTGGCATGAATATTATTTTACGTGAAAAGTATTATGTTAAGGCAATTTTACAGATAAAGTATGTTTTTAGAAATTATAAAATAATGCAGTACATTACGATTTCATTATACATGATAAATAACATGTTTATTCAGATCACTATGTATGAGATGTTCGGCACAAGGCCGTGATTGATAACCAGCACAAGGCCGTTTAATAGTTATGATTTCGGCGCAAGGTTGTATGTATGAATGATTTCAGCGCAAGGCCGTAGATATGAAAGAAATCGGCGCAAAGCTGTATGTATTTATGTTATTATAGAAAATGCTACCAATCTATTTATGTTAAACAGTATATTATCATGTATTATATGTTATCAGAACCCGGATGATAGTTCAGTTCAGTTTTATGAGCACGATACCGTAGCTATACAGATTAGATTATTATATTTCAGATTTGTGCTAACCACCCCTGCAAGTAAAGGGGGTGGGAGATGGATAGTCGATGTGGCTTTTAGTGTAGAATTGTATACGTCCACCTAGCAGTCCGGACCAAGGTGTGGTGGGCCCATCGTACTTACAGACATTTTTGACTCGACAGTGGTCGACGAGCCATTACTGGGTCCCACTTTCGGGCTGCACAACTCGTCATGGGGGGTAATACATGACATCAACTAACTATACGTCCTAGGTAAATTTCAGTAATATTAGTTATATCAAACAATTCTTGAACAGAACGATTTACTAGAAATATGAAAGTATATGTTTATGCGATTATGATATGATTAATGTTTTCTAGTATGCAAAATGTACTGTATATTTATTATAACATTAAATATTCATATTGCCACACAACTGTATTTAGCTTATTTTCCCTTATTAAAAGGTGTCTCACCCTAACTTAAATAATTTTCAGGAAACTCGAAAAGACTGGCAGATCGAGGCCGCTGTTGAGTTAGTTTTGTGCTACCCCGCTAGGAGGGTAAGTTAATATCTAGGAACAAGAGATTTTTGTTGTGAAATCCTAGATATGTTTTGGTATTTTTGGAGAATGTATATAAACACAGTATTTTAGGATGTAGTTGACTTTGGAATTATGTACTTTATGGTTTGGAGAATGCAATTTATATTTACTGCTGCCTAGGTTTTCGCTGTGTATAACAGGTGTGTCCCAGTTACCCACGAGTTCGGATTGACTATATTATATTATGATTAATTATATGGTAAGCTAAGAAGGTCATTACAGTTTGGTATCAGAACCTAGGATATTAGGTTCTGTAGACTCTAGAATGTAGGAATATTAATACCAGAGTATAGGATAATGTAATTTGAGGTCTGGTTTTGTAGTCTAAATGCCAGACTTCCATGATGGTTTGTGTGATTTTCCTGAGGTGACGATTTCAGGAAAGTCATGGTAAACTATTTTCGGGTTAGGTATCTAGGTTGCAAGATTGAACCTTGAATTAAGATCAGGAGTAATGAATTATTTAAGGATATATTATATTAGTTGGATGATATGTTATGGTGATAGGGCTCTAAGTTAAGATATTTGTTTTCAAGATGGACCCTGGTGGCAGTAGCGCCCATGCCAGTGGAAATGAGGGTGCTAGGCCTTCAGGCACTGCAGGTGGTGATTCAGATGTCGTACTGCGCAGGAGTTCTAGGGAACAAGTCATGGCTGAAATTGCCAGGAGTTCTAGAGCACAAGGTGATCCGTTGGCAGGCCATGATAGCTCGACTGAGAAATTCATTAAGATGAATCCTTTGGTTTTCTCGAGAGGAACTGATCCTACAATCGTTGAAAATTGGGTGCAAGAGATTGAGAAAGTGTTTGCGGTGTTGCAGTGTACTGAGGAGCAAAGACAGAGGAAGAGATCCACGCCATCTGGTTCCCAGCAGGGGTTTACTCGTGGTTCGTGGAAGAGAGAAAGCTACTACAAATACCGAAGGCAGGAGACAGGGAATCGTGGTTTTCAGGGTATGCAACCACTTCCAGCTTGCCCAACTTATAGGAAGAGAGACCTAAGGGAGTGTCATGCCAGGCGAGGTATTTGTTACCAGTGTGAGGAGCTAGGGCATATGATAAGAGATTGTCAGGCTTAGGTTGGTGCTACTCCCACTCTGAGACTTGCTCGAGGAGGCTATTAGGCGCCACATGGAGGCCAATAAAGGAATATGGCTCTAGCCAGGGTTTTTGCTATAACGTCGGGTGACGCTGAGACAGCCAGCGACGTGGTGATAGGTACGATTAATATGTTTTTGTTTAAAGTTATTGCATTATTTGACTCAAGGGCCATGCACTCATTTGTATCTATGGGGTGTGTTAAAATGTGTGGGGCTGAAACACAATTATTAGATGTCGAACTATTAGTGACTACACCGATCGGGTCAACAGTGAGGTGTAGTAAGGTACTCCATGGTTGTCCAATTAATGTTCAGGGGAGAATTCTATCTACTGATTTGATAGTATTTGGACATGCATAGGTTTGATGTTATATTCGGCATGGATAGGCTAGCAACTAACTTTGCTAGTATAGATTGTCGTTCGAAAGAAGTAATATTCAGACCTCTAGGAAAACCAGAATTCAGATTTACAAGGTCACGAGTGCAATCTCTACCTCTGTTGGTTTCGGCTATTCAAGCGCAAAAACTGCTCCAGAGTGGTTGTCAAGGATTCATGGCCTTCATAAAGGAAATGTCAGGGAATGAAGTGAAGCTCACTAGAACGCCAGTAGTGAAAGAATTTACAGATGCGTTTCCAGATGAATTACCAAGTTTTCCACTTGATTGTGAGGTAGATTTTCCTATTGATCTACTTCTAGGTGCATCACCGATCTCTAAAGCACCTTACCGAATGGCGCCAGCAGAGTTGGAAAAACTAAAGAATCAGTTGCAAGATTTTCTTGATAAGGGTTTTATACAACCTAGTGTATCTCCGAGGGGAGCTCCAGTATTATTTGTGAAGAAGAAAGACGAATCTATAAGGACGTGTATAAACTATAGGGAAATTAATAAAGTGACAATCAAGAACAAGTATCCTCTACCCCATATAGATGATTTATTTGATCAGCTCCAGGGTATACGGGTGTACTCTAAGATTGACCTCAGATCAGGTTACCATCAAGTAAAGGTAAAGGCAGAAGATGTATCGAAGACGACCTTTAGAATCAGGTATGGGCATTACGATATTCTTGTTATGTCGTTTGATCTAACGAATGCTCCTGCAATATTTATGGATTTGATGAATAGGATCTTCCATCCATACTTAGATCAGTTTGTTGTTATTTTTATTGATAATGTACTGTACTGGTCTATTCGAGGAGCTATGAGGAGCATAAGATGCATTTGAGACAAGTTTTACAAACGCTCAGGGAAAAGAAGTTCTATACCAAGTTCAGTAAATGTGAATTCTAGCTCAAGAAAGTTGTATTTTTGGGGCATGTTATCTCAAGGGATAGAATTTTTGTGGATCCCAATAAGATTGATGCAGTAGTGTATTGGGCTAGACTGAGGAACGTCCAAGAGATCAAAAGTTTCTTGGGTTTAGCTGGGTATTACCGTCGTTTTGTTAAGGGATTCTTAGCATTATTAGGACCTCTGACATGACTGACTGGGAAGAATGTCAAATTTGAATGGGACGATAGCTGTGAGTAGAGTTTTCAGGAATCGAAGCAAAGGTTAGTCACAGCACTAGTACTAGTCATCCCATCAAGGGGTGAGGGTTATGTTATCTACAGTGATGCATCCCTGAAGGTACTTGGTTATGTATTGATGCAACATGGCAGGGTAG